>NC_134479.1:13835199-13912589 GCF_964194025.1 Convolutriloba macropyga | reverse complement strand
CCCTAGTGAGTGTTTTACACTAAGCTTATCACAGTGCCTGAAAACTATTTAGTAGCACATAAACGTATGTTCACTTAATTAATAGATGAAACAATTTTGTCATGTTTTTGATTCTTACTCTGCTTTTATATCACTGCCTCCAACCCGTGAAGAAGCAGTTTGAACAGGGGTATGTAGCAGACTGATTTATGGAAGGTAGAATATGGGTCTTACAGAATAGTTGTCCTGGATGGCATTCAAAATATCTGGATACATTAGAAACGTCTACGGGTACCGAAATGAAACTAAGAATGTGGTTGGTGCTTTCGGGCGCCGACTTCCGTTTAATGCAAAAAGCGCTTAAATTTTGTGGAAGTGGTTTCCACAAACCCGTGTTGAGGGCGTCGGCCGCTGTGAGCGGATTTTTTTATGTAAGAAGTTCAATGAATGTGCGGAAATTATGTAAGATTTGTGCTGATGACGCTGAAATAAGAAAAATGGGTGCATAATCCGCAGACATATTTCAACACATTTCAGCATTTTTTTACACAAAAGCACTTGACTCAACACCTCTTTACATTATATCAGCAGTTGTCAAATTTTTAGTCAGTGGATTCAGCGCCTTTCCTAGATAATTTCAAAACCCATCTTGCAAAATTACAGCAGCTTCCCAGCACCTTTCCTACATGTTTTCAGCACTTGTCAAAATTTCAAATTCAGCGGATTCAGTGCCTTTCTTACATACCTTCTACACTTTTCTCGCAAAATTTAGGCGGCTTCTCGTCACATTTCCTACCTAATTTCAACACTTTTCTTGCAGCATAACAGAACCTTCTCAGCACTTTTCTTACAGATTTTTCGGCACTTGTGAAGTATTCAAATTTAGCGGATTCAGTGCCGTACCTACAAAATTGTACGTGCAATTTAGTGCTCACTATTGCTTATAATGTAGTGCAATAACTGCTTTATATTAATTTTTGACAAAACGCTTCAGCCTTTTGGGAGATATCTATGTGTTTTTAAGTTAAACTGCTCAGATGAATAGCTGTTAGTCTTGCTTAAAGGCTGCTTCTGTATGTACAGAAGAAAAAATATTCAAAGAGTTTCCATTTTGTGTAAAGGAAACGTTGCAAAAGCATAAGATAAATGCTGATGTTGTGTAAGATAAGTGCTGAAGGTACTAAAAATTATGTAAAAAATGCGATGACAATGTGTGCATGAAACATACTTTCTAACTTCGTGGGTCAAAAGGCCATGTCGTATATTGAAATTGTAGTCAGCGTTTTTCACTTTTAAACTGAAAATTGAAAAATGGAAACTGCGTTCCGCCAGATTAGATTTCACATAATTTAGGACCGCATTTCCTGGTTTTTAGGACTGGAAGCCTAATTCGATTTTAGTTAATAGCTCGAAGTAATACTCGATATCCCTGCAGTTATTCGAATGGAGGGACTATTAAGCAATAAATGTATGCTCAATTACGATTCAAATTAAGCCCTGAATCTCTTATCTAGTTTTCACTCTCTCTTCTCGAAAAACCATTCCTATAGTAGTTCAGTGGGCTGATCTTAATTGTCTTTGATTGGCTTCCTTTCAAACTGGATTATATTTTTGTGAAAGACGCTTACAGCCGAACGTAACTCCTTTTCACAATCGTTTGATCTTTTTTTCATTTTGAAGCTCTTAATTGCTTCCCAGGCAAAGATTTATGTATAAATTGATGCAAGAAAAGCAAAGATAACCGCAGAAAAACAATTAATTCTAAGCGGATAAACCTTACATAAAAAATTCGTTAGATTAAGCGGTTTTTTGTGAGATTCCTCCGGTGAAAATAGTTTTTTTTTCAGTGGTTATAAGCACAATGCTTAAATCAATGTTGGCAAAATCCTCGACACGGTAAGCAAATGAAAACCTTAAAATGAAAAATCTGATCAAATAATTGTGAAAACTATTTACGTTCGGCTGTAAGGGAAGGAAGCGAATAAAAGACAATTAAGATCAGCCCACTAAACTAAAATTGGAATGATTTTTCGAGAGAGAGTGTGAGGAATTAGATAAGAGATTCAGGGTTTAATTTGAATAATAATTGAGTAGAGAGTAATCGGTGAATTGTCCCTGCTCTCTAATATTTGCAGAGAATGTAGTATTACTTCGAGCTATTAACTAAAATCAAATAAGGCTTCCACTCGTAAAAACCAAGAAATGGGGTCCTAAATTATGTGAAATCTAACTACGCAAAATTTCATGGATGTTGCTTTCATCAAACATTTTGTGGCGGAACGCAGTTTCCATTTCCTAATTTTCAGTTTAAAAGTGAAAAACACTGACTGCATTTTCAATATAGGTCATGACCTTTTGACCCAAGAAGTTAGAAAGTATGTTTTACAAGCACATTGTCATCGCATTACTTACATATTTTTTAGTGTTTTCGGCGCTTATCTTTCACAATATCACTCCCTATGTTATGCATTTGCCTTTCTTGTCGGAAACTAAAAAAAACAAGCTACCCAGGGAACGAAATTTGAAGAGACGACAGAATATCTAACCAAAATATCCCAACGAGAACGCTAAAAAATTGAAAAGTGAGATCAAAGCTCAGTGGTAAAAGCTGTTACAAATAAGCATTTTGTGTCGAGAACGACAGTTGTCTTTATGTAACCAAAAAGTGTTTAGCTAATTCACTTAAGTATAGGAACATTGCTGTTGAGCAATCTTAAGCAATTCTGAAAAAATTGGCAAAAAACAGTAATTTTGACCCACGATGCGGAAAATAAGTCACCGGAGATTTCCTTATAACAATCCTCAAATAAAAAAACCCCATCCAACGCTGGTTTTTGACAGATACGCTGGAGCCAGAACGGGCCTCTTTATAGCCATCAACACGGAGAGAGCACAAATAAACCAGCAACAAAATACAGTGAACAATTTGAACAGCATAGTTGTGATACAACAAACACATCATTTTTGCTGTGCAAATGCAGTACATAACCAGCGAGGACGAAATACAAAAAAATTTGCGGAGTCAACAACATATGTAACAATACCAATCACAATTCGGCATCAAATCACAGACAGAAATGGGCCGCGTTAAGAAGTGTATTCACGGTGGCATGAAAACTCACTTCGCCAAAGTATGATATAGACATTTACGTGAACTAATAGCAAATGCACATAACAGACAATTAATTATTTCTCAATTGACAATCAAACACTGCAATCTGCATGCTAATGACAATTACAACAAAAACTATGCATCACATTATAACTCCTCTAGGGATAATAGCGTTCCGATGATTTCAAGAGAATCCGAGGAACACGAAAATAGAATAACTCCTAAGGGCATGAATTTGGCTATTGGAAACTCAATGGCAGAGCAATTTCTCAATGACAAACAGATTATGACTAAATGCGGGAATGCATAAAGGTCCGAGAAAAAAAATCAACGAATTTAAAACATCTTCAATTGAATTAGTTGAGACGCTCGGTTATTTAATTTTTTGGTTAAAATATAACAATTCGGTCAAAACGCAAATTTTGTCATAGTAGCAGTCGGACAACGTTCGATACTCGGATGGGATATGTTTAACCAAATCGGAATTCAACAACCGTTGCCAGAGAATAACACTCATTGCATCGACAATCAGTGTCCGATTAAGAAATAAATAGCCGGAGAATTCAGTGGCCTGTTCAGTAGAATCAAAAAGTCAAAAAATCAAACAGTGAAATCGAAACTTAAAAAACATTGCAAAGCAGACTATCAAAAAGGGAAAAAATTTCTCATTTATTTCCAACAAACAGTGAATTGGAACAATTGTTGTCGGAAGATCATTTGGAAAATGCCCCTTGTTGCTTGCATCAGTTTTTCTTCTCTCCAACCGCCATAACATTAAAACATAATCCATGTTTAAAAATAGCCCCAGATTCAAAAATCCGCCTGATTAAGTCAATCCACAAAACAAATACCAAATACCAATTTTTGATTCACTGCTGCACACAATTTCGCAGACCTTACACTCCAATGCCCCGGATGATACCGCTTATTTTACCACTGCCAGTTATACTAACAACAAGACACGGCACTCCATTGTAACTTCAATATTTTAAGCAGCGTTATGACAGGCACATACCTCTTCAAAACTCGATGTTACGGATTGACAGATATGCCAGCAGAGCATCAGAAGGCAATTGAATGTATATTAATCGGACTAGATATAATCTACTGCCTTCTGGACAATACTCCCATAGTCAGCAAAAGTAATTACGACTAACATATGAAATTAGTAGAAAATTGCTTTGAGAAATTGGACAAAGAATATTTGGCAAAATGTCATTTTGCAAAAAAATAAAACCGAACGGCTTACCACCATTTTAGAGCAATGGGAATTAACAATATGCAAAACAAGTAGATAAATCAACAGGAAATTTGCAAAAGATGCGATATTTTTGGGCTCAATGCATCATCTAGGAGAATTCATCCCAAAACCCTCACATGGATGCCACCTTCTGAGACCTCTCTTTAAAAAACGTATAATGTATGATTGTAACGAAAATCAGGAAGAACACTTTCAAGAAATCAAAACAATAGTAGCAAACACTACCGAAAACATAAACTTCAATCCTGAATTGGAGACGTGAACTTAATTTGATGCTTCGAGACAGGGATTGGGCGCGGCGCTAGAGGGCTGACCTTCATTTATGAAGGTTGGCAAACAATTGTTTTCACGTTGTAATTTCTCAGTAATCTGGAGTACCGTTATAGTTTAAAAGAATTGGAACCTCACGGTGTTTTTTGGTCTATCGAACAACTTACACATTGTTTACACAACCCTTTCACGTCATAACAGATCTGCGAGCGTTACTTTCTATTATGCTAGAATATTGGTGAAATAATTCCAATAATAGTAGACTAACACGCTGGATCGATCGACTGTAATTAAAAATCGATCATCTTCCTGGTTCAAAAATGAGACTTTTAGATATTATCTCTAGGGAAAATCAATAAGTGGTTGCCAAAATTTCAGCCCATGATGAGCAATTTATAGTGTCAAAATTGGACTCTATTACAACAAGCGCGAACCGCTTCTTCTTAAATGAAGAGAACTATACTGGTTTCGCTCCGTAAAATAACCCTCAAAATGAGTAGAAACCACAGAGGAGAAAAATGACGATGCTCGTTGTTTTTCATCAGTGCATTTAAATATATTAAGATCATTTAAAATACGGATGTCCCTAAAACGGAATTAACTGCCGCAAGAGATCTCCCAATGATTCAGCACCGCAAACAGTACCCAAGCCATCAGCTCGCCCTTAGCGAAAACAGAGGAAATAAGCGGATAATCAACAACAAAAGAGGAAACGCTCATTGCCCTCTATTACCGAATCAGATGAGTCCAATGAGTCCACATCAACATGCCCCCCCTGGTATAACCGTCAATATACCGCCCATTAGTAACGCCATCAACTCCGTCACCGAAACTGCCATCTAGATAAGCACGTAGACAGGCGATAAAACAGAATCAAAAGGCAACCAAACGTATAGTGGAGACCATTCAAGCATCAGTGGTGCAAAACCACAATCTCCGGTTTCCATACTGACCATCGGTATATGCTCTCCATCACAGCCATACCTAATCCAGTCCTACGTTTCACCCAACTCTGAGCTAATAGAGACGCAGGTAAGCGAGGCAGAAAATTTTTCGGAAAGTGATAGTTTCTTTAAGATCTCTATCAAACTTTCAAACTTTTAAATAATTAATGACAATTAAATCCATTAGCTATGATAACAAGCACCTAACATTAGCTAAGGTAACCAGCACATATGAAGCAAAATTCTGATATAGAAGTTTTCAATAAATTTGAAACCTTTTTCAATCAGCCGAAATGAAATTGTGATACCCAGGTGCAAACAATCCCTTTTCTATGATTATTTTCTCTTGAGATATTTCCAAGTTTGCACGAAATTTTATTGTTATTTTGCTCTTCATTTGTTGCTCCATTTAGTTACCGCAGTTGGTGTTTCATAATCTTTTCATAGTTTTTGTTAAATGTTTCTATCAGCCAATTGAGTCATTGTCTGCTGCAGAAGTCGCGCCCATAATTGTTCATCTAATTTAATTGTTTATATTTTTTGTTCAATTTCGCCGTGAAATAATTTCAGTTCATTTCATTTGATTTAAACTTAATTTCATTTTTTCACTTTTCAATTTGAATTTCAGTAATCTCATTCTCTTCTAAATCCGCGAAGCAAAGCTAGTTCAATCCACGTCATGAACAACTGTCAGTTATTGCGCGTCAATTACCATCAAATAGTATACGCTTGATATCGGTTACCAAATTCAATATTCAACGAACTCAATATGAAATTAACTTGCAAGCAAAACCAATCGTAATTTCCGCGCCGCGAAATCCGTCAACTAAACTCGAACCACAAATCTAGACTTCGCCTCGCGAAATGGAAATTTGACATATCGGCCTTGCTGATAACGACACAGACGATGAAATTAAACAATGGTTAGTGTAAATAAGGCAATTTCGCAAATTGTTGAAGACAACTCAATAAATATATGAAAACAATATAAAACAATCAGACTTTAATTATAACAATTTAGACACTCCTGGTTAGTGATTAAATTACTGATGTAGTTTTCGCAGAAACACGAAAATAGGAGAACAAAAAAATGAGCACGAGGCGTGTAAATTTGAATTATTTTCTTCGAGGAAAGGCAAACAAAGCCCAAGTAAAAAACACAAGAACCAACACTAATAAGGAACCAAAAAAAGATTCTGAGCAATGAGTCTGCAATAAAAAGATCGCTTTGCACACAACCTTGTTTGAATTCGCGAAGAAAAAAATTTCTAAGCAAAAACAAAAATTTTTTGCTAGCCTCAAAAACAGTGGCACAAAAACCCATCAACAGCTTTTATTGTGTTTTAGTTGAAAAATATACTGACTCAGGTGAAATTTAAAAACAAAACATACAAACAAGAACGTTTCGAAAGCACAAAATTTCTCTCGTTGCACATAATAAAGACAAATTGCACTGAACCAGGATTTATGAGAATGCGAACAGAGTTCAGAAATTGGTACCTCTCCTTCGTTTGTTTCAGTCTCGCTGTTATGTCCCAAATGGAGAAATGGAGCATTGTTTTTTGATTTGATCATAATATAACGAAGAAATTCTCGTATATTCCTTTTATGCATTTTAAGCACAAAAGATATGATTTCATAGCACTGGGTAGCTCATATAAATTCTGCTTTGTTAGCTTTAAAGGAAACGCAATCTAGCGCAGATTTTTTTATTGGGCAGACTTTAATTTAATGCTACTTTTTTTGCTCTACTTTGTTCTTAATTTCTTTACTTGAAGTGCTTTAATCAGAATCTGTAAGCTTTATAAAAAAGCGTGGAAGAATTGAGGGTCCAATTATAAGGAAATTTATGAAGCTTTCACAGTCCTGATCAGTTTTTCGGTGAACGAAATGAATAGAAACTGATAAACATTGTACGCTTATTAATAGCCGCACAGCGATAGCTGGGGCTATTATTGGCCTTCTCTTGGTTTTTTACAATCCAAGAATTGGATTGTATTGGTGCTCTGTCTTTTTTTTTATTTTTGTAAGATGTTTTCACACCTTTTTTCATGACTTTGAGCTTTCAAAACGGGATAAACAGGTAAAGCCCAGCGGGCATCAAGTTTCATTGGAGGCCCTTAGCCGCGTTTTGTAGTTCTTCAAGTACTTAGAGTGGTGAAGCTACTGGGAAGGCCGTAATTCAAGGTTAACAGGTCATTTTCAGAAGTTTTTGAGCCCAAAATGTTGCAATTTTTTCGTCTTTTTTTTCCGGATTTTTTGTTGGACCAGTCTGAAATTGAGGTTTGTAAAAGTTGGTAAAGGTCTTTTGCAAGACGTAATTTTCTTTTATGGCCATTTTAAGAGCTATATGTATTGCTACACCAAACATAAACATGGTAATTTACTCTAATTTTCAAAATTTTTTCAAGTTTTTTGAATATTTTTGTTGTTTCAGCTCTTGGTGTCACAATAATAGGTTGTTTTATAGTTTCTAGTGGTAATGGAATGGTTTTCAACTTCACGAATTTTAACAATTTTTTATGATAAAAATTGCAGTTTTTTCCAATTTTTTGACATTATTTGTCATTATTCAAGTTTTACAGCTCCAGGGGGCAAGAAATCTCGTCTAGTATTTGCTAATAATCAACTGCAAAATTTTTATTTGCCATGGCATAAGCCAATTTTTTCAAATTTTTAGGTTTCTTTAACAGCCAAAACATTTCCTTCAGGTTTTGATAATAGGTTACTGCATAGTTTCTGTGGTAATGGGGAATGTGTTTCAAGATTTTAATATTACAAATTTTAGCGATTTTCGAATTGTAATTTTTTCTTTGACTTCCTGAAATTTTAGTCTTTTTCCTCAGTGGCCAGGGGTTTGCTGCTATTGAGTTTGCTAGTATGTTATTGCAGAGTTCCTAGTGGCAACAAAAAAGTTTTCTGTTTTTTTAGATTGCAAATAAAAGTAATTTTTTAAATAAAGCTTGCAATTTAAAATTTTTTGATGGTTTTCAAATTTTTTGATATTTTTGTCATTTTCTGAGTTTAACTATCTTTATTGGCCAACAAATTTTTAATGTGTCGCAGATGAGTTACAGGACAGAACTCCACAGAGAAAAAATGAATTTGAACATTTTTTCCAGACACATCTTTAAATTTTTCCGTTTCATTTGAAGCATTTGTCACATTTCTTTTTAAAGCGTTTGTCATTTTTTTGAGATTATCTAACTTTAGTGTCAAATTAATCTCTTTCAAGTCTTTTGCGTGATTTAGTGACTATTTTGCATTGTATCATAAATGGCTTTCAGGTTAACAGCTTCAAGAGTTTTAGGAATAATTGTTTTTTTTGTTTAGTTTGATTCTTTTAGTTTCTCAACTTTCGAGATTTCGTCTTTTTGAATGGGATTATTCAATTGACCTGCTGGTCAGGTACCTTAGGTCTGTTTTTTATTCAATTCCTTGGATTGTATATCAGGACTTTTCCTGCTATGTTTTTTTATTTCGTCGTCATGATTTTTGTTACGACCATATGACGTCACAGCCACTTTTTGTTCATTCGTTCATGCAATTTCAACTGAATTGCATATGTGACGTCATTTTTCGCTCTTAGTGGAGCGAGTTTTTTTGTTCATGCGCGTGATTAAATTTTTGGTCACACTTGACTTACCTCACTCTCAAAAATGACTTCCTCAATTTGAAATTGACTTTTATTTACTTTAATTCAAAGAGATAAGGTCAAATGGGTGTGTGTCACTTTAAATGAAGGTTATTTGAGATCAGCTAATAGAGGCAGCAATAACTTAAACAGATTTTTAATCAAAATGTAACAGATCAGTCTTCAATGAAAAGACGAATTTTTTTGGTCTGTCTTTTTTACTGTTTTTTTAAGACTGCCGATCCACGAATCTATTGCGGCTATTTTCTGGCAATCTGCCAGCTATGTTTTTAGAATTGGCATTTACACTCAAAGGTTTAAGTTTTTTGAGCTTAAAACATAATTTGCACTGGAATTTCTTCACAAACAGCTCTGCTGAACATCAAAGCAATGCTTTTACTTCTTACTTGCATAAAAAGATGGTGGCTATAAATAATTGAAATGATTACAGTGAAATTTGATGGAATTGAGTAATAATTTTTCAACTTTGAACATGCAAGTTGAGTTGGTGAAACAAGAGCCGTCCAAAATTCGCTCAGAAAAACAATCAAACTTTTCTTGAGGAGAACAAGTTAATCAGCTTTGTAATCGGTAAACAAAAAGGGTCCTTAACTTTACTCAAATTTATACAGTTGCTACCTTTAATATTAAAACTGAAGTTCTCGAACGGTTAATTTGGAAAACAAGTTAATTTGAGATATAAGTTGAGTTTTAAGTTTTAGAGAACCAAAAAACTTTGTATTTTGATTTTTGCCTGGACAATTGCCACTTTGGTTTGAAATTACTTTTTGGGAAAACCAAATCAATTATCTCATCCTATTTTTCGAGCCTCTGAGACAGATGAGTATAAAAACAACAAAAGGCTCTAATGTTAATATTCAAGATTCATATATAATCAAAAGTGACCAAATAATCAGCTCAATGACGACTGAAGACAAATAATGAACGAATGGAAAAGAATAAAGGTCTAAAAATTCAAAAGGAATTACACAGCACAAAGTTCACAATGCTTTAAGAACCGAACTTGTTAAAATGAAAAAAAGAACAGAAATTATGTTCAAACAGAAACCGAACTAAGAAAGATGTTGAGTACCAAAATTTTAGAACTAATTTTAAAGAGTGTAATTATTTTAGTTTGAGAACAAGGTTTTTTTCTCAAAGAGTCACAAGTCACAAATTCATCAAAACCCATTTAGTTTTCGTGAGAATGATTTAGTAGCTCTTAAAAATGAAATAATGAGGATGATGGTGATAATTGAATTTCACTAAACTTGATTTCACCAGGCTTAGTGAGTCTCTAACGGCGCTTATGCTTGACTTTTCTCAAACACTGTTTATCCACATGGGTTTGAAGTCTACGTAAATTTCTTCTTGGTTAAATCAAATGTTTGCTCTTCTGTGACTCATCTTTTGATTTTGTTGATCTTAATATGGAAAACAATTGGGAAAAGCACGCACTAGTGACAACAAATGGTTATAGCCTGTAACTCAGAAAAAAATACATAGGTAACGCTGTCGATTACATGCCTTTGAGTTTACAAATATTTTCTCGTTAGTTCGTGTTTTGGGATGACGATTTCTGATTTACCAAAATTGCTGTGCCCGAAATGGAAGGTTGACTGTTTACTATCACAAGATTCATGAAGACAAGTTCTCAAACGGTTAATTTGGAAAACAAGTTAAATTGATATATAAGTTGAGTTTTAAGTTTTAGAGAAACAAAAAACTATGTATATCGATTTTTGCCTGGAAAATTGCCAAAATGGTTTGAAACTTTTACTTTCTTGGGAAAACCAAATCAATTTTCTTATCCTATTTTTTGACCCTCTGAGAAAGACAGATGAGTAAAAAAAACAAAAGGCTTTAACGTTAATACTCAAGATTCATACATAATCAAAAGTGGCCAAATAATCAGCTCAATGACAATTGAAGACAAATAATGAACGAAGGGAAAAGAATAACGGTCTAAAAATTCGGAAGGACTTACACAGCACAAAGTTCCCCATGCTTTAAGAACCGAACTTCTTAAAATGGAAAAAAAAAGAATTGAAAATATGTTCAAACTGAAACCGAACTAAGCAAGATGTTGAGTACCAAAAGTTTTAGAACTATTTCTAAAGAATGTAATTATTTTAGGTTGAAAACAATGGTTTGTTTTCAATGAGTCACATCTCACAAATTCATCAAAACCCATTTAGTTTTCGTGAGAATGATATAGTTGCTCTTAAAAATGAAATAATGAGGATGATGGTAATAATTGAAGTTCACTAAACTTGTTTTCACCAAGCTTAATGAGTCTCTAACGGGGCTTATGTTTGATTTCTCTCAACAACTGTTTATCCACATGGGTTTGACGTCTTTTTAAATTTCTTCTTGGTTAAATCAAATGTTTGCTATTCTGTGACTCATTTTTTGAATTTGTGGATCTTAATATGGAATACAATTTGGAAAAGCACGCACTAGTAACAACAAATTGTTATAGCCTGAAACTCAGAAAAAAATACATAGGTAACGCTGTCGATTACATGCCTTTGAGTTTACAAATATTTTCTCGTTAGATCGTGATGTGGGATGTCGATTTCTGATTAACCAAAATTGCTGTGCCCGAAATAGAAGGTTGACTGTTTACTATCACAAGATTCATGAAGACAAGTTGATATTAGATTGCGTTATAAATTTACTGATTGAAGACAAAAACGTTCTTATTACAGTTGAGATCCAAAAGAATCTTGTTAGTTTTTATTTAAATTTTGCTAACGCTTCTTTTTCAATCAGTAACTATACTATTATCTTTCTTCAGAGATCTTGAAAAAATGCAAAAAAAATAAATTATATGGACATAGATACCGTCCAGTTTGTTTTTTTTTTTCATTGTTTTGCTAAAATTTTTGAAATCAAAGGGCTGGGTCTGATTTGGTTTCATTCCTGATCTTCAGCTGTTTTAAAAGTGATTAGTATTTTTTGAATAAATCTAGGAAATGCCGAATGCAGAACGCATTATTGGAAAAAAATGAACTGAATGAAATAAAAATCTTCAACAGTTTAGCAGATCAAAATTAGTTCGTCCAAAATGTTTTGTTTCACGTCTGATTGTTTTTAAATTATTAGTAATAAAAGCAACCAATTTTATATTAGCAACAAGTTTTACCTTGGCGTGCGAGATATAGAGATCACTCAAAAATGCAGAACGAAAGCACGAAAAATCACTCGAGAAGTTTGCATTAAAAAAGACCACCAAATTGGCAATAATTGCTATGAACTTCGTTCCAGAGCAACTACAAATCCCTTAATCAAGATGATGCTATAGTTTAAAAATGATTTTTTAAAACTACTTTGTCATTGGCTGTTTTAGGCTGTTTTCAAATGTGATCTTTTTCTTTTTGTCCAAGGCAGCAACAAGTACTGTGAAATATTGAATAACACTCAAAGATTTGTTCTAACACTTGCTAGCAATGGAAAACTCATAATAATGCATATAAAAAGTGTTATTGTTGTAAAAATTTCACATTGATGAGTGTAACATTTGACTCAATTGTGATTTAGCCACAGTCAGTGACGCCTCAATTGGATATAATGGCTCCCGTGGACACAGCCGATGATGCCATGGATAACGTGATGGGTTTCCAGTCAACAGCTCAAATAAATGCTCCTCCTGCGAATTTTCAACTGGTACTCTTCGTTTCAAGTTTAAAAATAGAAGCCAAGCCGACTAACAAAAAAAACCATAAGTCCATTCCGAACTTGGGAAACATGCTGAAGCCGTTGTACCGCACCGTACTGATTGAAGACAAAAACGTTCTTATTAAAGTTGAGATCCAAAAGAATCTTGTTAGTTTTTATTTAAATTTTGCTAACGCTTCTTTTTCAATCAGTAACTATACTATTATCTTTCTTCAGAGATCTTGAAAAAATGCAGAAAAAAATGAATTATATGGACATAGATTCCGTCCAGTTTTTTTTTTCATAGTTTTGCTCAAATTTTTGAAATCAAAGGGCTGGGTCTGATTTGGTTTCATTCGTGATCTTCAGCTGTTCTAAAACTGATTAGTATTTTTTGAATAAATCTAGGAAATGCCGAATGCAGAACGCATTATTGAAAAAAAATTAACTGAATGAAATAAAAATCTTCAACAGTATAGCAGATCAAAATTAGTTCGTCCAAAATGTTTTGTTCCACGTCTGATTGTTTTTAAATTATTAGTAATAAAAGCAAATCGGCTGTTTGTTAGGTTTAATCTTGTTTTTTGAATAGCATTGAATCTCTAAAAAGGTGGAAGTTTGGATATACTCATCAACTTGAAGAAAAAACCGACTAATGTCCGAAGAACTGCTCTCGAACGACAGCTGCGTGGAAAAACATTTGAACATTAACCTCTTGCTTAATTACCACAGGCACTACGGACTGCGCTATTTGTCCCGTATTTTAGCTTTGCTGCAACCAATTTTATATTAGCATCAAGATTTACTTCGGCGTGAGAGTAATAGAGATCACTCAAAAATGAAGAACGAAAGTTTTAGAGAAACAAAAAAAACTATGTATATTGATTTTTGGCTGGAAAATTGCCAAAATGGTTTGAAATTTTTACTTTCTTGGGAAAACCAAATCAATTTTCTTATCCTATTTTTTGACCCTCTGAGAAAGACAGATGAGTAAAAAAAACAAAAGGCTTTAACGTTAATACTCAAGATTCATATATAATCAAATGTGGCCAAATAATCAGCTCAATGACAATTGAAGACAAATAATGAACGAAGGGAAAAGAATAACGGTCTAAAAATTCAAAAGGACTTACACAGCACAAAGTTCACAATGCTTTAACAACCTAACTTGTTAAAATGAAAAAAAAAACTGAAATTATGTTCAAACAAAAACCGAACTAAGAAAGATGTTGAGTACCAAAATTTTTAAAACTATTTTTAAAGGATGTAATTATTTTAGTTTGAAAACAATGTGTTTTTTTCAATGAGTCACAAGTCACAAATTCATCAAAACGCATTTAGTTTTCGTGAGAATGATTTCGTTGCTCTTAAAATTGAAATAATGAGGATGATGGTGATAATTGAAGTTCACTAAACTTGGTTTCACCTAGCTTAATGAGTCTCTAACGGGGCTTATGTTTGATTTCTCTCAACAACTGTTTATCCACATGGGTTTGACGTCTACTTAACTTTCTTCTTGGTTAAATCAATTGTTTGCTATTCTGTTACTCATCTTTTGAACTTGTGGATCTTAATATGGAATACAATTGGGAAAAGCACGCACCAGTGACATCAAATTGTTATAGCCTGTAACTCAGAAAAAAAATACATAGGTAACGCTGTCGATTTCATGCCTTTGAGTTTGCAAACATTTTCTCGTTAGATCGTGTTTTGGGATGTCGATTTCTGATTTACCAAAATTGCTGTGCCCGAGATGGAGGGTTGTGTGTTCACTATCACAAGATTCATGAAGACAGTTTCTCAAACGGTTAATTTGGAAAACAATTTATTTTGAGATATAAGTTGAGTTTTAAGTTTTAGAGAAACAAAAAACTACATTGATTTTTGCCTGGACAATTGCAAAATTGGTTTGAAATTTTTCCTTTTTTGGGAAAACCAAATCAATTATCTCGTCCTATTTTTTGAGCCTCTGAGACAGATGACTATAAAACAACAAAAGTTTCTAACGTTTTTTTTCAAGATTAATATATATTCAAAAGTGGCCAAATAATCAGCTCAATGACGATTGAAGAGAAAAAAAAGAACGAAGAGAAAAGAATAACGGTCTAAAAGTTCAAAAAGACTTACGCAGCAAAAAGTTCCCAATGCTTTAAGAACCGAACTTTTTAAAATGGAAAAAAAGAATTGAAACTATGTTCAAACTGAAAACGAACTAAGCAAGATGTTGAGTACCAAAAGTTTTAGAACTATTTTTAAAGAATGTAATTTTTTTAGGTTGAAAACAATGGTTTTTTCAATGAGTCACAAGTCACAAATTCATCAAAACCCATTTAGTGTTCGTGAGAATGATATAGTTGCTCTTAAAAATGAAATAATGAGGATGATGGTGATAATTGAAGTTCACTAAACTTGGTTTCACCTAGCTTAATGAGTCTCTAACGGGGCTTATGTTTGATTTCTCTCAACAGCTGTTTATCCACATGGGGTTGACGTCTACTTAACTTTCTTCTTGGTTAAATCAAATGTTTGCTATTCTGTGACTCATTTTTTGAATTTGTGGATCTTAATATGGAATACAATTGGGAAAAGCTCGCACTAGTGACAACAAATTGTTATAGCCTGTAACTCAGAAAAAAATACATAGGTAACGTTGTCGATTACATGCCTTTGAGTTTACAAATAATTTCTCGTTAGATCGTGATTTGGGATGTCGATTTCTGATTAACCAAAATTGCTGTGCCCGAAATAGAAGGTTGACTGTTTACTATCACAAGATTCATGAAGACAAGTTGATATTAGATTGCGTTATAAGTTTACTGATTGAAGACAAAACCGTTCTTATTACAGTTGAGATCCAAAAGAACCTTGTTAGTTTTTATTTAAATTTTGCTAACGCTTCTTTTTCAATCAGTAATTATACTATTATCTTTCTTCAGAGATCTTGAAAAAATGCAGGAAAAAATAAATTATATGGACATAGATACCGTCCAGTTTATTTTTTTTCATAGTTTTGCTCAAATTTTTGAAATCAAAGGGCTGGGTCTGATTTGGTTTCATTCCTGATCTTCAGCTGTTCTAAAAGTGATTAGTATTTTTTGAATAAATCTAGGAAATGCCGAATGCAGAACGCATTATTGGAAAAAAATGAACTGAATGAAATAAAAATCTCCAACAGTTTAGCAGATCAAAATTAGTTCGTCAAAAATGTTTTGTTTCACGTCTGATTGTTTTTAAATAATTAGTAATAAAAGCAACCAATTTTATATTAGCAACAAGTTTCACTTTGGCGTGAGAGATATAGATATCACTCAAAAATGAAGAACGAAAGCACGAAAAGTCACTCGAGAAGTTTGCATTAAAAAAGACCACCAAATTGGCAATAATTGCTATGAACTTCGTTCCAGAATAACTACAAATCCCTTAATCAAGATGATGCTATAGTTTAAAAATGATTTTTTAAAACTACTTTGTCATTGGCTGTTTTAGGCTGTTTTCAAATGTGATCTTTTTCTTTTTGTCCAAGGCGGCAACAAGTACTGTGAAATATTGAATAACACTCAAAGATTTGTTCTTACATTTGCTAGCAATGGAAAACTCATAATAATGCATATAAAAAGTTAATTGTTGTAAAAATTTCACATTGATGAGTGTAACATTTGACTCAATTGTGATTTAGCCACAGTCAGTGACGCCTCAATTGGATATAATGGCTCTCGTGGACACAGCCGTTGATGCCATGGATAACGTGATGGGTTTCCAGTCAACAGCTCAAATAAATGCTCCTCCTGCGAATTTTTAACTGGTACTCTTCGTTTCAAGTTTAAAAATAGAAGCCAAGCCGACTAACAAAAAAACCATAAATCCATTCCGAACTTGGGAAACTTGCTGAAGCCGTTGTACCGCACCGTACTGATTGAAGACAAAAACGTTCTTATTACAGTTGAGATCCAAAAGAATCTTGTTAGTTTTTATTTAAATTTTGCTAACGCTTCTTTTTCAATCAGTAACTATACTATTATCTTTCTTCAGAGATCTTGAAAAAATGCAGAAAAAAATGAATTATATGGACATAGATTCCGTCCAGTTTATTTTTTTTCATAGTTTTGCTCAACTTTTTGAAATCAAAGGGCTGGGTCTGATTTGGTTTCATTCGTGATCTTCAGCTGTTCTAAAAGTGATTAGTTATTTTTGAATAAATCTAGGAAATGCCGAATGCAGAACGCATTATTGGAAAAAAATGAACTGAATGAAAAAAAAATCTTCAACAGTTTAGCAGATCAAAATTAGTTCGTCCAAAATTTTTTGTTTCACGTCTGATTGTTTTTAAATTATTAGTAATAAAAGCAAATCGGTTGTTTGTTAGGTTTAATCTTGTTTTTTGAATAGCATTGAATCTCTAAAAAGGTGGAAGTTTGGATATACTCATCAACTTGAAGAAAAAAACCGACTAATGTCCGAAGAACTGCTCTCGAACGACAGCTGCCTGGAAAAACATTTGAACATTAACCTCCTGCTTAATTACCACAGGCACTACGGACTGCGCTATTTGTCCCTTATTTTAGCTTTGCTGCAACCAATTTTATATTAGCAACAAGTTTTACTTCGGCGTGAGAGTAATAGAGATCACTCAAAAATGAAGAACGAAAGTTTTAGAGAAACAAAAAACTATGTATATTGATTTTTGCCTGGAAAATTGCCAAAATGGTTTGAAATTTTTACTTTCTTGGGAAAACCAAATCAATTTTCTTATCCTATTTTTTGACCCCTCTGAGAAAGACAGATGAGTAAAAAAAAACAAAAGGCTTTAACGTTAATACTCAAGATTCATATATAATCAAAAGTGGCCAAATAATCAGCTCAATGACAATTGAAGACAAATTATGAACGAAGGGAAAAGAATAACGGTCTAAAGAATCAAAAGGACTTACACAGCACAAAGTTCACAATGCTTTAACAACCGAATTTGTTAAAATGAAAAAAAAAAACTGAAATTATGTTCAAACAGAAACCGAACTAAGAAAGATGTTGAGTACCAAAATTTTTAAAACTATTTTTAAAGGATGTAATTATTTTAGTTTGAAAAAAATGTGTTTTTTTCAATGAGTCACAAGTCACAAATTCATCAAAACGCATTTAGTTTTCGTGAGAATGATTAAGTTGCTCTTAAAAGTGAAATAATGAGGATAATGGTGATAATTGAAGTTCACTGAACTTGGTTTCACCAAGCTTAGCGAGTCTCTAACGGGGCTTTTGTTTGATTTTTTTAAACACTGTTTATCCACATGGGTTTGAAGTCTACGTAAATTTCTTCTTGGTTAAATCAAATGTTTGCTCTTCTGTGACTCATCTTTTGATTTTGTTGATCTTAATATGGAATACAATTGGGAAAAGCACGCACCAGTGACATCAAATTGTTATAGCCTGTAACTCAGAAAAAAAATACATAGGTAACGCTGTCGATTACATGCCTTTGAGTTTACAAATATTTTCTCGTTAGTTCGTGTTTTGGGATGACGATTTCTGATTTACCAAAATTGCTGTGCCCGAGATGGAAGGTTGTGTGTTTACTATCACAAGATTCATGAAGACAATTTCTCAAACGGTTAATTTGGAAAACAATCTATTTTGAGATATAAGTTGAGTTTTAAGTTTTAGAGAAACGAAAAACTACATTGATTTTTGCCTGGACAATTGCAAAATTGGTTTGAAATTTTTCCTTTTTTGGGAAAACCAAATCAATTATCTCGTCCTATTTTTTGAGCCTCTGAGACAGATGAGTATATAACAACAAAAGTTTCTAACGTTATTTTTCAAGATTAATATATATTCAAAAGTGGCCAAATAATCAGCTCAATGACGATTGGAAAGAAAAAAATGAACGAAGAGAAAAGAATAACGGTCTAAAAATTCAAAAAGACTTACGCAGCAAAAAGTTCCCAATGCTTTAAGAACCGAACTTCCTAAAATGGAAATAAAGGAGTGAAACTTTGTTCAAACTGAAACCGAACTAAGCAAGATGTTGAGTACCAAAAGTTTTAGAAATATTTTTAAAGAATGTAATTATTTTAGGTTGAAAACAATGGTTTTTTTCAATGAGTCACAAGTCACAAATTCATCAAAACCCATTTAGTTTTCGTGAGAATGATATAGTTGCTCTTAAAAATGAAATAATGAGGATAATGGTGATAATTGAAGTTCACTAAACTTGGTTTTACCAAGCTTAATGAATCTCTAACGGGGCTTATGTTTGATTTCTCTCAACAACTGTTTATCCACATGGGTTTGACGTCTACTTAACTTTCTTCTTGGTTAAATCAAATGTTTGCTATTCTGTGATTCGTTTTTTGTATTTGTTGATCTTAATATGAAATGCAATTGGGAAGAGCACGCACTAGTGACAACAAATTGTTATAGCCTGTAACTCAGAAAAAATACATAGGTAACGCTGTCGATTACATGCCTTTGAGTTTACAAATATTTTCTCGTTAGATCGTGATTTGGGATGTCGATTTCTGATTAACCAAAATTGCTGTGCCCGAAATAGAAGGTTGACTGTTTACTATCACAAGATTCATGAAGACAAGTTGATATTAGATTGCGTTATCAGTTTACTGATTGAAGACAAAAACGTTCTTATGACAGTTGAGATCCAAAAGACTCTTGTTAGTTTTTATTTAAATTTTGCTAACGCATCTTTTTCAATCAGTAAATATACTATTATCTTTCTTCAGAGATCTTGAAAAAATGCAGGAAAAAAAAATTATATGGACATAGATACCGTCCAGTTTATTTTTTTTCATAGTTTTGCTCAAACTTTTGAAATCGAAGGGCTGGGTCTGATTTGGTTTCATTCCTGATCTTCAGCTGTTCTAAAAGTGATTGGTATTTTTTGAATAAATCTAGGAAATGTCGAATGCAGAACGCATTATTGGAAAAAAATGAACTGAATGAAATGAAAATCTTCAACAGTTTAGCAGATCAAAATTAGTTCGTCCAAAATGTTTTGTTTCACGTCTGATTGTTTTAAAATTATTAGTAATAAAAGCAACCAATTTTATATTAGCAACAAGTTTCACTTTGGCGTGAGAGATATAGAGATCACTCAAAAATGAAGAACGAAAGCACGAAAAGTCACTCGAGAAGTTTGCATTAAAAAAGACCACAAAATTTGCAATAATTGCAATGAACTTCGTTCTAGAGCAACTACAAATCCCTTAATCAAGATGATGCTATAGTTTAAAAATGATTTTTTAAAACTACTTTGTCATTGGCTGTTTTAGGCTGTTTTCAAATGTGATCTTTTTCTTTTTGTCCAAGGCGGCAACAAGTTCTGTGAAGTATTGAATAACAATCAAATATTTGTTCTTACATTTACTAGCAATGTAAAACTCATAATAATGCATATAAAAAGTTAATTGTTGTAAAAATTTCACATTGATGAGTGTAACATTTGACTCAATTGTGATTTAGCCACAGTCAGTGACGCCTCAATTGGATATAATGGCTCCCGTGGACACAGCCGATGATGCCATGGATAACGTGATGGGTTTCCAGTCAACAGCTCAAATAAATGCTCCTCCAGCGAATTTTCAACTGGTACTCTTCGTTTCAAGTTTAAAAATAGAAGCCAAGCCGACTAACAAAAAAACCATAAGTCCATTCCGAACTTGGGAAACTTGCTGAAGCCGTTGTATCGCACCGTACTGATTGAAGACAAAAACGTTCTTACTACAGTTGAGATCCAAAAGAATCTTGTTAGTTTTTATTTAAATTTTGCTAACGCTTCTTTTTCAATCAGTAACTATACTATTATCTTTCTTCAGAGATCTTGAAAAAAGGCAGAAAAAAATGAATTATATGGACATAGATTCCGTCCAGTTTATTTTTTTCCATAGTTTTGCTCAAATTTTTGAAATCAAAGGGCTGGGTCTGATTTGGTTTCATTTGTGATCTTCAGCTGTTCTAAAAGTGATTAGTATTTTTTGAATAAATCTAGGAAATGCCGAACGCAGAACGCATTATTGGAAAAAAATGAACTGAATGAAATAAAAATCTTCAAGAGTTTAGCAGATCAAAATTAGTTCGTCCAAAATGTTTTGTTTCACGTCTGATTGTTTTTTAAATTATTAGTAATAAAAGCAAATCGGTTGTTTGTTAGGTTTAATCTTGTTTTTTGAATAGCATTGAATCTCTAAAAAGGTGGAAGTTTGGATATACTCATCAACTTGAAGAAAAAAACCGACTAATGTCCGAAGAACTGCTCTCGAACGACAGCTGCGTTGAAAAACATTTGAACATTAACCTCCTGCTTAATTACCACAGGCACTACGGACTGCGCTATTTGTCCCTTATTTTAGCTTTGCTGCAACCAATTTTATATTAGCAACAAGTTTTACTTCGGCCTGGGAGTAATAGAGCTCACTCAAAAATGAAGAACGAAAGCACGAAAAGTCACTCGAGAAGTTTGCATTAAAAAAGACCACCAAATTGGCAATAATTGCTATGAACTTCGTTCCAGAGCAACTACAAATCCCTTAAATCAAGATGATGCTATAGTTTAAAAATGATTTTTTAAAACTACTTTGTCATTGGCTGTTTTAGAACCGAAAAGTTATTGGCAGCCTGAGATCGGTTTTACTCCTATAAAGACCAAATCTCTCAAGAGAACCAGAGCATCGAAAAAAATCAAGTTGAACCCGGTTTCCTTGATCAGGGACGAGTATGATGAAACCGACCAAGACATCTCACCTGGACGAAAGGTGAAGAGTTTTGACCTAAATCTGGTATAGTTATGAGGACTTCGCAATACTTTCGATATTTAGATATTTTTCATTTCCTTTTATTGAGTTTTCTTTGATGCAATAAGCTCTTCAAATGTGATCTTTTTCTTTTTGTCCAAGGCGGCAACAAGTACTGTGAAATATTGAATAACACTCAAAGATTTGTTCTTACATTTGCTAGCAATGGAAAACTCATAATAATGCATATAAAAAGTTAATTGTTGTAAAAATTTCACATTGATGAGTGTAACATTTGACTCAATTGTGATTTAGCCACAGTCAGTGACGCCTCAATTGGATATAATGGCTCCCGTGGACACAGCCGATGACGCCATGGATAACGTGATGGGTTTCCAGTCAACAGCTCAAATAAATGCTCCTCCTGCGAATTTTCAACTGGTACTCTTCGCTTCAAGTTTAAAAATAGAAGCCAAGCCGACTAACAAAAAAACCATAAGTCCATTCCGAACTTGTGAAACTTGCTGAAGCCGTTGTACCGCACCACATAAGTCTTGAATGAAAACCGTACTAAGATCATGTAAAGTTGACTACGGTCCGTAGTACGACTGTTACTGAGTAAAGCGAGTAATATATAGAAATTCGTCATTTGTATTAGCCAATGAGAATCGAGTATTTAAATACACATAGAAACGTTCCAATTTACGTACAAAGCTCGGAAAAAGTTAAAATAACATAATTTTAGGTAAATCTAATCATATGACCTATCAAATAAGACATGATTCGGCTATAATTTTCGGGTTTTTTATTCATCGGAGAAAAATGGTGACCGGCATTGAACTGATCCATGATCAGACAAAACACAGGCCAAATGAGCATCAAAAAAACCTTGCCGTCTAAAACAACTTGTTGTATTGATCTTAATAATGCTTATACGTTGTTGGATTGTACGTTGCTTTGCTTTATATCGTTCGAATAAATTGAAGCTTTGGTAGACTGTTTTAATAGATTTACAGCTACATTTTGGTACCGCTCCGGGATTGCAAACAACCATTTACTTATTAAATAGTTTAATTGTGAGCGGATGCTGAACTTTTTCTGTGTTGTCAATATCAGTCCAGATGCCAGTTTTGACAAGATCAAAGCCAGATACAGGTCTTTGGTACTTCAAAATCACCCGGACAAATTGGGTCAATTCGCTAGAATCGGAAGCCTTTACGAGACTCCTAAATCATATTTGGTACACGTTGAATGTGCCACAGCGACGCAATCAGTACCACACAGTTGAACCACAGCTGCTTAAACCAAAAACTTGTTATCGGAGATATCATCTCGATGTCTGAGTTGGACCATCTGATTCTGATCCAGATTACAGTTCCGGAAAACGGAATTTATGCCCTAATTGCAGGTGTGGAAATGCTTGTGTACAAATGGACGACTTGTCAGATGAGAACTTACTTTTAATGACACGTCGGCACTCGCACGAACACGATCTACGGCAGATGTTTGAGGAATTTGGAACAATTGTAGAGTTATCCAATTCGGTGGAGTCGCCTGACAGGGCTCTCAAAAGACTGTAAGACAGAACCGAAACGCTCTGTTAGTCTTCTTTCTGCATTGAATTAATATCAATAAAAATAGACGGCAAAAAAATCCATCCCTTTAAACAGGTCAAAATTTCCAAACAAGATATATGGCATATAACTTAATGGTTTAATATAGCAATCGGTCACCTTTAACCCCCAGAAAATTTTTTGGAATAAAAACATCAATTTTGAAGGTTTTTGGTCGAATTGTCGAAAATTTGTAAAAACTGATCAAGTCGGTTCGTATATCAAAATATAACTTCTGAAATAGAAAATATTGAGATAGGATTATGCTAAAATTGTTCAATTTTGAAAATTTTTGTTCAATTTTGAGGCAATTCTAAAAACTTTAGAAGGTCAATTCCGAATATTGATAAACCGTATTTTCGGGCTTAAATCCGTCCAGTTTACTAGATTACCGTTCCCTAATTAGGAGTTTGCAGAAAAAAATTGACCAAAATTTGAAAAAAAAGGACAAAAGCATAAAACTTAGACAAATTTTTCAAAATTATGGTTTTCAATCGAAAGTTCGTTACTTGAGTGAAACTCAATACAGAGAAAAGGTGTGAAAAATTTACAACATCTGGCCCATAAAAAAGTTCTGTCATCATATTCTTTCCGTTTCTCGTTTTCGTAACGTACCGTCCGCTTCTTTTTCGTTCCTTAACTTCACCATTCACGATTTCCAGTTTTTTTCATCAACGTCGCTCTCCCAAAATTTCGTTTTTTGATTTCGTATCCGGTCATTCCGTTTTTGTTGCGTTCAGCGTTGTTTTTCTCCATCTAATTTTTCCTTCGATGTAGTATGCTGTCATATATGATGAAGTATGTTGTGTTTGTTGCGGTACGATGATCATGCTAGTATGCTGGTTGCTTGTTTTGGTCTTGTTGTTTTCTAGGGTGTCGTTAGGTTTGTTCTGCAGTTACGGCTAGTTGGTCCCCGGACTTTTTCAGCTTCCTCGTTTACTGGATCCCCTATTATAGTATATCATTATTTGCTGCTTCATGTTGTTGACTGTTTGTATGATTATAGGTTGATTTGGTCCTGTTACCGTCTAGGGTGTGACTTAAGCTTCTGCTGCAGTTACGGTTAGATTGTCTCCTGATTTTCCCAACAGACATAGTCTACAAAGATATTATTGTAATTTTTTTAGCTTCTGCTGCAGTTTGTTCCCTCAGAATAACCGCACAAAAGTAAATCAAGTGACACATTATGCAGCCGTTTACAATAACTTTCAACCGACACTACCCCCAAACACTGCTAACTCCGCCATCAGCCGTGCCATCTCACAAACGACTGCACCACAGAATGTTAATAGTAACCACGCAGCGGCCTGTAGCAAACAAATAAAGCCATTCAGTGCGGCAACTAACATCGATCCACCCTTTTGTCACGCCAATTATTCCTCCCATCTACGGTCATACAGAAATTTGTTTAGTATTGTGAGTATGCTGTTTGATTGTTTGGGTCTGGAGGTTACTGGGGTGTGACTTAATTTTATTCCGGAGTTATGGCTAGTAACTTTCTTGACCTTTTCCACCTTTCAGTATACGACCTCGTTGCCGTAAATTACTTTGTATTTGGTTTATCAAGCCACATAATAATTTGTGCTGGTTTGCCTTGCAGTATCTTCTCTACTCCTTCCTAGGGTGTGACTTTAGTTTGCTCTAGAGTTACGGCTAATTCTATTTGTTGAGTTGGTGGCTGTAGTCTGCTAGTATATTTCTTCCCACCTCCAAAATTGTCTTGTGCCCGTCTTTCGCCCGTTATTTCCCGGCTTTCCGCTTCGTTGCGCTCCGTCTGCCCGACATATCCTTACGTCCGCTTATTTTCCCGTTTCACCTTTCGCCATTTGCCCGGTGTTTCCATCCCTCTCGTCTATTTGTGCGTCAATCGCCCGGCTCTTTTGTTCAGTCCGTTTCTTTTCCGGTTCCGTCTTGTGTAGCTTGCAGGGCAATCCTACTCCGGTTATCTCCCCATTCAGTCTCGCGTTGCTTACACGCGCGTCAGACGCTCTCCCTTTTGTTACTCACTTTCGCGGGGTACTTGGCAACTTCTTTATTGCTCTTCGGCGGCTTGATTATCAGGTCGTTGTCATTTTGGTTCGGTATAACCCTCATCCCGTTTATCTGTTTGGAAGTTTCTTTAAATTAAGAAATCACCCATTTTAATATAAAGGCCGAATCACAAGAGAAATTGAAGAAGCTCTTTAGTGCAAGATCTAATCGCAAGTCTGAGTTACGTAACATCCACAAAGATATCACTGACGCCCGAGATGGGCAAAACAGAAAGGTTAAAGTTGCAGGATGCTTTCTGTAAGATAGCACAGAAAAACTAGGAACTCTTTGACTTGGCCGGTAAAACCGAGAACCCAGATTCAATTTATCCAATCCTTGAGCAATGGCTGGATGATGTAACCAAGAACAATGATGAATTTTGCCAAGCGGCTAGAAGTTAAAACTACTCAGTCCCTGAGCAAGACATCGTATGCGTAGGCATTAATCCTCAGGGTCCTTCCAATAGAAGTTCACTTTTAACAACGTCAACCATGTCTAGCCAGCGTAAACGTGCCTTTCTCATTGTTCAGCAGCCACTCAACCTCCCGTTCAAGACACTGCCAATTATAATACTAATATAAAAAAGCAACAAACCAAAGTTCAGACAATGAATCAGGCTGCGCAGACGCTTTCAGACTTGAATGCTGTCAGTGTTAACGGTCAGAGTAATATAGATGTCGTACAGACCAAAAACTTAGGTATGGTTCCTGGTAATTTGAAATGTTATCTCAGTACACGGTGCCAGGAGTTGCCGTTTCTATTGCTCAACAGGAGGCGTTGTACCGAGAATACCTCCATGCTCAAATACAGCAGTATGGCAATGACCAAGGCGTGGGTCGCGCAAATAGTCAATCAGGTAGTGGTGTTGAGAATCCAGGCCACCAAAGTCAGACCGCTGTGCAAAGTGTCAAATCTCCACCACTTTTGCCTTCTACGCAAAGCCCCCAGACACCAAAACCTGTACTGGCACCAACAAACTCCATTTTTGTACCTGATTTTTCAATAAACCCACAAGTAATTCAGCTCTTGGGTCCCAAAAGCTCCAGTGTAGCTGGTCAATTTTATCTGTCCATCCCTCATGTTCCACAAGAACAGACTCCGCTTCAAAGTAACACTCCAAACGCAACACAACTCCCTAATACCCACCTCCCTTATAACTTCTCTCCAATTTTGAGCCCACACCTGGTACAACCGCCCATAATCCCGCCGCATCATCAAATTAGCTCCCAAGTTCCCGTCCGAGTCCCACAGCACCGAAACTCCCCCTTAACTTTACCCCTGACTTATGTTGTTTCCCTCAGAATAACCGCACAAAAGTAAATCAAGTGACACATTATGCAGCCGTTTACAATAACTTTCAACCGATACTACCCCCAAACACTGCTAACTCCGCCATCAGCCGTGTTATCTCACAAACGACTGCACCACAAAATGTTAATAGTAACCACGCAGCGGCCTGTAGCAAACAAATAAAGCCATTCAGTGCGGCAACTAACTTCGATCCACCCTTTTGTCACGCCAATTATTCCTCCCATGTACGGTCATACAGAAATTTGTTTAGTATTATGAGTATGCTGTTTGATTGTTTGGGTCTGGAGGTTACTGGGGTGTGACTTAATTTTATTCCGGAGTTATGGCTAGTAACTTTCTTGACCTTTTCCACCTTTCAGTATACGACCTCGTTGCCGTAAATTACTTTGTATTTGGTTTATCAAGCCACCTAATGATTTGTGCTGGTTTGCCTTGCAGTATCTTCTCTACTCCTTCCTAGGGTGTGACTTTAGTTTGCTCTAGAGTTACGGCTAATTCTATTTGTTGAGTTGGTGGCTGTAGTCTGCTAGTATATTTCTTCCCACCTCCAAAATTGTCTTGTGCTCGTCTCACGCCCGTTCTTTCCCGGCTTTCCGCTTCGTCGCGCTCCATCTGCCCGACATATCCTTCCGTGCGCTTCTTTCCCCGTTTCACCTTGCTCCATTTGCCCGGTGCTTCCCTCCCGCTCGCCTATTCGTGCGTCATTCGCCCGGCTCTTTTGTTCCATCCGTTTGTTTTCCGGTTCAGTCTTGCGTAGTTTGCAGGGCAATCCTACTCCGGTTGTTTCCCCATTCAATCTGGCGTTGCTTACACGCTCCATCTTGTTGCTCACTTTCGCCGGGAACTGAGCTACTTGGCAACTTATTTACTGCTCGTCGGCGGCTCGGTTATCAAATCGTTGTCAATTGGGCTCGGTAAAATCCTCATCCCGTTTACCTGTTTGGAAGTTTCTTGAAATTGAGAAATCAGAAGAAGCTTTTTAGTGCAAGATCTAATGGCAAGTCTGAGTTACGTAACATCCACAAAGATATCACTTGCGCCGGACATCGGCAAGGCAGGAGGGTTAAAGTTGAGCGATTTGATTGTAAGCGGAAGGATGCTTTCTGTAAGATGGTACAGAAAAGCGAGGAACTCTTCGACTTGGCCGGCAAAACCGAGAACCCAGATTCAATTTACCCAATCCTTGAGCAATGGTTGGATGATGTAATCAAGATCAATGATGAATTTTTTGCAAGCGGCTGGAAGTTATAATTACTCAGTCCCTGACCAAAACATCGTATGCGTAGGCCTTAATCCTCAGAGTCCTTCCAATAGAACTTCGCTTTTAACAACCTCAACCATGTCTAGCCAGCGTAAACGTGACTTTCTCATGGCAAAACTGAAACGCGAAGAGGCTCAAAAAAAGAAGAAATTGAATTGCGCCTCGCTAAACACAAGCAAGAAATTGTCAAGAGTAAAAAGGAGCTTGAAACACAAATGCAATTAGATCAGATGGCAGTTCAGGAATTAGAGGAGTTTCATCGCCAGCGCGTTGCCGCAGCTAAATTAAACGAGGCGGAATTGATGGATAATTTTTCGCTATTTAGCCATCCCTCAAGTGAACTGAACTTATTTAAAGATAGGGCATCAATTTGAAGCAAGAAATGTGTTGAAGATTGGGTAACTTCGTTTCCTGACGGTAAAACAAGGACCGCCTCAAGTGAACCGAATTTGTCATGTCCTTGTTCAGCAACCAACCAACCTCCCTTTCAAGACACTGCCATTGATAACAATAATATAGAACAGCAACAAACCAAAGTTCAGACAATGAATCAAGCTTCGCAGATGCCTTCAGACTTGAAAGCTGTCAATGTTAACGGTCAGAGTAATATAGATGTCGTACAGACCAAAAACTTAGGTACTGTTCCTGGTAATTTGAACCATCTTGAAAAGTTATCTCAGTACACGGCGCCAGGAGTTGCCGTTTCTATTGCTCAACAGGAGGCGTTGTATCGAGAATACCTCCATGCTCAAATTCAGCAATATGGCAATGACCAAGGGGTGGGCCACGCAAATAGTCAATCAGGTAGTGGTGTTGAGAATCCAGGGAACCAAAGTCAGACTTCCTTGCAAAGTGTCAAACCTCCACCACTTCTGCCACCTATGCAAAGCCCCCGGCCACCAAATCCTGTACTGGCACCATCAAACTCCATTTTTGTACCTGATTTTTCAACAAACCTACAAGTAAATTAGTTCTTGTGTCTAAAAGGCACCAGTGTCAATAACATCTGCCCATCCCTCATGTTCCAAAACAACAGACTCAGCCTCAAAGTAACATTCCAAACGCAACACTATTCCTTAACTCCCATCTACCGCATAACTTCTCTCCATTTCTGAACCCACACGTGGTACAGCCGCACATAATTGCGCCGCATCATCTAATTAAATATCAAGTTCCCGTCCGAGTCCCAACACACCGAAACTCCCCCAAAACCTTAACCCTGACTCAAACTTGTGGCGTTTCCTTCAGAATAACGTCACAAAAATAAATCAGGTGACACAGTATGCAGCCGTTTACAATAACTTTCAACCGACACTACTCCCAAACACTGCTAACTCCGCCATCAGCCATGGCATCTCACAGACAACTGCACCACAAAATGTTAAAATGCAACCTGTAGCAAGCAAGTAAACCCATTCAGTACGCAACTATCATCGACCCACCTTTGTCACGCTAATTATTCCTCCCATGTACGGTCTTACAGCACTTGCACCGTTGTGCTGGGTTGGCCCACTGCATTCCACGCCTCCTGAGCCAGCCATCGAAAGCGCAAACATTATTAAGGCGTTAGTTGACGCCATAACGTGCAAGAAGAATGATCCGCTCCCTGAATGGAAATTGTCCCAATACAGAGGTAATCCCCTACAGTGGCACGAAAGTTGTGGTCAACCTAAAAGCGCAATTGACTATCAGTCCTTAACTGATTATGAAAAATTGAAATACTTTAGGACCCTCATAACTGGTAAATCTAAAACAGCAATAGTTGAGTTTGTTTACAGTGGCGCAATGTACAAGGGCGTTCATAAATGCACATTTGGACAAATTCAACAGCTTTCCACCATTGAAGATGCACAATAGCGATAAAATCATTAAATTTTCAGGGTTCCTTTCTAGTCTTGTCGGCGTATTTAAGTCGCTGTCATATGATTCGGTTTCAAAGAGTGCTGGGTTTCTCAACACTGCTGTACAGAAGCTTCCACCCAATACAAAGGCGTCATAGTCACTCTTCACCGTCAAAAAGCATTGGGTGAAACCTACTCTTCTGGACTTTAATGAACGGTTAAAGGAGAAGGCCGAAGCGCACAATTTAAAGAAGAATACCGCAACTAAAGCAAGGACCGAGGATATCAACAACTCAGTAACAAGAACAAAACTTGCTTCGAAGGCATTGGATGCAAATACGCAACACAAGAGTAATTTTAAGCCGCAACAGAGTTCTCCGTCAACATCAATCCCTTATTGCATTGTATGCAAAGGCAACCACCGCAGAAAAGAACCCCACGCAGAGAGCCAAGGTCGTGGCTGAGGCAATGCTCTTCTCTTGTTTGCAAGATAAACATATGTTGAGGCAGTGCAAAAGTCCCCGTAAATGTAGAAAAGGCGGTTGCAACAGCACCCATAACACCTTACTTCACGGAGCTGAAAAGGTTTTTCCAGCTAAACCCTCAACAAACAACAACAACAATACTTCGAAGTTGAATGGAAGTAGTAGAATTGACTTGCAAGTACATGGAATTGAAACTGACTAATTCATCTGGTACTAAAACTACGGCGTTGGTTTTATGCGATATCGCTTGCAGTAACTCTTGGTTGTCCAATAGTCTCGCAGATGGGCTCGGTTTGCAGGGTACCGCTTTAAAACTGAGCGTCAAGGGTATAAACACAGAAGAAATCATCGACACAAAGGTGGTTCAATTGACTGTGACACCTCATGAAGATCAAGACTTCGAAGCGTTCACTGTACGTCACTATGTGAGGGAAACATTAAATGTAGGTTCCGACATCATTGACGTTGAATCTATGCAAGAAACCTGCCCACCTCTGGCCGTCCTAGATCCAGTTTTAAGAGGCCCACTTCCATCAAGTTCAAGTTTAGCCTCAACGCGTTCAAAGCCAATGTCGAACAGGATTATGAACCAGCTTGTCAGGTTAAGTCATGGTATGATATGGAATCGTACGGCGCGTACAAACAGGTTGACACAGGATCTGCAGTGGATGCTCGCGCGCGAGAAATACTTGAAACAACAACTCTTCATAACAGCCAAAGATACGATGTTGGTATGTTATGGGCTGATGACAACATCCAGCTCCCGAATAACTACTTTTCGTCACCGGTACAGCTCAAATCTCTCGAAAAAAGGGTTCTTGACCCCTGATGCCCATATGGTTGAACAGCGGTCGGGTAAATAGTGGTACCTACCACATCATCCCGCAATCAACCCGAACAAACCTGGGAAATTGCGTAGGGTACTAAATGGTGCAGCAAAGTTCCACGGTACTTCTTTGAATAAGTCTTTGCTAACTGGCCCCGACATGCTCCAAAACCTAATCCACGTACTACTTAGGTTCCGTCAACATCAATTCGCCGTGTCCGCAGATATCGAGGGTATGTTCCTCCAAGTGGGTGTCCCTGACCGCGACCAGCCATCACTGCGTTTTTTGTGGCGGGAGGACCCCACAACAAATGTTGTAGTGTATCAATACACGCGCCATATATTCGGGGCTAAAGACTTGCCCACATGCGCTAACTATGCACTGCAACGCACGGCCCGAGACAATGTTAATCAGGACCCGGAAGCAACCAAAGCCGTCCTAGAAAACTTCTACATGGACGACTACTTGGATTCGGCGGAGTCACCTGAGAGGGCGCTCAAAAGATCGAAGGAGCTGATGAATCTTCTCCATCTAGGTGGGCTCAAGCTTACTAAATTTGTAAGCAAGGTACCAAATCTGGCTGATCGAATTGATGGGTCAACTCAGTCTACCGAACCAAAAGTAATTGCCTCATCTAAGGAGGATTCTTCGCACGTGCTTGTGTTGAAATGGGATCACAACAATGATACTCTAGTTGTGAGTCGGAATACCTCCAGTAAAGTAACTAAGTCTTTAACACAACGCTTGGTATTGAGTCTAGTGTCTAAAGTGTTTGATCCCATTGGCCTAGTGGCACCAATTACTCTTGGTGCCCGATTGTTACTAAAGGACATCTGGCGTGTCAGCGGGCAGCACTGGGATGAAGAATTACCAAAAGACACTGTAGAAAGGATCCTTGAATGGAGTGTAGAACTAACAAAGCTTGCCGAAATCACTATACCAAGGAGTTACTTTTCGGGAAACTTTAGACACTTGGAACTACACATGTTTGGCGATAGTTCCCAAGAGTTCTTCAGCGCTGTTGCATTTCTCCGAGCTCAAGTAAACACTTCTAGTGGGCCAAAAACAGAGCTTGCATTTGTCCTGGGTAAAGCTCGCGTAGCACCTATGAAGGTGATGACAATTCCAAAGTCAGAGCTGCAAGCTGCTTTACTGGCCGCTCGGTTGAAACAAGATATCTGTGGGTCCCTTACAAGTTGACCCACGATCCGCAGTGGATGCTCGCGCGCAGGAAATACTTGGAACAACAACTTTCCATAACGGACAAAGATACGATGTCGGAATGTTATGGGTTGATGACAACATCCAGCTCCCGAATAACTACTTTTCGTCACTGGTACAGCTCAAGTCTCTCGAAAAGCGGCTCTCGAGAGATACATCATTGAAAGGTATGCTAATACCATCCGTGAAGACTTGGGAAAAGGTTACTTGATTAGAGTCCCTGATGCTCACAAGGTCGAGCAGCGGTCGAATAAAGAGTGGGACCTACCACATCATCCCGTAACCAATTCGAACAAACCGGGAAAATTGCGTAGGGTATTAAATGGTGCAGCAAAGTTCCACGGTACTTCTTTGAATAAGTCTTTGCTCAATGGCCCCGAAGTGCTCCAAAACCTAATCTATGTGCTACTTAGATTCCATCAACATCAATTCGCCGTGTCCGCAGCTATCGAGGGTATGTTCCTTCGGGTTGGTGTCCCTGACTGTGACTAGCCATCAATGCAATTTGTGTGGAGGGAGGACCTCCCGACAAATTTTGTCGTGTATCAATACACGCGCCATATATTTGGGGCTAAAAACTCGCCCACATGCGCTAACTATGCATCGCAATGAGCGGCCCGAGAAACCATAGGTCAGTATCCAGAAGCAACCAATGCCGTTTTAGAGAAATTTTACATGGATGATTACTTGGATTCGGTGGAATCGGTTGAGAGGGCTCTCAATAGATCAAAGGAATTGGTGCATCTTCTCCATTTAGGTGGTTCAAGCTTACTAGGCTTGTACGCAATGCGCCAATTCTGGCTGATCAAATTGATGGGTCACCTCAGTCCACCGAACCAAAAGTTATCGACTCATCTAAGGAGGAATCTCTGCACGTGCTTGGGTTGAAATGGGATCACAACAACCATACTCTAGTTGTGAGTCGGGGTACCTCCCGTACAGTAACTAAGTCATTAACACAACGCTTGGCATTGAGCCTTTTGTCTAAGGTATTTGATACCAATGGCGTAGTTGCACCATTTTCTGTTGGTGCCCGATTGTTACTAAAGGACATCTGGCGTGTCAGCGGGCAGCACTGGGACGATGAATTACCAAAAGACACCGTTGAAAGGTTCCTCGAATGGTGTGTAGAACTAACCGAACTTGCCCAAATTGCTATACCAAGGAGCTACTTTTCGGGAAATTTTGAACACCTGGAACTACTTTCGTTTGGCGATAATTCTCAAGAGGTCTTCAGCGCTGTTGCATTTCTCCGAGCTCAAGTAAACACTTCAAGCGGGCCAAAAACAGAATTTGCACCTATGAAGGTGATGACAGTTCCAAAGCTAGAGCTGTAAGTTGCCCTACTGGATGCTCTGTAGAAACAAGACATCTGTGGGTCCCTTACGGTCCATGTTAACAAAATTTTTATGTGGACTGATAGCACTACTGTCTTGCAGTGGTTTAACTCCACAAGCAAGCAGCCAATAGTTATTGCAAACCGTGTATGAGAGATTTTAGAACACACTAGCGTTGACGAAGGGAACCACGTTGCCACAAGCGATAATCCGGCAGATGCCGGTACTCCACTGGTATGTCCGCTGAGGTTTTGCAATCAAGTAGCTGGGTGAGGGGTTCATATTTATTATGAACCAAGGAATTTGCGTTCGGTCTAAGAACCGAAGTAGTTAAACACATCAAACTTGGTACAATAACTAAGGAAATTGATGAAACCAATTTATCATAGGCTGCATCCGTAACCAGGTTGACTAAAGAACCGCCCCCGCAACTAATTCCCTTCGATAAGTACAGTTCTTATCAAAAGTTGCTGCGGATAACAGCGTACGCACTCCGCCTGTTGCCTTCTCACGAATGTTACCGTACTGCCGATGGTCGCATCATAGACCCCACGCAGCTTAACGAAGCCGAGCGTCATCTCCAGTACATTGTGCAAGGGAAATCTTGTAATGCGGAGAGAAAAGATGAGTAGCCATACTGCTCCGTTTTCTCCCTTTATTGGACCAATTTGTCTAATCCGATCGGCCGGCTGCATCAAACAGTTGGTCGAAGTTGACTTTGATGGAAAAAGTCCTATCGTTCTCGACGCACGCCATGTATTTGTAAAGTCTAAGCACTCTCACGTTAAAAATCATCATCAACGTATTGACTATCTCCGGGCTAAAGTACAAGAACGTTATACCTTCCTAAAATTGCGATCCTCACTGCGTTCAATTAAATCCAACTGCGTCACGTGCATAATGTTCCGCGCTGCCACTATTCAACCCGTCATGGCTGACCTCCCAGTAGAAAGACTTGCATACCAGTCTCATCCCTTCAAAAACACCGGGTTCGACTACTTCGGCCCCTTTTACGTTACTTTGCGTAAGACCAATGAGAAGACGTGGGGTTTCCTCTTCACATGCCTAACTACTCGTGCCGTTCATGTTTAAATTGTTCCGTCCATGGACGCCAGTTCGTGTGTAATGGGAGTGGAGCGATTCGTCTCCCGTCGGGGTACACCTGCCATTATTTGGTCAGAAATTGGCACTAATTTTGTTGGCACAGAAAAAGAACTACGCGAGAATATCGAAAAGTGGAACACTATCAACATTGCAGCAGAGTTGCCCTAAGAGGCATTAAATGGAGATTGAACCCGCCCAATGGGCCACCCGAAGGTGGCATCTGGGAGAGGCTGGTACGTAGTTTTAAGCGAATACTTTAGACCCTCCTCAGTAATCGTTGTCCCACTGACAAAGTTTTGAACACTACCTTTTGTCTGCGTCATTTTTATTAGCCAATCGGAATCGAGTATTTAAATACGCATGGAAATCCTTCCAATTTACGTACAAAGCTCGGAAAATGAATTTAAGTAAATCTAATCATAAGACCTATCAAATAAGACATGATTCGGCTATATAGTTTTCGGTTTTTTTATTCATCGGCGCAAAATGATAACCGGCATTGAAATGATCCATGATCAGACAAAATACCGGCCAAATGAGCATCAAAAAAAATTGCCGTCTAAAACCACTTGTTGTCTTGATCTTACTAATGCTTATACGTTGTTGGATTTTACGTTGCTTTGCTTTGTATCGTTCGAATAAATTGAAGCTTTGGTAGACTGTTTTAATAGATTTTCAGCTACAACGACGGTTATAAGTTTTCGTAGTAGCCGTTTTAAGGCCGTATCAAGATCAATGAGGCGCCGTACTAAGGCCTTACAAAAATTACTAAGATGTCTTAGATAATAAAATTGCCAGGCAGCTTGTGGCAAACTCTAGAAAAAGTTTTTCAACCGAATTCTTGAGGTGGGTAACCTGGGAAGATTCATGGAAAGTATGCGCTAATCATTTTTCAAATCACCAAATGTTTTTTTCAAATGTTTTTTTTTAGACCACCACTTCACCTCCCAGTGATGAATTGCAAAAAGAACCTTTGGATTTGAACTCAATGAATTCAAATGTGGAAAGCGCTCAGCAGCCAGAGTCGCCGAAAGACGTCAAAATTGCGGATACCAATGACCGAAACGTGCGATCTGCAAAGATGTGCGGAAGTTGTCAATGTACAGAGAAGTCATCTGACGAAGTGGAATTGATTAGTTGCACTATCAAGGACGGGTTAATAGAAGTTTCTAAGATCGATTATCGAGAAATAGATTTCACGAAGCTTCTGAACAAGCAAGCAAAAAAAGTTGACATCCTGATTAAAGACACAATGAGTGAAACGATCAAAGGTCTTCAGAGTTCTGCAAAAATAAAACAATTGATACTGGAGAGCAACGCAAACTTAGAATTGAAAGCAACGGGTTCCTTGATTAACTTAAACATGCTCCAATTTCGAAGACAACCAGTGAAAAATTTTGAAGATGAAGTCTTTGGAACGCCAAAATTAATTATTTCTAACCTAATGGAGTCCTCGCTGACTGACTTTGCGTTAAAAGAAACCTGGAAAAAATTTAGTTGGCAGATTCAAGAGTTAGTAGTGGAAGGTGAATGTTCTCAAATCGGACCATTCAAAAATTATCGAATTCTTGAAAATGTGACAATGCTCAATGTAGTTTCGGAGCAGTCAGATGTCCTTTCTGGTGAGTTCCTTCAGTCAGCTGAAAGACTAAAAACCATTTCTTTTGTAAACTCGTCGCGAATTTCCTTGCCAAAACATTTTTTGAGTGGTAGTGGAGCTCAAGATGTCTCGTTTGTTTTGGATGCCGACAATATTAGACAGCAAACGCTTGATGAGAAGAAAGGTGTCAAAAATTTGAACGGTCGAAGTTTGTCTGATTCTGAGAAAGAAATCCTCACGAGCACATCAGACTCTGACAAATGCAAGATCTTTTGTGTAAATGACGATTGCAGTAGGGAGGCAAATGAGCTCTGGAAACTCAACTGTGTAATTTGCATCCGTAACAAAGTTGGAGCAGACGAAGATCTTGAGAAAAGGATTTGCGATTACAAGCCAACTTCTGATCCTTCGTCAACGGTAAGCTTCTTCCAAATCTTTCTTCACAGAATATCGAAATCGAATAAGATCGAAGTATCGTGTCTACTAATTTATCTAAGTGTAATCAGTTAAATTCTTTGATAATATCTGAATGGAGGTCAGATAATTGTTCCGACCCCTCTTGAGGAGGGGAGGAACTATATACTCAAATGGTTTTTCTTCAGACAATTTTGGCCGATCGATATATTAATCGTAGAGAATTGAGACTGGTATCATTAGAAAGCTCGTCCAGCGTAGAATATGGAATTAAAAAGAGTTTTTTTATTATTGTTTTTAACAGGGAGTTATCGAGGTTTAAACTTTTGAGAACATAGAGTGAATTGCGAGGTGACTTTATTCTTAATTTCCGCAAATTCCGTTGACTTTATTCACAATTTCCGGAAATTCCGTCAAATTCGAAAATTTGTTAAAATTTTTTAAGAAAGTGTTCTTGATTTTTTATAAGACAACCAAATATTGTCGACTAGTTTTTTTTCAAATTTTCGTCAAAAACTCTTGCTAAAATCTTTCAAAATTCAAACTTTTTCATGAAAAACAGCACGAAATAAGTTTCTTTTAGTCCACTTCGATTGAATTTGCAGGAAGTACACACCCAAACACCACTAACACAATCTTTGTAGACTCAAAAAAGGGCTATTTATAATTCAGCTTCCGTTGAGAGTGCTCTGTAATTAAAACTTTGCCGTTTTTTGCTAACTTTACTCGTTGATTATCAAAAACGCAGCAGTTATTTTTGATTATTTAATTAGCTAATTATCTATATCTATGAAATTTGAATACGGTGTTTCTAATGGACGAACAGAATTGTCGGAGCTAGTTTTGGACGAATGTTTGGATTGTAATCACTGTTACAATCCAAAATAATTCAGATTGTAATCAGATCGTCTTTTTTTAAAATAAATTAGTCGATCTTTTTTATTTTAATTAAAGAACAGAACATTTCATTTCAACGCTCAGTAGTGATAGGTCCAATTGGCTTCCTACGAAGATCTAAATTAATGCATCTAGTTTTTTAATTGAAAGCTAATGGTCGTTTTGTCTTTTAAAAATAATTGATTTGTAAATAAATAATGGCTTATTGAACTTTGCCTAGTTTTTTTCTTAGTTATGTCAACTTATAGCTTAGTGTCGGCAAAGAACGAACGCTTCTACTTTGTACTGATTTAAAATTGAATATACGTTGCGGTTTTAAGCCTAAAGTTTTTTTTTCTGGCTAAGATACCACTAAATTTCAATTTTTTTTCTATTTTAAGGTCTTTGCCCCTTTTTTTCACGTTTTCTAGTTTGGTCACAGTATCACGTTATGGACAGTTGATATATCACATTCTTGGTTTTCACCATAAAGCAAACTCTATATATTAATATCTTTGAAGGTATAAATTTTGGTTTTAACGGCTTCGACACTACTTTCTCCAAGAATTTAATTTAAGTTTCTAATTTTGTCTTAAAATGTCGTTTTCACTTTGCTTTCAAGTCCTATGAAATCTCGTGTACAATGATTCCGCTTCATTAGCTCTTCATGGAAGAGTAGACGAGACAATATTCTGATATTATTCGATAGCCCCATCTGTTTTCCATAGTTTAAAAAAAAGGTTTCCAACTTCCCAATTATGGTTTTTTTTTATTATTTGCTGCCTGGCATCTGTAATTACAGGTCATAACTGACATTATTGGTGTGAAGGAAAGGTATCACAGGGGTTTGGTGTCACAAAGTCACAAAATCTATTGTTGTAAAAGATTTCGTTATGACTTTACTGACTTCGACACGTTTTTTTTCACAAAATTTAGTTGACAGAATCAAGAGTTAGTAGTGGACAGTGAATTTTCTCAAATCGGACCATTCAAAAATTATCGAATTCTTGAAAATGTGACAATGCTCAATGTAGTTTTGAAGCAGTCAGATGTACTTTCTGGTTTGTTCCTTCAGTCAGCTGAAAGACTAAAAGACATTTCTTTTGTAAACGCGTCGCGAATTTCTTTGCCGAAGCAATTTTTGAGTAGAACTGGAGCTCAAGATGTCTCGTTTGTTTTTGATGCCATCAGTATTAGACAGCAAACGCTTGATGAAAAGAAAGGTGTCAAAACTTTGAACGGTTTTTTTGATTCTGAGAAAGAAATCCTCACGAGCACATCAGACTCTGACAAATGCAGATCTTTTCTGTAAATGACGATTGCAGTAGAGAGGCAAATGAACTCTGGAAGCTCAACTGTGTAATTTGCATCCGTAACAAAGTTGGAGCAGACGAAGATCTTGAGAAAAGGATTTGCGATTACAAGCCAACTTCTGATCCTTCGTCAACGGTAAGCTTCTTCCAAATCTTTCTTCACAGAATATCGAAATCGAATAAGATCGAATTATTGTGTCTACTGATGTATCTAAGTGTAATCAGTTAAATTCTGTGATAATATCTGAATGGAGGTCAGATAATTGTTTCGACCTTTCTTGAGGAGGGGAGAAACTATATACTCAAATGGTTTTTTCTTCAGAACGTTTTTCGTCGATCGATATATTCATCGTAGAGAGTTGAGACTGGTATCATTAGAAAGCTCGTCCAGCTTAGAATATGGACTTAAAAAGAGTTTTTTGATTTTTGTTTCTTACAGGGAGTTATCGAGGTTTGAATTTTTGAGAAAATAGAGTGAAATGCGGTGACTTTATTCACAGTTTCCGCAAATTCCGTTGACTTTATTCACAATTTCCGAAATTCAGTCAAATTAGAAAATTTGTTAAAAATTTTTTAAAAAGTTTTGTTGATTTTTTTAAAGACAACCAAATATTGTCGACTATTTTTTTAAAAATTTTTTGTCAAAAATTCTTGCTAAATATTTCAAAATTCAACATTTTTCATCAAAAACTGCACGAAATAAGTTACTTTAGTCCACTTCGATTGAAATTGCAGGAAGTACACACCCTAACACAATCTTTGAAGACTCAAAAAGGGGCTATTTGTAATTCAACTTCCGTTGAGAGTGCTCGGTAATAAAAACTTTGCCAATTTTTGCTAACTTTACTTATTAATTATGAAAAACGCAGCAGTTATTTTGACTATTTATTTAACAAATTATCTATATCTATGAAATTCAAAAAAACGTGTTTCTAAGAGACGAACAGAATTATCGGAGCTAGTTTTGGGCCGATGTTTGGGTTGTAATCACTGTTAAGATCCAACAATAATTCAGATTGTAATCAGTCGGTCTTTTTTTAAATTAAATTAGTCGATCTTTTTTATTTTAATTAAAGAACAGAACATTTCAACTCAACGCTCAGTAGTGATAAGTCCAATTGACTTCCTACGAAGATCTAAATTAATGCATCTAGTTTTTTAATTGAAAGCTAATAGTCGTTTTGACTTTTAAAAATAATTGATTTGTAAATAAATAGTGGCTTATTTAACTTTGCCTAGTTTTTTTTCTTAGATTTGTCAATTTGTAGCTTAGTGTCGGCAAAGAAAGAATGCTTCTACTTTTTGCTAATTTAAAACTGAATTTATATTGCGCTTTTTGCCTAAATTTATGCTTTTCTGGCTATGATACCACTAGATTTCACATTTTTTCTATTTTAAGGTCGCAGAATTTAATTTAAATATTTAATTTTGTCTTAAACTGTCGTTTTTACTTTGTCTTTTTACTCTTATGAAATATCCTGTACAACGATCCCGTTTCATTAGCTCTTCATGGAGGAGTATTTGAGCCAATATTCTGATATTAGGAAATAGCTGATGGCTTTCTTGACTTTGAAAACAGCTGTTTTCAATAGTTTAAAAAAACAGTTTCTAACTTCGCAATTATGGTTTATTACTATTTGTTGCCTGGCATCCGCAATAGCAGCTCCTAAATGACATTATTTGTGTGAAGAAAGGTGTCACAGGAGATTGGTGTCACAAAATCTAATGTTTTTAAAGATTTCGTTATGACTTTACTGGCTTCGACACGGTTTTTTCACAAAAAGTTAACTAATTTCCCATTGTTGTCATATTTGACGTTCTTTTTGTGGACGTAGGACATACTCTGGATAATTGCAAATCTCACGGGCTTCCTTTGAGAGATTAAACGAACCTATTTGCAATTAATGGCTTTCATGACTTTGGAAATAATTTTCTTTTTGAGAAAAAAAACAAGTATTAAATAAATTTGCCTTTTTTCCTTTGTCTACGTGTTTTCTAGTTTCATTAGAGAGCACTCACATACTAAACTATCGTTGTTTGAAGAAGGTGCAACTGAACATATTTTGAAGGCCAAAGTATGTCTTAACGGCTTCTAAGGAGTTTTCTGTAGAGTTTTTATTGATTTTTTGTTTGTTGTCTATTTGTTGTTCTTTTTGTAACCGCATAAAAAAAAATAAATTCCGACAGTTCTTCATTCCATTCTATAGTAGCATTATTAATCGTAAACTATGCGATATTTTAGTTGATTTCTAATAGTTGTCATTACTCTGAAATCAATTGTTCTTTTTTTTTAAAAAAGTGAGCGAATTTTTCAACTTTACTGTTTTCGTTCTTTATTGTCTAATTGTTACAAAGCCTATTTGGCTAATTTTTATTATGTACTGGTCCCATATTACAAGTTATTTTGTTTAGTTTTGGTTTCATCTGACGCTATTTTGACTTTGCTATTATGTTTTGTTTTGAAAACGGACATTTTGTAATTATTTTGTAATTAGTTTTTGTAATTATGTAATGTTTTTGTTTTTTGTTTTTATGTAATAAATGTTTGTTGTTGTTGTTGTTTTATTTTGCTGTTTGTCCTGACTCGATTGCTTAATATTGGCATATCTCATCAATCTAATGCATCATTTGTTACACCACTGAGTTAATTGCTTTGGATGCTACTTTTTAGTTCATACACCATTTTTTTCTGAAAAATACTTGAATTATTGTGTTTATCTATCTTTTCCTCATTTGGTAGACACTTATGCCAAAATTTCGGACGAGCGGGGTCGTAAACTTATGTGCGATTGCACATTACCGGGCCTCCTTGTTTATTTTAAAAATCAAAGCTGTTAGCAGCATTAAAATGCTGGTATTCATGCCTTTATGTAACCCCGGTTGTTGTCGCATTGTAGATCAGGGTTAACAAACCTTTATATTATTGAGTAATGAAAAAAGTAATTCAAAAATACTTGTTTTAGAAGCAGAAAAAAGTTGGTACAGCAGCAGTGCCGGATCCTTTTAATCGTAACACGGGAAACAAATAAGGCGTAAAGGAAATTTCAATCCACATGACTAGCATCTTCAATGAACAAACTTTTAAAAAGCCTGTAAACAATAAAATTCTATTATTCTTTTTGATGGCATATGATCAGCTGAGCAATGACAGTATTTCTAAAATCAGTTTCCTATTAGCATTCAAGGAAATTGCTTCAAGCCTATTGAAATTGATATAAGGGTTTTCTGTGGTCTTTTTGGATTGCTGTTCCATTACCTTACTCACTTCCGTCTTTAAACTGCGCCTTCAAAAATTCAATTTTTGGCTATGACAACCATAGTTGTATACATTAGACAAAATGTAGGTTTTCCTATAAGTAATTTTTCCTTGAATTTTTGGTTCTGAAATTTACGTTTTATTTCACAGGACAACAACATGTTTCCAAACTTTTAAAGGGTAAACCTAAACGTTTGCAATATACCAAAAAAAACGTTGGATATAAAAATCTCAGTTTTGATAGATTAGTCACTTTTCAGAGTAGTTCATCCGGTCTAGTATTTCCCATGTAAAACTTTTTTCTATTAACTAAATGAGAATTTTTAACAGTGACTTTCAACATGGGCATGTGGACTTTTTGGTATGATGCAAAAAATGATTGTTTTGAGTAACCACACCGAGATATAGTGTATATTTAATTTGAAAACCTGGTTTTCGATACTTTATTACATATTAAAAAGATGCTTACTGTTGCATGTTTTGCTCTCTAAAGTGAGTATGCTGGTGTTTGTGGCAGTTCAAGAGTAGATAGATCAGCTGTGTACAAGTGTTATCAGTACTCTAACAAAACACTACATAGTTCTAGTGGTACTCTGATCACTTTGCTCTCTTCTTAGAGAAGTACTCTATGAAGGATACAAAAATGTAGAATAAAGACTTTTTCTTATCAAATCTCTTTTCAATTAGGAATGAATTTCTTGCATATGTTGAATTTAACTTCCTGTGGACCTAAATTGTCAATTTATTCTATTTAATTGAGCTTCTGCCTCCAAAGTCTTCGCCCCTGATAAAATTAATAGAGGAGAAGATGAGAATGTCTGTAAAAATAATTGATAATTGATTCTTTCCGTGAAATTTGGAGGCAAAATAAATTTTTTGCAATTTTGGAATATTAGAATGTAGATAGCGAATTATTTTAGCAAGCTCCCTTACGGGGCCAAAGTCAGATTAGCAAGCTAGACTATTTCAATTTTTCAAAGAACGTACTTTATTTAACCTGATAGTCAATGGGCACTGAGAAAATATAGTATTCTAAGAAGGATGCAAATAACCGTTTTTCAAAAAGAAGGCATACTTTTGTAAAAATCCACATTTTTCCACAAACGCTTCAGAGTCTTGTAAGCTGCCTGCCTTCTGAGCTACCTCGATGATGCTAGGAATTTTGCAAGCAGATAAAATTGTCGTTTTCTGTTTTGAAAATTTTGTTTGTGTCGCCTTAATTATTTTACTTATTTACTTGTATGTTTTCCATGAGCTTTTAAACAAATAGGTTTTTTACTATTCAAAGTTTCCAAATAAAATTATAAGACATTGCTGTATAATAAGAGGGGATTTGATGATAAGTAAAATTGTTTAAAAATCAAAAATTTCGCATGCGTTGTTCTGAGTGTTTACTATGATACCGGAAAGGGAAGAAGCTAGCATTTTTTTTCGCGAGAAATTCAAAACATTTATAATTAAGGGAAACAACGGATGCTCCCCTCTGCATTTTGATCACTTGATGACAGGGGAGATTGAAGTTCCTAATTAAAAAACGTGGGATTAGAAAGAATATTACGCATACACGTTTCTCACCTGCAAGGTCTGTCCCAGAGCCCATAATGCGATAATTAGAAATATTTTGTGAGGTCTGTTGATGTGACGTCCATTCATTTTGCCTGGTCGACACTAAGCTGTCAGACAAATAAAAGCTTTTTATGCATTAAAAGTGATTTGAGCAAGAAAACCAAACTAACATCCCATCGCTGGTTTCTGATCACAGACTTTGGAAAAATAAATATTTGTTCAAAAAAAATAAAATACACAGGTCATCAAAAATAAACCCGTAGCCAAGAGAATTTTTGAAAGACTTTGATTGGTTCGGAGAAAATAAAATAAAGCTAAAGTAAAAATTAATGCTTGTCGATGAGTCTTGAAAACTGTTTACAAACAGAGGATAATAAGCAATTTTCAAAAAATAACTTTTGCATTTATTGGACCAAAATTGTCTCAATATTGCAAAACATTAGTGATTGAAGTTATCGAACATGGTTTACTTAATTTTTGAGTTGAAATTTTAGTAAAAGAATGAGAGAAGTCTGTGACGAAATTACATCTTCCTCCTTTGCAAATTTCAAATTTAATTTTTCCTACAATCTCCCATTCTTGTAATTGTGCCCATGTACTCTGTTTCCGTTGCGTAGCAGTTTGTTGTGGGTGTTGTGGTTTGTTGTTTCGACTGATGTACGTTTTATTTTGCTAGTATACCGGTTAGTTGTATCTGTAACGTTGCTTTCAGTGATGAGATTATTTTGAATTCCGAGTTCTGGTTGGTTCTCATTTTGATTCATGGTATACTAGCTTTTGACAGTAAATTTTGGTGATTTTATCTCCATTTTTTGCATTTTTTGGGAGACAGATGTGTCAAAATTACTATACTATGAATCCAGTGCATTATTGACTTGTCAGATTCTTGTTTACTAACGAGGAAGACACAATTGAAAATAATTCATCTTTAAAATCAAAGTACGAGGCAGAACTGAGTATTCTTTATGACAGTGGGTAAAGTTTTCAAAATTAAAAAAAGATCTGCACGCTTAGGTTGACAGAGTTACCAAGAAGCAAAAAATGGCGACTGATGGATTGATCAAGTTAACGGAGAAGGCCCAAATTTGTAAGATGAACGAGTTTGCGTTAGAGATTGCTGTCACACTGAAGATATCACTTATTTTGCATTATTTTGCAATTATTGCAATTTGGCATTATTTTGAATTTGTCGAAAACAAATTTAGCCAAACTGGGAATAAAAACAAGCAGCTGCAAACCGAACTCAATGTTCTTAGCTCAGTCAAGCACTTCTGGAAAGCTTAATCTTAACCATCTGATGGCAAATAAGCAGAATGGATGAAATCAGTTAGTGATCCAAAAGTATATGAGACAGAACTCTGGGAAAACCAACCAGCGCGCATAATTCGCTCAGAAAAAAACTCAATCAAAAAAGTTTAACTTGAAGGCAAGTTGTATTTTTGCTTCTCAATCAAGACTATCATTATAAATATCCCACAGCCAAAATTTTTAGATAACTAATTTCTTCAATGGCCAACCTACTTAACACGCCTTAATTAGTGCGCCTGGTGTTGACCTTGCAATAGAAAACTGAAACTGTGGAAAAGTTAAGGGAGTAAAAATAAAAAGTAGCTTTTTTAAGGAAATTTACTGACCTTCATAGTCTTTAAGCCATTTATTTTTTTTTACTTTATACATCTTTGAATGAAATAATTAATTTAATGAGATGAAGTCTTCGGTTACATCCAAAGAGAAAATCACAGCCACCACATAATACGGTGCAGAAAATGATAGTTTGTTTAAAAAAAGCGTGGAGCTTTATAATAGCTCCCATAAATGTGAAAAGAAAAAAAGTTTCTGTCCTCAAGAAAAAAGTTTTCTTATCTATCAAAGACACACAGCGACATTACTGAAATTGGACAGTACTACGATGCAGTTAACTTTTTCACAACTGTCCCTTGTTTTAAACAACGATATTTATTGGACTGATGCGAAGCATCACGAAACCTATAAAGCAAGCTGAAATATGAATCTAAAATGAGCCTCATTTTTCCAAGTTCAAATACACAACAACACAACTTGCCGCGCAAACCATCAGGCAACCCATCTGCCTAGCCATTAGTCTTCCCAGATTAAATATCAGCACTTACTATTGTAAGATGCTGAATATTCTACTGAGTGTTATCTAACTCCTACAGATAACATAGAGCTTGTTTTGCTTTTCACCTGAAGCAAAAACCAGAACTAATACCTTACGAGTGGAACCTGTCGCCCGACAAAAACAACCTCTACAGTCTACAGTGATATGAACGGTGTGGTCAATTGAAGAGTAGAATTTAATCACAGTCTTAAACGAAAATTGTAAAATGACTTAATTGAAGGCAGCTGCCACTTGGAAAGAAGTAAGCTACGTTCTCATAGTTTTTGTAGTGCACTGTATGACGACCCTCTCGAGGTATTGATCAAATAGTTGGACAGACCTGGACATTGATTTTTCTCCACTTAAATACTCTAAGCTGTTTGCCGTTTGTAAAAAATTTTTGTTACAAAATTTTAATGATTTAATTCATTAAGACCTAACGCGTCTTGGTGTTTCAAATCTTTCAACTTTGAATCTGATTTCAAAAGCTTTTGTCACCTTAAAAACGCTGAGCTAGTTTTTTCGTCCAATATTAAGGTATCTAAGACCACGTACACAATACAAAAGGATTTGAGCAAGTCAACTTTATTGGGTTTCTGGGAGAGTGCCAACTTATAGGCCAAAATGCATGCCTCAACCAAAATTTCAAGATGCTACAATCAAGCCAGAAATAGATAAACATGTATCTCAGTAACAAAAAACAAAATCGTTTCAAAAAATTTTTGCTTAAGATTCACAGCAGCAGAATACTTCAGAGCAAAAATTTTAATTTTAAACAAAGCACTTAACAACTGAGCTGTCGTCGCAGGGCAGGCACAGGTGGCAAATTGTCATGATTTAGAAAAAGGTCTCTAACTTGTCAAATTTGAATGGGAAAAGACTCCAAACCATCGGGCCAAACGGAGAAAAGACTGTAAGTCATTGAAATAAAGCAAAAAAAACTTCAACACATCAATCTGAAATACTAAAGACATCGGCCTGGCCATACGCAAACATGCACCAATAAGAGAACTATCTTTGATTAGTACCTAAAGTCACTTCACTGTTGTGGTATTGGAACATAAATATCTCCACTCAATGATTTCAGATGAGATATTATGCAGCGATAAAACAGTGAGAGTATTTGGTCAGGATGTGTACCATACCAGCCCCGTTAGAAAACTTGCTTGCGGCGTGGAACTAATTGCTTTCGCAGCTCACGTACTCTATTTGTGTTGTGTTCCTTTTGTGCTCAAGAATTCTGCTGTGTAGGTATGTTTTTCGTTTTGTATTGTCTTTGTGAACATGCTCTTTTGTGATAGTTTCACTATACTGTGGCTCAAGCGCCTCATTAACTTGTCCGATTCATGTCTATAGCCAAGTAAGACAAAATTGAACTTCTCTTATTTGTAAAATCAAAGCACGAGGCAGATCTGAGTAATCTTTTTGACATTGCGGAACTTTTTCTAAAACAGAAAATATCGAATTGCTGGAGTTGATATGGTTGCCAAGAAGTAAACACATGAGGGGATACGATTGACGGATTGATCATGTTAATGGAGAAGGCCCAAGTTGGTAAGATGAACAAACGGTCATCAGAGAGATTGTTGTCATACTGGAGATATCGTTAGTCCAGTTGGAAAGACGATCTCAAAGACATTATTTTGACTTTGTCGGAAACAGATTGCTCGAAACTAGGAGTATTAACAAGCTGCTGTCAAATCAAACTCAACATTTTTTATAGTCAAGCACTTCTAGTAAGCCTAAACATAAACATGTGATGGCAAATAAGCAGACTGGATGAAATGTGGCAGCAGTTCACAGATCCAAAAGAACACGAGACAGATCGGTTGGATAAACAAACCAGTGCAGAGTATTCCCTCAAGAAAAAACTCAATCAAAAATGTTCAAATTGAAGGTGAAACCTGTTCATATTTTGATAGTTTTTGTGCGTCTTAATCTTTTTTGTGTTATTATAAAATTCCCACAGGCCAAATTTTAGTTCTAAACGAATTATGTAAAATTGATATAATTGAAGACAGTTGCAACTTGACAGTTGCAGTGCACAGTAAAGACAGCCTCAGGGCATTGATCTGATAGTTGGCCAGATCTAGATATAGAGTTTTGTCCACTTAAATACACTAAGCAAATTTTTGTTGCTAAATTGTCGTGATTTTTTCCATTTAGACCTAACGCGTCTTAATGTTTCAAACCTTTCATCTAAATCCAAGATATCTTAAAAAAGGCTGTGCTAAACTTTTCGTCCAATGTGAAAGTATCTAAAACCCTGTAACAAAAACAGAAGGGTTTTAATAACCCAACACTATTAGAGTTCCAATCAGAAAACCACAGTGCATGACTCAATCAAATTTGCAAAATACTACAACCAAGCCAGAAAGAGATATAGTTGTAACTCAGTAACAAAAAAAATATCGTTTCAAATTTAATTCGCTTCAAATTCACAGTAGCACAATTCTTTAGAGCAAATTTTTAAAATTTAAACAAAGCAAACTATTAACTGAGCAGTCGGCATTTGGCAGGCACAGGTGGTAAATTGTCATGATTTGAAGAAATGTCTCCAACGTCTCAGGTTTGATTGGGAAAAGACTCCAAAGCATATGGCCAAACGGAGAAAAGACCCTAAATCATTGAAATGAAGAAAAGAACTTTAACACATCAAGCTGAAATACTAAAAACAACCAGAGAAGCACTTTATATTCAGTACTGAAGCCACTTGAAACCTCCACGCAATGATTTGAGATCAGACTTTATATAGCTTCAAAACGGTGAAAGTATTTGGAAAGGATGTGTACCATACCAGCCCCGTTAGAAAACCTGCTTGCGGTGTAGAACTAATTGCTTTTGCATCTCACTTACTCTATTTGTGTTTAGGGAGGAGTGTTGTTGTTGTTGGTTGTAGGTATAATTTTTGTTTTTTATTGTGTTTGTGAAGAAACTCCGATGAGTTATTTTTACATTATTGTGACTCAGGCGCCTCATTAACATGTCCGATTCATGTCTACTACCGAGGAAAAATTATCATCATTTTAGGTTGAAGACAAAATGTAACTACTCAAATATCACGTTTCATCATTTGTAGAACTGAAGTCCTTAAAACAGCCTGCAAAAGCCAACTTACTTAGGTTGTTGTCGCAGAAGCGTTATGTTCTTCAAGTATCCGTTGCTGGAATCAGTGCGTTAAGGGGAGTGTTTTCCATCGCAGTATCACCTACCAACAGCAACAAAAATGGGAAATCCTTGTTGGGTACTAAACAGTGCTGGCAAATTTAATGGCTCGTCCCGTAACTTTTTGATAACGGACCCGGAATTTCTCCAGCGCAACTTTTTTGACCTATTCCCGAAGACAAGAAAATTCTTGCCGGTCAGTAATCAACTGCGTGAACAGCCAGATTAGTGTGCCTTTTGCAGCAGCAAATGTTTTACCCTATCAGAACACATGTAAAATTTTTTCTTCCAGGGCTTCACCTACTTAATCAAAAATTGCACTGCAAGGGACCGCTTGACCAGAACCCCGGCACCTCAGTAGCTAGTTTTGAAAACCTCTGCATGCACATTCACTTAGGTTCGGTATAATTGCCAGAGAGAAATTGCGATAGATCTGAGGTATTGATACATTCTACCTACCTGTTTTGTGATTTTGAGCTTACTAAGTTTGCAAAATTGATGCAGCTGCTGAACTTATCAAACCAAAACTTACCAACCAGTTCAAAGGCCGATCCAGAGTTGAATCATGGTACCCAACAACCTGGACGATAAACTCTCAGAAGTCAAGGAGCCGGCTGACATTGTAGGTGAAATTAATATAGCAGTACAAGAAGGGACAGCTTCATTTCAACACAATGATCTCAACACACAGAGTTCAAAGCCAAGAGAGAACGTGTAAGGTATTAGATGTCAGCAAATGGAGATCTAGAGAAGAAAGTATTGCAAAATTTTTAACCGACCGCAAACAAGTATGGAAGAGTCAAACGAGAGATATGTAAGGTAACCTATTTAACGATACACTTCCAGTGTGTACGATATATTCAGTTGATGAAAACTACATCTCGTGGCAAGTCTTAGGACGCTACAAAAGCGATTTCACTTTTATAAAAACAGTCCTCTTCATATTGAATTCTCTGAGACCAGCATTTTAACAACCCCTCCCACTTTCGAATTACCAGTCATAAGGTTTCTATAAACCGAGCGAGGTGGACTTCACCAATCAAAGCCTTCACATTAAAAACGCTTTCATTAATTGCATCAAAATTGTAATCAGTAAAATAAATGTACTAGATTTAATTCATTTTTTAAAAAAAATAATGAAAATATTAGTAGCTTGAATCGAAATCTCCGATGCGGTGAAAAATTTTACAAAGATTTTATCGACAAGCAAGATGAAGAGGAGCCAGCCAGTCCACTCGGGCCAACCAGAGTCATCGGCAGCTGCACCCAACAGCCTCCAGTGTTCTGCCAGCAGAACCAGCTTGCAGTAGACCCCCACTACTGCCCTCGAAGAGCCAGCAAGCCCACTCAGGGCAGCTTGAGTCATCAGCAGCTACAACCAACACCCTCCAGTGTTCTGCCAGCAGAACGAGCTGGCAGTAGAGCCCCACTACTGCCCTCTAACAGCCAGCCAGCCTACTCAGGCCAACCTGAGTCATCAGCAGCTGCACCCAACAGCCTCCAGTGTTCTGCCATTAGAACCAAATTGCAGCAGAGACCCTTTTACTGCTTATCACTAATTGTCCCCCAGGGACCCACAAGTGACTTACACGTGACTTCAAAAAATCACTAATTGTCATCCAGAATCACCCGCTGTCCCCCATTGACCCCCCAATTGACCTACAAAAGTCACCCGCTATCCCCCAGAGACCCCTAAGTGACTTCCAAAAATCACTAATTGTCCCCCAAGGACCCCCCAAGTGACCTACAAAAGTCACCCGCTATCCCCCAGAGACCCCTAAGTGACTTCCAAAAATCACTAATTGTCCTACAGGGACCCACCAAGTGACCTACAAAAGACACCCACTATCCCTCAGAGACCCCTAAGTGACTTCCAAAAATCACTAATTGTCCTCCAGGGACACCCCAAATGACCTACAAAGTTCAATTTCTGTCCTCCAGGGACCACCCAAGTGACCTACAAAAGTCACCCTCTGTCCTCCAGGGACCCCACAGGTGACTTCCAAAAATTACAAATTGGTTTCCAGTGACCCTCTAAGTGACCTACGAAAGTCACCAATTGACCTCCAGGGACCCTCAAAGTGACTTCCAAAGATCACTAAATGTCCTCCAGGGACCCCCTAATTGACCTCCAAAATATCAAATGGTCGCCCCACTTGACCTCTAAGTGACCTCTAAAAGGTCAAACGGTAACCAAACTTGACCTCCTAAAAGGTCAAATAGTCACCCCATTTGAACCCTAAAATGCTAAACAGTCACCCAACTCGACCTCTAAGTGACCTCTAAAGTCAAACAGTCAACCCACTTGACCTCTAAGTGAACTCTAAAGTTCAAACAGTCACCCCACTTGACACCTAAATGACCTCAAAAAGGCCCAAAGTTGACAACACTTGACCCCTAAGAGGTCAAACCACTTGACTTCTAATGGGTCAACCCACTTGACACCTAATAGGTCAATTCACTTAACCTTTAATAGGTCAAATTACATGACCTCTTATAGGTCAAACCACGTGACCTCTAATATGTCAAACCACTCGACCGCTAATAGGTCCAACCATTTGACCTCTAATAGGTCAAAATGCTTGACCACTTATAGGTCAAACCACTTGACCTCTAATAGGTAAAATCACTTGAACTCTAATAGGTCAAACCACTTGACCTCTCAGTGACCTCTAAAGTGTCAAAAGTCATCTCACGTTACCTCTAAGTTACCTGTAAAATGTCAAAAATTCACTCGTTGTGAACTTCAAGGGGCCTATATTGACTTCAAATGACCTTTCAACTTCCTCTAAAGTTCAGAAAGTCAGGCGAACAAAGAAAATTGTAGGTCTAAAGCCATCAATAGTTGGAAAATTTAGATTGTTTCACCGAAAACTAAGCATGAGCTCAAACGGGAGCTAGAATTTCAAATACACTCAGGTCTGGAACCGGAAGTTGTGTCCGTAACACAGGATGAATTCAAGAAAACAATATCAAAACTAGATGAGCTTTTCGACCAGCTTACACAGTCGGAAAACGTGGTCGTTGAAGACTCTCTCAACGATGCAGCAGGCTTGACAAAAATAAAAGTTGGAGTAGCACAAACTGTAAAGAAGCATGAACTTTCTTTCCGAAACACTTCAACGCGTCCAAGCAGCGCCGCTTCATCACGCAGCAATCGAAAACCTGGTCCCTCTGCACCGGGTGTTGTTCTCTCTGCACTGGGAGTCTCCGGGTGTTGTTCAAAGTATGCGAGATACTGACAACAACAACAAATCAATGATTTGGCAGAACAGCAGTCAACATCCAACCCGATTACTATCCACAGTCAAGTGCACTCCTCCATGGGAGTTTTGCAAAAAACTCTAATAGAGTCAATAGTACTGGTGTACAGAAAAGTTTGCAGCCATCAGCACAGGAAAAAACAGATTCTGAAAACGTAGCAAGAAATCAACATCAGCCCCTTCAACCAATAGAACCATTTGTGAATCCAACAATTGTTTCGCAGAGCTCTTTGGTGCAACTTGTGTTTTCCCTCAATTGCCATCAGCTTCAAATTTTTGTCTGCCAGTTTTTAGTGGAACACTTCCTCCGGCTGGAAACCCCTTCGCTCCTCCCAGGCCCATTAATAACACTGGCCTCTTTGTAAATATACATGATCATAGAACATCTGTTCCAGATTCTTTTGCCAATCATTTCCCAACGTCAAGCGATTCCGGCCCATTTCAGCGATATTGCCCAAACCATTAGTCAAACTTTGCCAATGGTAGTTTTGAGCCCTCAAAGGTTACCCCTCGTTGACCTGTTTACCCGAGCAACCAAAGCTTTGGTAATCAGAACGCCATCCCATATCAACAACGGAACATCCACCGCTCAGTGGAACGAATGGAGCAGCTTGTTTTCTTCGACCATCCACAACAACCAAGACATCACTGACACTGAAGGAACGAGCTTTTTGCAAAGTTTAATCATTGGGCAGGCAAAAAATTGCATATCAGGTTTTCTTTGCAACCCAAACAATAACTCTTCTGCTCTTCAAGAGCTCAACAGATGCTTTGGAAACCCGCAAATGATTTCGGTGCTTTAACAAAAGAACTAGAAGCTTTCCAAAGACCAACTATGAATCACCACGCAGCTTTGATAGCTTTCGCTTCGCTGTTAAGAAGAGTAGTTCGGAAATTTGCCTCACATGGCTTCAGTGCCGACCTAAATTCTACGTACTTGCTAAGGATAGCCCAAGATAAGCTACCAAACCCACTCAAGCTGTATGAACCGAACATATTGTTGAAAACGACTGGACAAATCAAAGTTTCGCTGAGCTTTTCGATTGGATGGATCAGAACCAACAACAGGGTTCAAGTTCCTTCAACAATCGGAAGAAAAACCAAAATCGTACGAATTTCCCAGGAAGTAAAAGCTCTAACCCCTGCAATAAACGCTCTGAAATTAATAGTACAGCAAATAGAAACATTGGTAATGCAAAAACTCAGCAGTGGATGGATAACAGTAGCGACAACACAAAAGGATGCTTTTCTTTCTCTGTTCCAAAGCAGACTCTGAGAAATGCAACGTTAAGCAGGAGCAAGATAAAATGTACGCTTGATCATCAAGATAACTATATTGGCAACTATCCGCGATTTCTCAGTCTGGATGCCAGCAGACGCCATAGCGAAGTAAAGAAGAAGTCGTTGTGCTTCATTTGCCTAAGTGCCAGTCACACGGGCAAAAACTTCACGTCAAAAGTCTGCTGACATTGCAATGGCATATACCATAGCCTTCTCCCAACAGACAGACAAAAACGCCCCGATCTACTGACTTGAGAGAAATTGATCTGCCAATGTTTGAACCACAGGACCAACCAGACAAAAACAGTAACATTCCAACTCAGGTTTACCATCCTGGTTTCCTATCACGAAGGAGAAATCAGCTACAGGTGATACCTGTCACTCTGTTTGAATTGATAACAAGAACCATAAATGTTATGCCATTCTGGACAATGATAGCACCATTTTATACGTCCTCAACGTTGCTCCTGACAAGGTAGGGGCTCCAAAAACTTCAGAATTTGATCTGAGTGCGTCGCACGGATTCGACGAATCCGTCATGCACGCAAATCTTTTTCAATTGGACATTGGAAAGTACAATTGCGATCAACCACTCTTCCGTTTAAACTATGTTCATGCAGTGTGTAATTGGTCTTTCAACGGTGAACCTATGAACGATTTGAACGAAGCGTGTTCGTCCTACCCTCATCTTGTTGACGCTACCCAATACATCTTCGAAAGCGAATTCCTGCAAACACCCTCATGAAGCCCCAATGCTTTACGCAATCTTCTTGAATGGACAATAAAAGGACCAATTAAGCGAAAACGTGGGCCTATTCGAAAAGAAACACACATCGTGTCCCATAGTTATGGAGCCTTTGACCATGCACTAAACTTAAATATTGATACTGAAAGACATTTCCATCTCAGTGGGTGTGTGACCAGTTTCTGGAAAATAGAGAATAGAGGAACCAAATTTCCAGAAATTGAAGATACTTCAACAGACAGTAAAAGAGCAGTTCAAAAATTACAATATACAATCCATCATAACGGAGACAGATATGCAATTGTTTTACTTTGGAAACAGGACAGTAAATTAGAAAACAAATATCCGGTTGCCAAAGCACTGCTTGACAGCTTTCAGCGCCGACTCAAAAAGATATTGAGTTGAAACAGATGTATGAGACAATTTTTATTACAGATTTGGAGAAAAGTTATGTCAACTCCTTAACTGTCTCAAATCCAGCACACTAGAAGATTTGGCACCTTCCCCATCACCCCGTCACCAACCCCAACAAACTCGAGAAAGTCAGGCGTGTTGCAAACGCCGCATCTGTTTTGCAAGAAGCAATCGCTAAAGAAAAAGCTTACTACTCCGCTTTCGCCAGGATCCTTTTGCAGTAATGGCAGATATAGAGGCTAGGTTTATGCCGGATTGCACACGAACAGAAGATCAGCCTTGTCTCCGTTTTCTTTGGCCGCCAAAGAACTCTATACAGCAGTTCCGGTACACCTTTGGAGCCAGATGTTCACCAACTACAGCAAAATTAGTGCTCCAACAAACAACAGAAGACTTTGAAAACACTGCTACAACCAAAGTTTTAATACTTAACAGTTTTTACATGGAGGACTTTGTACAATCGTTGGAAGTGGATGATGTTTTTTGGCTTCTTGAGAGTTTACACCAAGAGCAATCTGGCCGCTGGGACGAGTCATCGGGACTTTCACCAGCCCCGACAACATAGCTAGGTCATTAGAGGTTAAGACCGCTGTAGGCAAATTAAATAGAACAGCAGTAAAACTTGGATAGAGCAATATCTAAGTATGCCAGCAATTGCAATGCCAAGATGTTTTGTTTCTCCGAAGGAACCATCTCCGATAAACCAATTACATTGCTTTTGTAATGCCTTACAGTTGGCTTATGGAGCAGTCATATACATCAGATCTCTGTCAGCTAACACCACAACTGGGTTTGTTATAGCTAGAGCTAAAGTTGCGCCACTAAAACAAATCAGCATGCCGAAACGTGATTCGAAAGCAGCAGTTCTAGGATGCAGACTAATGCAATTTGTTTCCAAGCAGCTAACCATACCAGCTCTTTCGGAATACTTTTGGAGCGACAGTAAAGCTGTCTTTGCCAGAATCAAAAGCAAAGACAACTTGTAAACCTCAATTGCAAATGGAGTGCAAGAAATCCGCAACAACACAGATATCACTAAGTGGCAGAATAGCAGCGGAGAACTCAACCCCGCAGACCAGGTCTCCCGTGAAATACCATTTTGTGACCTCAAAGTGATCTGGCTAACACCAACAGCTTTCCTAAGTAATCCCGAAGCCATTGGAAGAACTCCCTGAGTAATAAGGAGGAGACGAACGTCACAATGGAAAGATGAATGTCTTATTGACGTCAGCAGTTTCTTAAAGTGGACAAAACTAATGCCCTCTATGGCGTTTGCCATAAGGTTCATTAAGAATCTCAGATCGAAACAAAGAGGCAAACTAGAACTCGACGACATTAACGAAACAAGAAATTATTTCTTCAGAAAATCGCAAGAGAATTCCTTCAACGACGCCATCAAAGACATCAAAAAACACTGGCATTTGTCACAGAAAGATCGTCTGCTCTGTTTGTCTCCTTTCTTTGAAGGTGGACTTCTTCGCGTTGGTGGCAGAACAAAACGAAGCTCGCTACCCTTTGACGCCCAGCACCCCATCATCCTGGACTCTAAAGAGCACATTATTCAACTCCACATACAGAAATTCCACAAAATTTGTATGCACTTTGGAGTTGAACTCATCCGCAACTACATACAACAGAGATGCCACATTCTTGGAATCAGAGCCTTCCAGAGAAGTTTGGCCTTCAAATGTTTCAACTGTTGCCGCCACGGAGCACAGGAACGACAGCCACCAATGGCCGACCTGCCAGACATACGTTTGCAGGAAACGCAGTCACCAGTCATCAATGTCAGCGTTGACTACCTAGGACAGTTTGCCGTAGTTAATCGAGATGCAGAAGTGAAGACCTACATGTGCTTATTCACTAGCTTGGTTACAAGAGCAATTCACCTGGAAGTTGCAGAGGACCTCATCACAGACAGGTGTTTGACAGCAATCCGACGCTCCATCTCTCAACGCTGCCCACCGCGCGTGTTCTTGTCAGACAACGGATCCAACTTCCTTGGAGCAAGAAGGCAGATCAGAAGAAGAACGCTGCTGTTGGACCACGACTGCACCAAAGTTCAGCTACTGAACCAGTCTGTCGAATGGAAGCTCAAACCTCCTTCTGCTCTTCACTTCGGTGGGGCGTGGGAGAGACTCGTTCAGTGTGTCAAACAAGCTCTGCTCTTGAACCACGGTTCGGCAAAACTCACCTCAGATATCTTTACCAAGATCGTCAGTGAAGCCGAGTGTCTTGTCAACTCGAGTCAACTCACCCACGTGGGAAGCAACCACCAGGACGACAAACCACTTACCCAAAACCACTTTTTGCTTTTAAGGCACTTCTGCAATTTTCCTGGAGCCGTTTTCAACGAGACTCTTACCTTGAAGAATTCGGCATGGACACAGGTGAAGCAAAGACTTCAGCCGATTTGGAAGAGGCTGCTAACCGAGTATGTTCCTTCGCTGAAGAAATGACAGACGTGGACCTCTCGTGAAACAGCTTTGGAAGAGGATGATGTTTTTTGGCTTCTTGAGAGTTTACACCAAGAGCAATCTGGCCGCTGGGACGAGTCATCGGGACTTTCACCAGCCCCGACAACATAGCTAGGTCATTAGAGGTTAAGACCGCTGTAGGCAAATTAAATAGAACAGCAGTAAAACTTGGATAGAGCAATATCTAAGTATGCCAGCAATTGCAATGCCAAGATGTTTTGTTTCTCCGAAGGAACCATCTCCGATAAACCAATTACATTGCTTTTGTAATGCCTTAGAGTTGGCTTATGGAGCAGTCATATACATCATATCTCTGTCAGCTAACACCACAACTGGGTTTGTTATAGCTAGAGCTAAAGTTGCGCCACTAAAACAAATCAGCATGCCGAAACGTGATTCGAAAGCAGCAGTTCTAGGATGCAGACTAATGCAATTTGTTTCCAAGCAGCTAACCATACCAGTTCTTTCGGAATACTTTTGGAGCGACAGTAAAGCTGTCTTTGCCAGAATCAAAAGCAAAGACAACTTGTAAACCTCAATTGCAAATAGAGTGCAAGAAATCCGCAACAACACAGATATCACTAAGTGGCAGAATAGCAGCGGAGAACTCATCCCCGCAGACCAGGTCTCCCGTGAAATACCATTTTGTGACCTCAAAGTGATCTGGCTAACACCAACAACTTTCCTAAGTGATCCCGAAGCCATTGGAAGAACTCCCTGAGTAATAAGGAGGAGACGAACGTCACAATGGAAAGATGATTGTCTTATTGACGTCAGCAGTTTCTCAAAGTGGACAAAACTAATGCCCTCTATGGCGTTTGCCATAAGGTTCATTAAGAATCTCAGATCGAAACAAAGAGGCAAACTAGAATTCGACGACATTAACGAAACAAGAAATTATTTCTTCAGAAAATCGCAAGAGAATTCCTTCAACGACGCCATCAAAGACGTCAAACAACACCGGCATTTGTCACAGAAAGATCGTCTGCTCTGTTTGTCTCCTTTCTTTGAAGGTGGACTTCTTCGCGTTGGTGGCAGAACAAAACTAAGCTCGCTACCCTTTGACGCCCAGCACCCCATCATCCTGGACTCTAAAGAGCACATTATTCAACTCCACATACAGAAATTCCACGAAATTTGTATGCACTTTGGAGTTGAACTCATCCGCAACTACATACAACAGAGATGCCACATTCTTGGAATCAGAGCCTTCCAGAGAAGTTTGGCCATCAAATGTTTCAACTGTTGCCGCCTCGGAGCACAGGAACGACAGCCACCAATGGCCGACCTGCCAGACATACGTTTGCAGGAAACGCAGTCACCAGTCATCAATGTCAGCGTTGACTACCTAGGACCGTTTGCCGTAGTTAATCGAGATGCAGAAGTGAAGACCTACTTGTGCTTATTCACTAGCTTGGTTACAAGAGCAATTCACCTGGAAGTTGCAGAGGACCTCATCACAGACAGGTGTTTGACAGCAATCCGACGCTCCATCTCTCAACGCTGCCCACCGCGCGTGTTCCTGTCAGACAAAGGATCCAACTTCCTTGGAGCAAGAAGGCAGATCAGAAGAAGAACGCTGCTGTTGGACCACGACTGCACCAAAGTTCAGCTACTGAACCAGTCTGTCGAATGGAAGCTCAAACCTCCTTCTGCTCCTGACTTCGGTGGGGTGTGGGAGAGACTCGTTCAGTGTGTCAAACAAGCTCTTCTCTTGAACCACGGTTCGGCAAAACTCACCTCAGATATCGTCAGTGAAGCCGAGTGTCTTGTCAACTCGAGTCAACTCACCCACGTGGGAAGCAACCACCAGGACGACAAACCACTTACCCAAAACCACTTTTTGCTTTTAAGGCACTTCTGCAATGTTCCTGGAGCCGTTTTCAACGAGACTCCTATCTTGAAGAATTCGGCATGGACACAGGTGAAGCAAAGACTTCAGCAGATTTGGAAGAGGCTGCTGACCGAGTATGTTCCTTCGCTGAAGAAACGACTGAATTGGACCTCTCGTGAAGCAGCTTCGGAAGTGGATGATGTTTTTTGGCTTCTTGAGAGTTTACACCAAGAGCAATCTGGCCGCTGGGACGAGTCACAGGGACTTTCACCAGCCCCGACAACATAGCTAGGTCATTAGAGGTTAAGACCGCTGTAGGCAAATTAAATAGAACAGCAGTAAAACTTATGCATGTTTACCCCAAATCCCTTAGCAGGTTAGGTTTAGGTTCTGTGAGCCCCCGACATGTTAATGCCTCACATTAACTTCGCTGATTTGACCGCAATTGTTAGATTGATTCTTATGACTTTATAACCCAAAATTGTAAGAGAATGAGAAGTCGATTGTAATCGGAATTGTAGAATGCTTTGCTTGAATTTATTTATAGAGAGAAATTAAACCTGTGAAACTAAGCAAATAGAACTTTATACAGAGAAAAAAAAAGATATGATGGACAGGGGGCTCTCAGTCGTATTCAATCGGTCCAATGCTTCTCGTAGAACTTTTTATTGCAACTATTGAGTGTTTATAGACAGTACTGGGATGCTGCGATAGCAACGATGCTGCCAAACAGTATTGGACTGTGAACCACCGCACTTGGTTAATTGGTTGTTAAAAATTATAAATAATTAATCTTAATGAACTTTTACCTCAAGTTGAACTGCAGATGATTGATGTTACTTTCCATAAACCATTTAGTGCGATCAATCGTCTAATTGGTCTATTAATTTTTCCGTCCGATGCTTCGCGAACACAGCTTCCAATTGTTGTTGATAAGGCCCGTATAGCACTTCTGGAAATTGTGGCTGGTGCCAATTTTGAAATGCACGTTGCATTTGTTGCTGTGTTCTTCAGGGGGATTGGCAAAGCATTAACAGTTCCTATGAATGAAGTACAAATGTAGACGAACAGCAGTTTTCATTTGCTATAGCTCATTTCTACTGTACACGCCCTGTATTCATTGAAAACTCCGTTTCGTTTCGCTTCAATTTCGTTCCACACAGTTTCGTTGCGCTTCAGTTTCTTTCCGCACAGTTTCGTTTCACTTCAGTTTCGTTCCTCACAGTTTCGTTTCGCACATTTTCGTTTGGGACAGATTCGTTTCGCTTCAGTTTCGTTCCCCACAGTTTCGTTTTGCACAGTTTTGTTCCGCTTCAATTTCTTTCCGCACAGTTTCGTTTCGCTTCAATTTCGTTCCACACAGTTTCGTTGCGCTTCAGTTTCTTTCCGTACAGTTCCGCTTCGCTTCAATTTCGTTCCACACAGTTTTGCTTCGCTTCAGTTTTTTTCGCACCGTATTGTTTCGCACAGTTTCGTTTCGCTTCAGTTGTTTCCGCAGCAGAGTTTGTTTCACACAGTTTCGTTTCGGACAGATTCGTTTCGCTTCAGTTTCGTTCCACACAGTTTCGTTTCGCTTCAGTTTCCTTCCTCACACTTTGGTATCACACAGTTTCGTTTCGGACAGATTCGTTTTGCTTCAGTTTTGTTCCCCACACTTTTGTTTCGCTTCAGTTTCGTTTTGCACAGTTTTTTTCCGCTTCAATTTCTTTCCGCACAGTTTCATTTCGCTTCAATTTCGTTCCACACAGTTTCGCTTGGCTTCAGTTTTTGTCTGCACAGTTTCGTTTCACAGTTTCGTTTCGGTTAGGACAGATCCGTTTCGCTTCAGTTTCGTTGCACAAACTTTTGTTTCGCTTCCTTTTCCTTCCTCACACTTTCGTTTCACACAGTTTGGTTGCGGACAGATTCGTTTCGCTTCAGTTTCGTTCCACACAGTTTCGTTTCGCTTCAGTTTTTTTCGCACAGTTTAGTTCCGCAGAGTTTCGTTTCGCTTCAGTTTCTTTCCGCGCAGTTTCGTTTCGATTCAGTTTCTTTCCGCACAGTTTCGTTTAGCTTCAGTTTTTTCCGCACAGTTTCCTTTCGCTTCAGTTTCGTTCTACGCCGTTTTGTTTCGCTTCTTTTTCTTGCCGTACAGTTTGGTTTTGCCTCAATTTCATTCCACACAGTTTCGTTGCACTTTAGTTTCGTTTCGCACAGTTTCGTTTCGCACAGTTTCGTTTCCCTCCTGTTTCTTTTCGTACAGTTTTGTTTCACTTTAGTTTCGTTCCACACCGTTTGGTTTCGTTTCAGTTTCGTTCCACACAGTTTCGTTCCGCTTCAGTTTCGTGCCACACAATTTCTTTCCGCTTCAGTTTCTTTCCGCACAGTTTCGTTTCGTTTCAGTTTCTTTCCAGACAGTTTAGTTTCGCATCAGTTTCGTTTCGCACAGTTTCCTTTTGCTTCAATTTCTTTCCACGCAGTTTCGTTTCGCTTCAGTTTCGCTTCACACAGTTTCGTTAAGCTTCAATTTGTTTCCGCACAGTTTTGATTTGATTCAGTTTCAATCCACACAGTTTTCATTCTTCATAGTTTCGTTTCGCTTAAACTTTGCTTCGCACAGTTCCGCTTCGCTTCAATTTCGTTCCACACAGTTTTGCTTCGCTTCAGTTTTTTTCGCACCGTATTGTTTCGCACAGTTTCGTTTCGCTTCAGTTGTTTCCGCAGCAGAGTTTGTTTCACACAGTTTCGTTTCGGACAGATTCGTTTCGCTTCAGTTTCGTTCCACACAGTTTCGTTTCGCTTCAGTTTCCTTCCTCACACTTTGGTATCACACAGTTTCGTTTCGGACAGATTCGTTTTGCTTCAGTTTTGTTCCCCACACTTTTGTTTCGCTTCAGTTTCGTTTTGCACAGTTTTTTTCCGCTTCAATTTCTTTCCGCACAGTTTCATTTCGCTTCAATTTCGTTCCACACAGTTTCGCTTGGCTTCAGTTTTTGTCTGCACAGTTTCGTTTCACAGTTTCGTTTCGGTTAGGACAGATCCGTTTCGCTTCAGTTTCGTTGCACAAACTTTTGTTTCGCTTCCTTTTCCTTCCTCACACTTTCGTTTCACACAGTTTGGTTGCGGACAGATTCGTTTCGCTTCAGTTTCGTTCCACACAGTTTCGTTTCGCTTCAGTTTTTTTCGCACAGTTTAGTTCCGCAGAGTTTCGTTTCGCTTCAGTTTCTTTCCGCGCAGTTTCGTTTCGATTCAGTTTCTTTCCGCACAGTTTCGTTTAGCTTCAGTTTTTTCCGCACAGTTTCCTTTCGCTTCAGTTTCGTTCTACGCCGTTTTGTTTCGCTTCTTTTTCTTGCCGTACAGTTTGGTTTTGCCTCAATTTCATTCCACACAGTTTCGTTGCACTTTAGTTTCGTTTCGCACAGTTTCGTTTCGCACAGTTTCGTTTCCCTCCTGTTTCTTTTCGTACAGTTTTGTTTCACTTTAGTTTCGTTCCACACCGTTTGGTTTCGTTTCAGTTTCGTTCCACACAGTTTCGTTCCGCTTCAGTTTCGTGCCACACAATTTCTTTCCGCTTCAGTTTCTTTCCGCACAGTTTCGTTTCGTTTCAGTTTCTTTCCAGACAGTTTAGTTTCGCATCAGTTTCGTTTCGCACAGTTTCCTTTTGCTTCAATTTCTTTCCACGCAGTTTCGTTTCGCTTCAGTTTCGCTTCACACAGTTTCGTTAAGCTTCAATTTGTTTCCGCACAGTTTTGATTTGATTCAGTTTCAATCCACACAGTTTTCATTCTTCATAGTTTCGTTTCGCTTAAACTTTGCTTCGCACAGTTTTGTTTCGCTTCAGTTTCGATCCACACAGTTTCTTTGCGCTTCAGTTTCTTTCCGCACAGTTTCGTTTTGCTTAAGTTTTGTTCCAAAGAGTTTCGTTTCGCTTCAGTTTCGTTCCACACAGTTTCGTTTCGCTTCAGTTTCGTTCTAGACATTTTCGTTTTGCTTCAGTTTTCTTTCGCAGTTTCGTTTCGCTTCAGTTTCGTTCCACACAGTTTCGTTTCGCCTCAGTTTCGTTCCACCCAGTTTCGTTTCGCTTCAGTTTCGTTCTAGAAAAATTCGTTTTGCTTTAGTTTCGTTTCGCACAGTTCCGTTTCGCACAGTTTCGTTCCACACAGTTTCGTTTCGCTTCAGTTTCGTTCTAGACAAATTCGTTTTGGTTTAGTTTCGTTTCGCACAGTTTCGTTTCGCTTCAGTTTCGTTCTAGACAAATTCGTTTTGCTTTAGTTTCGTTTCGCACAGTTCCGTTTCGCACAGTTTCGTTTTGCTTCAGTTTCTTTTCGCACAGTTTTGTTTCGCTTTAGTGTCGTTCCACACCGTTTGGTTTCGTTTCAGTTTTTTTCCACACAATTTCGTTCCGCTTCAGTTTCGTTCCATACCATTTCGGTTAGCCTCAGTTTTTTTCCGCACACTTTCGTTTCATTTCAGTTTCGTTCTACACAGTTTCTTTTCGCTTCAGTTTTGTTTCGCAGAGTTCCGTTTCGTTTTAGTTCTTTTTCACACAATTCCAATTCGCTTCAATTTCGTTCCACACAGTTTCCTTTCGCTTCAGTTTCTTTCTGCACAATTTCGTTTTGCTTCAGTTTCGTTCCCAAAGTTTCGTTTTGCACAGTTTTGTTCCACTTCAGTTTCTGCACAGTTTCGTTTCGCTTCAATTTCGTTCCACAGAGTTTTCGTTCTTCATAATTTCCTTTCGCTTAAGCTTCGCTTCGCACAGTTTTGTTTCGCTTTAGTTTCGTTCCACACCGTTTGGTTTCGTTTGTTTTTTTCCACACAATTTTGTTCCGCTTCAGTTTCGTTCTAAACAATTTCAATTAGCTTCAGTTTTTTTCCGCACACTTTCGTTTCATTTCAGTTTCGTTCCCCTCAGTTTCGTTTTGCACAGTTTCGTTTTGCACAGTTTCGTTTCGCTTCAGTTTCTTTGCGCAATGTTTCGTTTTGCTTAAGTTTCGTTCCACACAGTTTCGTGTCGCTTCAGTTTCGTTCTACGCATCATCGTTTCGCTTCAGTTTCGTTTCGCACGGTTTCTTTCCGCTTCAGTTTTGTTCCACACAGTTTTCGTTCTTCATAATTTCGTTTCGCTTAAATTTCGCTTCGCACAATTTTGTTTCGCTTTAGTTTCGTTTCGCACCGTTTGGTTTCGTTTCAGTTTTTTTTCCACACAATTTCGTTCCGCTTCAGTTTCGTTCTATATGATTTCGATTAGCTTCAGTTTTTTTCCGCACACTTTCGTTTCAATTCAGTTTCGTTCCACACAATTTCATTTCGCTTAAGTTTCGTTTCGCACAGTTCCGTTTCGCATTCGCACAGTTTCGTTTCGCTTCAGTTTCGTTCAACTCATTATCGTTTCGGTTCAATTTCTTTCCGCACAGTTCCGTTTCGCTTCAGTTTCGTTCCACAAAGTATCGTTTCGCTTCAGTTTTGTTCCACAGTTTCCTTTCGCTTCAGTTTCGATCCACAAAGTTTCGTTTCGTTTCAGTTTTGTTCCACACAGTTTCGTTTTGCTTCATTTTCTTTCCGCACAGTTTTGTTTGGCTTCAGTTTCGTTCCACACGGTTTCGTTTCGCTTCAGTTTCGTTCCAAACAGTTTTTGTTCTTTATAATTTTGTTTCGCTTAAACTTCGCTTCGCACAGTTTTATTTCGCTTCAGTTTCGTTCCAAGCAGTTCCTTTGCGCTTCAGTTTCTTTCCGCACAGTTTCGTTTCGCTTCAGTTTCGTTCCACAAAGTGTCGTTTTGCTTCAGTTTTGTTCCACATAGTTTCGTTTCGCTTCAGTTTCGTTCTACACAGTTTAGTTTCGCATCAATTTTGTTTAACACAGTTTCTTTTCGCTTCGGTTTCGTTCCACACAGTTTAGGTTCGCTTCAGTTTCTTTCCGCACAGTTTCGATTCGCTTCAGTTTTTTTCTGCACAGTTTCATTTCGCTTCATTTTCTTTCAGCACAGTTTCGTTTTGCTTCATTTTCGTTCCACACAGTTTTGTTTTGCTTCAGCATCTCTCCGCAAAGTTTCCTTTCGCTTCAGTTTCGTTCCACATAGTTTCTCTTCGCTTCAGTTTCGTTTTGCTTCAGTTCTGTTCCAAACAATTTTTTTCCGCTTCAGTTTCGTTCCACAAAAATTTGCGTCGCTGAATTTTTGATCTCCATAATTTCGTTTCGCTTCAATTTCGCTTCGCACAGTTTCGTTTCGCACAGTTTTGTTTCGCACAGTTTTTTTCGTTTCAGTTTTTTCTCAAGGTTTTGTTTTGCTTCAGTTTCGTTCCACACAGTTTCGTGTCGCTTCAGTTTCGTTCCACTCATCATCGTTTCGCTTCAGTTTCGTTTCGCACGGTTTCTTTCCGCTTCAGTTTTGTTCCACACAGTTTTCGTTCTTCATAAATTCGTTTCGCTTAAATTTCGCTTCGCACAATTTTGTTTCGCTTTAGTTTCGTTTCGCACCGTTTGGTTTCGTTTCTGTTTTTTTCCACACAATTTCGTTCCGCTTCAGTTTCGTTCTATATGATTTCGATTAGCTTCAGTTTTTTTCCGCACACTTTCGTTTCAATTCAGTATCGTTCCACACAATTTCATTTCGCTTAAGTTTCGTTTCGCACAGTTCCGTTTCGCATTCGCACAGTTTCGTTTCGCTTCAGTTTCTTTGCGCAATGTTTCGTTTCGCTTAATTTGCGTTCCACACAGTTTCGTTTCGCTTCAGTTTCGTTCAACTCATTATCGTTTCGGTTCAATTTCTTTCCGCACAGTTCCGTTTCGCTTCAGTTTCGTTCCACAAAGTATCGTTTCGCTTCAGTTTCGTTCCACAGTTTCCTTTCGCTTCAGTTTCGATCCACAAAGTTTCGTTTCGTTTCAGTTTTGTTCCACACAGTTTCGTTTTGCTTCATTTTCTTTCCGCACAGTTTTGTTTGGCTTCAGTTTCGTTCCACACGGTTTCGTTTCGCTTCAGTTTCGTTTCACGCATTATCGTTTCGCTTCAGTTTCGTTTCGCACGGTTTCGTACCGCTTCAGTTTCGCTCCAAACAGTTTTTGTTCTTTATAATTTCGTTTCGCTTAAACTTCGCTTCGCACAGTTTTGTTTCGCTTCAGTTTCGTTCCAAGCAGTTCCTTTGCGCTTCAGTTTCTTTCCGCACAGTTTCGTTTCGCATCAGTTTCGTTCCACAAAGTGTCGTTTTGCTTCAGTTTTGTTCCACATAGTTTCGTTTCGCTTCAGTTTCGTTCTACACAGTTTAGTTTCGCATCAATTTTGTTTCGCACAGTTTCTTTTCGCTTCGGTTTCGTTCCACACAGTTTAGGTTCGCTTCAGTTTCTTTCCGCACAGTTTCGATTCGCTTCAGTTTTTTTCTGCACGGTTTCATTTCGCTTCATTTTCTTTCCGCACAGTTTCGTTTTGCTTCATTTTCGTTCCACACAGTTTTTTTTTGCTTCAGCATCTCTCCGCAAAGTTTCCTTTCGCTTCAGTTTCGTTCCACATAGTTTCTCTTCGCTTCAGTTTCGTTTTGCTTCAGTTCTGTTCCACACAATTTTTTTCCGCTTCAGTTTCGTTCCACAAAAATTTGCTTCGCTGAATTTTTGTTCTCCATAGTTTCGTTTCGCTTCAATTTCGCTTCGCACAGTTTCGTTTCGCACAGTTTTGTTTCGCACAGTTTTTTTCGTTTCAGTTTTTTTCTCAAGGTTTTGTTTCGCTTCAGTTTCGTTCCACACAGTTTCGTTTCGATTCATTTTTGTTCCTCACAGTTTCGTTTCGCTTCAGTTTCGTTTCACGCATTATCGTTTCGCTTCAGTTTCGTTTCGCACGGTTTCGTACCGCATCAGTTTCGTTCCAAACAGTGTTTGTTCTTTATAATTTCGTTTCGCTTAAACTTCGCTTCGCACAGTTTTGTTTCGCTTCAGTTTCGTTCCATGCAGTTTCTTTGCGCTTCAGTTTCTTTCCGCACAGTTTCGTTTCGCCTCAGTTTCGTTCCACAAAGTTTCGTTTTGCTTCAGTTTTGTTCTACATAGTTTTGTTTCGCTTCAGTTTCGTTCTACACAGTTTAGTTTTGCATCAATTTTGTTTCGCAGTTTCTTTTCGCTTCGGTTTCGTTCCACAACGTTTAGGTTCGCTTCAGTTTCTTTCCGCACAGTTTCAATTCGCTTCAGTTTTTTTCTGCACAGTTTAATTTTGCTTCATTTTCTTTCCGCACAGTTTCGTTTCGCTTCATTTTCGTTCCACACAGTTCTGTTTTGCTTCAGCATCTCTCCGCAAAGTTACCTTTCGCTTCAGTTTCGTTCCACATAGTTTCTCTTCGCTTCAGTTTCGTTTTGCTTCAGTTCTGTTCCAGACAATTTTTATCCGCTTCAGTTTCGTTCCACAAAAATTTGTTTCGCTGAATTTTTGTTCCCCATAGTTTCGTTTCGCTTCAATTTCGCTTCGCACAGTTTCGTTTCGCACAGTTTTGTTTCGCACAGTTTTTTTCGGCTTCAGTTGCTTTACGCAGTTTTGTTTCGCTTCACGTTTTTCCCCACAGTTCCTTTTCGCTTCAGTTTTGCTTCACACAGTTTGGTTTCGCTTCAGTGTCTTTCCGCACAGTTTCGATTCGCTTCAATTTCTTTCCGCACAGTTTCTTTTCCTTTCAGTTTCGTTCCACACCGTTTCGTTTCGCTTCTGTTCCTTTCCACACAGTTTCGTTTCGCTTCAACTTCTTTCCACACAGTTTCGTTTTGCTTCAGTTTTGTTTCGCACAGTCTCGTTTCGCTTCAGGTTCGCTCCAGACAGTTTCGTTTTGATTCAGTTTCTTTCCACACAGTTTCGTTTCGCGTCAATTTCACTTCACACAGTTTCGTTTCGCACAGTATTGTTTTCCACAGTTTTGTTTCTTTTCAGTTTCTTTACGCAGTTTCGTTTTGCTTCAGGTTTATTCCCCACAGTTCCCTTTCCCTTCAGTGCTGCTCCACACAGTTTTGTTTCGCTTCAGTTTCTTTCCACACAGTTTCGTTTTGCTTCAGTTTTGTTTCGCAAAGTTTCGTTTCGCTACAGGTTCGCTCCAGACAGTTCCGTTTCGCTTCACTTTCCTCCGCACAGTTTCGTTTGGCTTCAGTTTCGTTCCACACGGTTTCGCTTCGCTTCAGTTAGCTACACGAGTTTTTTTTGCTTCAGTTTCTCTCCGCACAGTTTCGTTTCGCACAGTTTCGTTTCGCACAGTTTTGTTTCGCTTCAGTTTCTTTTCGCAAAGTTTGTTTCGCTTCAGTTTCGTTCCACACAGTTTCGTTTCGCTTCAGTTTCGTTTCGCTTCAGTTTCTTTTTGCAGAGTTTCGTTTCGCTTCAGTTTCGTTCCACACAGATTCTATTCGATTCATTTTCGTTCCTAACAGTTTTGTTTCTAGCCAATTTCACTTCACACATTTTCGTTTACACAGTATTGTTTTGTGCAGTTTTGTTTCGCTTCAGTTTCTTTACGCAGTTTCGTTTCGCTTCAGGTTTTTCCCCACAGTTCCGTTTCGCTTCATTTTTGCTCCACACAGTTTCGATTCGCTTCAATTTCTTTCCGCACAATTTCTTTTCCTTTCAGTTTCGTTCCACATAGTTTCGTTTCTTTTCAGTTTCTTTCCACACAGTTTCTTTTCGCTTCAATTTCGTCCACACAGTTTCGTTTTGCTTCAGTTTTGTTTCGCATAGTTTCGTTTCGCTTCAGGTTTGCTCCAGACAGTTTCGTTTTGCTTCAGTTTCTTTCCGCACAGTTTCGTTTCGCGTCAATTTCACATCACACAGTTTCGTTTCGCACAGTATTGTTTTGCACAGTTTTGTTTCGCTTCAGTTTTATTACGCAGTTTCGTTTCGCTTCAGGTTTTTTCTCCACAGTTCCGTTTTGCTTCAGTTTTGCTCCACACAGTTTCGTTTTTCTTCAGTTTCTTTCCACACAGTTTCGTTTCGCTTCAATTTCGTTCCACACAGTTTCGTTTTGCTTCAGTTTTGTTTAGCACAGTTTCGTTTCGCTTCAGGTTCGCTACAGACAGTTTCGTTTTGCTTCAGTTTTTTTCCGCACAGTTTCGTTTGGCTTCAGTTTTGTTTCACACGGTTTCGTTTCGCTTCAGTTTCGCTCCACGGAATTTTTTTTTTCGCTTCAGTTTCTCTCCTCACAGTTTCGTTTCGCACAGTTTTGTTTCGCTCAGTTTTGTTTCGCTGCAGTTTCTTTTCGCAAAGTTTGTTTCGCTTCAGTTTCGTTCCACACAGTTTCGTTTCGCTTCAGTTTCTTTTTGCAGAGTTTTGTTTCGCTTCAGTTTCGTTCCGCACAATTTCGTTGCGCGCAGCTCTTCAGTTTTTCTTCGCACAGAGATGTTTCATATTGAGTTTGGTTATCTTAGAACAATTCGTGCTGCCGCAATTAAACCGTGACTGATAAAGACGGTTTTTCTTATAAACAAACTTGATGACGTATGAAAAGGTCACAAAAATTGGAGCGCAATTTGGGCTAACTTTTTCTGTTAGGTTACCATTCTACATGTAATTCTTCTTTTATCCGTATAATTGATTTCGATCTTCACATATATTCTCCATTTGTCTTCTGCTGAGGCTATCTGGTCACGATGAACCAGAGAGGGTGTATCTACATTGGGATCTTTTTCCTTTCCCCCACCTTACTAGAAGGTGCATAAATATCGTTTGCACAACGCAGCCGAATATGTTATATTTCTTTTATCGGGCCTTGCTCTACATCCTACTAATGCTTAAACTATTGGATGGCTCACACTGAAAACATTACTACATTTAAATGGGGATTCAGTGATTGACTTGACTTGTACTTTTGAATCACTATAACCAAATGAATGATATCCTACTTCCTAGATAGAAAAATGTAGTTACGAGTCTGGTAGCGTGGCACTTTACCTTGTCTATTGCAAGTCAATCGGTTCTACGGTTCGGTCACTGGTAAGTCTGCTACCAGTATTTCGATCAATTTTTCTGGGCTGGAAGACTGTACGCAGTAAATACTGCACACATTTCCCTGTATTTCTCAAATCAGTTTTGAACTAATTACAATTGGTAAAATAATGACAAGAACTTTCGACCACTTTGAAGACGGTTCTCAGAAAATGACCAAAACTTGTTGTTTTGCCCCCTCATTCTTTTTAAAATTTGGTAAACAAAAACACTTTCGCGAAAACAGATTTTTTCAAAATAATATTTTAAACTTTCTTTAGTTTTGGTACACAGAGAGCTTTTTTCAATTGTGTTCCAAAAACGTTATCAAAAAAATTCACATTACTTGAAAAAGGGACGAACAGGCAAAAAAGTTTCTTTGAAACCCCTTTTTTGAAGCAGGATGCATACTTGGTGTCCATTTGTTTGATCTTTCTTGTGAAAGATTGAAGGTTTTTTTATAAACCTCTATAAACGTTTTTGATGATATTTACTCGGTATGTTCGAATCCACACCTTTGAAATAGAAATAATGACAAAACGGTTTAGTACTGGTTGTCTTCCATTCATATCAAAAATCGGTAAATCCGATTGGTTCAATTGAATCTCCATCAAAATTCATTTGGGCTGTCACCTTTTTAAAAGCAAAAAACAGAAGATTTATTTTTGTACATTTAAGGTCAACAACAACCTAACGAGGAAATGTGAATCAAAAAGTTTTATATCTATCAATGAGTTTGTTTGAAGGCGGTATGTTTGAAACACTTGCGACGAGAACATAAAATTATGATATTTGGCTACATTGTAAACAAAGTTCCGATAAAAATCAAGCAAACAGACGACTTCCTACGACTGAAATTCACCAATGCTGACATTCCTTACATTGCTTACTTAAAAACCGAACATAGTTTATGGCGTTCCGCACAGAACGTGCCGACAATTTTAACTTTTGCAAGCATACGGACAATATTTTTTGTTCGATTTTGAAAGCGAACAAGAAATATATTCGGTATATCGGTTTTGTCCGGTCTTCTGGATTAGGTTTCATTATCACGCGATCTGATTGTTTTTCATTGCAAACTGATTTTGGAGTTTGGAAATAATAAATGTCGCCCTTTAAACTGCCTGTTGAAAACTGTTTACTGAATAAAAGATGCAATTGTTTCAGGATGAGTTCGGCCAATATGACTATGGAAGCATAGATTATTGGCCGAACGAAGGATCCGACTACATGGAGATACCATATGAAGACGGATCGCGCAATTCTGTGAACAAGGTAGTCTGTTATCTAAAAGCCAACAAATGGACGATTGGGTTATTTCAAATACTCTGCTCATTGTTCATTCGCATAGTTTCATGAGGATCAAGTGACAGCATAAATGCGTTTTATTGGAAAAGTGTGGAGTTTATTGTATTTAATGTTTCAAGATGTTTTCAACTTAGTCAACATCAAACAATCTAATTTCATAGTGACTGTATGATTCCTTGCGAGATCATTGAACTCATATTTGATTGCAAACTCAAGGCACTAACCTTCGTCCTCATTAAAACGTTGTTGACGAAGATTGATTGATTGAATTAATTTGTAATGTAAATTAATGTAAATTAATAGAACAATTGAAGTTTCTGACAGCTTCAATTCCCGGTATCTTTCCCGAATTTCTTGGCAATTGCCTCGATTTTCCCCATTTTTTTCTTACATTTCCTAGATCCGGATTCGAGCGCAAACTAGTTTGATCAGAGGAGGCAGATTCGAGCGCACACTAGGCTATTAAGTGGTGGCTTTTGAGTACAATTTAGGCTGATCAGAAGAAGTGACGAACGCAAAATTACCTGACCAGAGTATGTTCCAAACGTTCCATTGTCTAATCACAACTGATAACTGGACGCTCGAGACTGAAAGCAATTGAAAAACTATACCTCTTTATTTTCAAAAACGACGATTCAAGAAATTTCTTGAGTTGAACTATACTGTAGTCCCAGACTACCATCAATATCTAGACTGTTAGTTCGTAACGATGGTCACTCTAACTTTTCTAAAAACATCTTCTATTCTTTTCTCTGGTTTGCTTTTTTTTCGATACAGTAGCACTATACTAAGAATCAAATGTAACAAGGATACGTATAACTAGTTAAATTATTGTAGGCAAATAAGGTCTAGTTCATTTTTGAGAACCAATTATTGAGAATTTTCCCGCATAATCTATTATTCTTAACCTCCTCCTGTTTCATTCAGGGGTTGCGACTGGCAGTGGAAAAATTACACAATGACTTTAGATGAAGTGGGAACGAGCTCAATAAAAACTGGCTCTGTAAGATTTCTCCGAATATAGCAAATTTACATAAATTAGCTCCAAAATTTTTTTTTGTAGCTGAATATTTTGGGCTCAAGCACAGCAAAAGTCGGCACAGTGAGTTCTTTCCACAACAAAGAAAAGTCAGGAAACATACACATAGTTGCTTAAAAGAGTACTGGAAAATTTCCTGTAGTTGAATTAAGAAGCTCCTATTTGGGAGGACTAGCACAGGCAGTGGCGAATTTAGATTTTTTGAAGATATTAGGATTACGCTTGAACACGGTAAGAACACGGTTTTTGACAAAAATAAACAAAAAAAAACATTTAATTAGTAATTCATTTTTGTCTTCATTTTACTAGCTGTCTTCTGTTTCATATGGTTCACATTGAACAACTCTGATCTGGAAACAAAATGAGGGGGAATAGGGATCAAAAAGAGGAGACATACAAACTTTTTTAGTAAAGATAGAGCAATAATTATTAGTCCACATATTTTTAGTAGCCTGGTTTCAAAAAGTGTTTCGACTCCCTGACCAGATAAGTTTTTTCAAATTATGTGCCATTTTTAGTAGAGCTAGATTGATCATTCTTGGCAGTTTGCAATTATAATTTAGTTGTTATTTGTAGTCTGCTGTTACAATGTTCTGGACTTCAAAAAACTCGATAAAACTTTTTAAACTTTTTTCGAACTAAAATAAGAGGTAAAGCGATCAAAAAGTGAAGATGTACCAACTATTTTGCAGTAAGTTAGAGTAATCATTCTTGACAAATTCCAGTCTAAACTTTGTTGTTAGCCTGGGATTACAATAGGGTTAGTCTTAAACATTTTCTGCTTTTTACAATAAAATCTGCGAAAAAGAGATAAAAAAATAGAGATGGGCCATTTTTTTTCCAGTAAAGCAAGTGTGATGATTCACGATTTTTTGAAGTCTAATTATAATTGATAAAGTGGGATTACAATCTGGCTCGCTTTAAACGTTTCTTGACTGGATCAAAATTCTCTACTTTTCAAAATGAAATAATTGTAAGAGACAGACAGCTAGACTACCAATTTTCGTTGATTTGCACTCTAAACATTTTTTTACTCTAGGATTAGAAGAGTACGCTTCATTTTGAGCCTGTTCTTGGCTGAATCAAGTCTCTCCATGTTTCAAAAAAGATTAAGCGAAAGAAGTTTTTAAAAATGCAAAAGATGTACCAAATTTTTCTCTAGTAAGGCTAGAGTAATCACACTTGGCTTCTTGCAGTCTATACATTTATAGTCATATGTGCTCACATTGCAGTTTACTTTTAAAACTCACTGGCCCGATGAGAAATCTTTCTTTTCAGAATCATAAATTATAATCAGCAAAATTTTTTTTTAATTTTGAACAATAATAAGCGCAGAGATCGAAAACGTGAGTTTTAGTAGAGCTTTGGTTATGATTCTTCATCATATACAGTCTATTTTTATTGGTAGTGTGAGCTTACGAAATGGTTCACTTTCATCAATTTTTCGACCAGCTGAAAATTAGGACTCAGAATTATAAGATTATAAATTACAATAAGCAAAAACGAAGAGAGAAAAATACAGGAGACGTACCAGTTTTTTTGTAGTAAAACTAGAGTGGCCCTTCATGAGGAAATAAAGTTTGGATTTTAATGGTAGTCCAGCTTACACTATGATGGACTTTAAACAAATCTTTGACTCAATCAAAGTTTACTGTTTTAACAAAAAAACTGAAAAGAGATCAAAACAGATATAAGAACCAGCGTGATCATTTGTCGTGATTTACATTCTATATTATTCATAATCTGCTCTATGTTTTACTACATTTTCAGAAAGATTACCATTTTTTGTGAAGCTTAAGTGCTCATTCTTGATGGTTTGCTGTCTAACTTTTTTAGGTAGTCTAGGATTACAATATGGTGCAAGTAAAAAATAATTTTGGTTTTTAGTAAAGCTAGAGTGGTCAATTTTGACGATTTGCAGTGTATATTATTGTTAGTCTGTGGGATTTCCTTATGGTTTTCCTTGAGCATTTTCTTGACTCAATTAAATTCCTTTGTTTTTCAGAATAAAATAAGCGGAAAAATATCAAAACAGGTGATGTGCCAATGGCTTTCTTGTAAAACTAAAGTGATCTTTCTTGATGTCTTGATAACTTTTATCGGTAGTCTGGCATTACAATATAGTCCATATTGAGCGTTTTCGTGGCCTATTCAAAACTATCCGTTTTCAAAATAAAGTAAACGGAAGTTTGGACTTCCGGAGAAATTTACTTTGAGCATTTACTTGAAGCAATCAAACTTTTCTATATCAAAAAATTGCGCGGAAGAAATTGAGAAATTTGATATCATATGTGTCGTTTTTTTCACCGAATCAAGAGTGATTTGTCTTGAAGATTTGCAGTGTAAAATTTTTTTTAGTCGCGGTTCACTCTGAATATTTTCTTGAACCGATCAAATTTGTTTTTTTTTTTCCAAAATAAGATGATGGAAATGAGATCGAAAACAGAAGAAATACCAAAGTATTTCTAGTAGCGCCAAAGTTACCATTACTGGCTTTTCGCAGTCTAGGATTTAATGGAATTCTGAATTTCCACAAAATTCACTTTGGGAGTCTCCTTGACGCAATCAAATTCATCTTTACTGCAAATAAAACAAGCTGAGAAGTAATAAAAAATAGGATATGTACTTTTTTCTATTGAATCTAGAGTGATAAAACTTACAAATTTGTAGTATAAATATTATTGTTAGTCGGAGGCTACAATATAGTTCTCTTTGAAAGCTTCCTTAACCCGACAAAAATTTTTTTGAAGTAGGTGGAAAGGACATCAAAACTGGTGGTGTACCGATTTTCTATAGTAACGCTAAAATGATCATTCTCGTTGATTTGCAGTTGAACGTCGTTTTTCTGGTAGTATGGGTTGAAAATTTAATTCGTTTAGAGCAATTCTTTGACCTGATGAAATTTACCTTTTCTTCAAAATAGTATAATCAGAAAGTAGTTGAAAAAACAGTAGCTGTTCCAGTTTTACTTTTGAAAAGACTCAGATGATCATGCTTGGTTATTTACAGTTTAAATTTAATTGGTAGATTAAGATTACAATATGGCTCACATTGACTATTTTCTTGACCCAACCAAAATCATTTTTTTAAAATGAAAGAAGCGCAAAAAGTGATCAAAAACAGGAGGTGTACCAATTTGTTTTCCAGAATGCAAAAGTGATCAACCTTGATGATTTGAAGTCTAAATGCTATTATTACTCTGTGATTACGGTATAACTTTCTTGAAAATTTGTTCCAGTCTGGGCTGACAAAATGATGGAACTTAAAAATCTTCTTTGACTCAAAAAACTTTAAGATTTGACTCTTTGAAAGTCTTTGACTCCAGAATAACCGGCAAAAAAGATCAAAAACAGATATACCAATGTTTTGTTCGGGAGAAACCGGAGTGTTAATTCTTTATGATTTAGTGCCTATATTTTTTTAGTGTGCTCCTACAATGTGGTTCACTTTGAACAGCTCATTGACCCAAAGAAAATGCTCTTTTTCAGAACTGAAAATTATACTAATAAAAATTGATCAAGAAGAGGAGATATAGCAACTTTTTCGTGGCACGGCCTGAGTGATCAATCAATCCAACTATTATTGAGATTACTATAGTGGTCAGCTTGAACAATTTCTAGACCCGATCAAATTTCTGTTTTTAGAAAAAAAATCAGAGAAAGAGATAACAAAATGGACCACTATTTTTCTAGTAGAGCTATAGAAACGATTCTTGAGAATTCGCAGTCTAAGCAGTTTTGTTAGTCTGAGATTTACAATATGGTTCACTTTAGAATTTATTCTTGATTCCATCAATCTTCTTTTATTAAACAAAATAAGTGGAGAAGAGATCAAGATCAGATGTGATAAGTTTTTCTAGAATGATCATTTTGCAAAAAATAGAACCATAATTAATTCGTGTACTTTGAGACTACAATATGGTTTAATTGGAGCGTTTTCTTGATTTGATCAAAAACACCTATTTTCAAAAGAAAGTAAACAAAAAAGAGATCAAAAACAAAATATATGCAATTTTTTTCTAATAAAGCTTTCATGAATATTTGAAGTTAATAAAAATTTAGTTGAGTGGGATTACAATATTATTCACAGTAAACTTTTTCTTGAAATGCCAACTATGGTTATTTGTCAAAACAAAATAAGCGACAAAGAGATTAAAAACATGTGTTGTATCATTTTTTTTAACAAAACTGAAGCTATCAATCTTGATCAAAAGCACTTTAATTTTTATTGGGAATTTTGAATCAAAATTGTGTTCATCTCAAACATTTTTTGATTAAACCAATTTCATCATCTACCTTTTACAGTAAAATAATCTGAAAAGAGATCAAAAACAGTTGCACCAAGTTTTATTGTAAAACTACAGTGATGATTCGTGATGATTTAGAGTCTATTTTCATTGCTAGTCTCGGATTGCACTGTAATTCTTTTTGTACATTTTCTTGACCCTATCAAATTTCTCTACTTCAATCTAGTTTTTTTTAATAAAAAAGAGGGAAAGCGAACAAAAGCCAAAAACTGTATCAGCTTTTTTTCTGGTAAAGTTAGAGTGATCAATCATGAGGATTTGCAGTCTAAAAATTGTTGTTACTTGGGACTGCACAATGGTTCACTTTAAGAAATTTCAAGATTGAATCATCTTTTTTTGAAAAAGAATGACTTCTCTTTTTTTGAAAAAGAAGGAAGCCAAAAAGAGATAAAAAACAGGCCAGAATGATTCGTCTTGATTACTTCCGCTCTAAAGATTTTGTTGGTAGTCTTGGATTGCAATATCGTTCCTTTTGAACTTTTTCGTGGCCCCAACAAATTTTTCTATTTTTGAAGTTAAACTCAGTTGGAGGGAGACCAAAAACAGAGAATATCCCAGCTTTCACACAAAATGTTACATCTGTTTTTCAAAATAAAATAGTCACAAGGTTATCATGAAAAGGTGGTGTACCAGTTTTTGCTAGAACTAAAGTCATCGAAAGTCAACTTGTGACGATTTGCACTCTAAGTTCTATTGGTAGTCTTGAAATTACAATACGCTTCAATTCAAATTTTTTTTGTTTGCCCTGGACTCTTTCAAATGGCTCTATTCAAGAATATAAGCGGAAAAGTGATGAAAAACATGAGATGTAACAAAAATTTTCTAGTGAAGCTAAGGTGATTTTCCCAATGATTTGCTGGCTAAGTTTTGTGGGAG
>NC_134479.1:13781423-13834999 GCF_964194025.1 Convolutriloba macropyga | reverse complement strand
TATTCGGAAACAGTGCAATCTTGCGGGTATCTTTTTTTCTCAGGATCTGCTGTTCACGACTGGGATATTTTTGTGAAGGAAGTCTTCTTTTTGATGATTCATTAGTGTTCATACAAAATTTTGACAAAAAAGAATTTTTTAAAAAACAAACTTGAAACCTCCCTTGATAAACCGCAATCCATGAAAAAAGATGTTAATTATATTAAAACGTTTTCAATAACATAAATGTCTCCACGACGTAGGAAACAAAAAAAGTAAAACAATGATATATATATATATATATATATATATATATATATATATATTTATATATATAGTTATATAAGCGACTGTGGTAAAGGAAACCTATTTTTGGCTCTATTTTGAAACAGGCAACCTACAGGTATCTTTTTTTTCTCAGGATCTGCTCTTCACGGTCACATAAAATTGTTTTTGAAGGAAATAATTTTGATGATTCACAGTGTACTTACCAAAATCTTGATAAAAAATGAAATTTTTAAAAATCAACTTGAAACCTCCAGCGATGAACCGCGATCCATGTAGAAGATATTAGCTTTCTTAAAACGTATAACATAAATGTCTCCACGAGGTTGGAAACACAAAAAGTAAAACACTGATATATATATTATTTATATAAATATATATATATATATATATATAAATATATATATATATATATATATATATATATATATAAATATATATGTTATATATATATATATATATATATTTGTGTGTATATATAGATAAATGTATATACAGGCAACTGTGTAACGGAAGGTAGCTGTGTCATAGGTTTTTACGTGAATAAAAATTTATCTGAAACAACCAAAAAGTTTAAAAGAGCCTCGAAAACCCAGAGCACGTGTTCGTCAAATGATTTGTCAGCTGGTAAACTTGGGCTATGGAGTGCTGTGTGTTGATATTGACAAATTGGATATTTTGGCGAACTGTCAGCTTTTTAATCTGTTCTTTGTTATATTTTACTTTTATACAAATAAATATTCATATATATATATTAATATATATATATATATATATATATATATAGTTACAAGTTATAAATTCTATTCCAATCTTTATTATGGCTAACTCTGAAGATTTAATGTTTTTCACTGATTGATCGGCGATTACTCAGCAACGATCCATAAAAATGATTTTCACTATCTTAAAAACATTGTCGACAACATTAATGCCTCCACAATGTTGCAAACATAAAAATTGCAAACACTAATGTAAATATATATATATATATATATATATATATATATATATATATATATATATTTATACAGCCTAAGTTTGAATTAACTAAAGACCTGGCAATTAACAGTTTTCCAGCAAAATTGAGCGAAGACAGTCAACAAAACCAAAAACCCTATACTATCAGAAAGAAACAAAACCATTGAATTAAATAGAAAACTTTTTCCAATATTTAGTGTTCGAATGCTGACTGAAATAAAATTAATTTTCAAACGTAATGAAACAGAATGGATACACAAATCTTTAAAAAACAGTTGCCTCGAAAAAAAATTAAAACAACATCCAAAAAGTTTTACCAACAGCATATCATTAAACTTATAAGAAGTCATTCTATAGGTTTCAGCAGCTCTAATGGCTGAAAAAATGAAAAAGATGCAAAACTGCAACAAAAAAGGCTAGATGCAAAAGTTCACATAAAATTGTGAAAACGAAGGGTGTCTCAATTAATGAAAAATTCGATAACAGTTGCAACCAATGAGTAAAAAAAACGGCCACTATAATAATACAATAGAACTTTTAAGTCTAGAACTAAGCAATATTACCACAAGAAAATACATTCAAAAATAAAAGTCGACCCTTTTTTTAAAAAAATCATGACATCGAAGACTGCCAGGAATTCAAGCTAGTAAACAGACCAAATTATTCTCATTCATGCCGAGGTTTTCAAATGAACAATCTTTCAAAGCCAAACTATATGGAGTTGGAATAGCATGACAGGCAAAATTTAATGCTGCGATCTATAGAAGACAAAATGATTCGTTCTTTTTGTCAACATAACCAAATGCTTATTATACATAAAGTTAAACTATAACGGAAACTCTAATTACCTTCAAGGTCAGCCATTAAATATGGTTGATGATACAAAAATTTTCAGGAATTGAGCTCAAATGGTGAAAGAGATACCGATTTTGGTAAATGACTTTACTGCGGAGCCAACTTTACTGTATACCAAATCCCGAACTCAGTGCATTTAGCTGACTTCATAGCATTTAGTATTGCCTATCAAGTCATCAGTTCAGAACTGACGTTTTAAACCGAAAGACTAACATTAGAAATAGAGCTAGGAAACACACCGAAGACCAGTTGAAAATTGATATTTTTGGCTTAATAAACTGGCTTATTAAAGATCGAAGCGAAAGTCTCGAGCGGTGCATTTCTTGTTTCGGTATGATCGCACAACCTAAATTTGACTTGTGACAAGAGATCTAATTAATTAATGTTGAATTTTCGTTCCAAGGCGCAAAGCTCCTGAATAGGAGAAACTTTATACAAAGCACAAAGTTAATGTTTTTCAGTCTTTAACGAAGTCCAGCCTATTTTGAGGTGTGGCATTATTGAAGACAATTGAGCATAAAGTTGCGGTATTTCTATTTTTTATCCTTGGAATTGACATTTTTGGTCCACTATTTGCAAGGCTATGTCCAAGTTAAAGGGGTAAAATTTAAAGAATGCGGATTTCTTAAACTCTGTTTACGGTTTCAACTATTAATCAAATTTCGAAAAATAGTTATTTGATTTAATTTAAAAATATGTTGATGTTCCAAGCTAAACAAATTGATTGTCAAGCAGCAGAGCTGAACTAATAGTTATTGAGTATCAAATTTTTCAATGAAAATCGAAAGTACACCAGTACTACAGTTCTCAAAAGCTGACTACAAACGTTTAATATAAGGAATCATTCGGAACCACTGAAACAAACAGGGCGGTGTGAATCTTTTCTTGTCTTTGACAGAAGAGGAGCTGTTACATTTGGTTCGTGAATCCTAGGAGTGGAAGACAAAATACTCTGCAATCTATTAAATAGGGTGCCAAAAGTGACCATTCACGAAAAGTGAACAATTCAACAGGCAAGACGCCTGCGAGACAATTAAAAAACGCAACCGCATGAAGACACTCAGGTGCAATAACTGCTTGAAACAAAAAAAGCAAAAAAAACACAGCCATCAAGCAGTTCGAGAGGTATCAACCGAAACTGTCAGTGTCAGTTATGTCTATCAAGTCAACAGTTCAGAACTGACGTTTAAAACCAAGTGAATAACAGTGGAAATAGAGCTTGAAAAATTACCGAAGAGCAGTTGAAATTTGATAATTTTTTCCTGATAAACTGGCTTATTAAAGATTGAAGCAAAAGTCTCGAAAAAAATGAAATAAATAGAAAGTTTTTTCCAATATTTAGTGTTCGAATGCTGACTGAAAAAAAATTAATTTTCAAACGTAATGAAACCGAATGGATACACAAATCTTTAAAAAACAGTTGCCTCGAAAAAAAATTAAAACAACATCCAAAAAGTTTTACCAACAGCATATCATTAAATTTATAAGAAGTCATTCTATAGGTTTCAGCAGCTCCAATGGCTAAAAAAATGAAAAAGATGCGAAACTGCAACAAAAAATGCTAGATGCAAAAGTTCACATAAAATTGTGAAAACGAAGGGTGTCTCAACTAATGAAAAATGCGATAACAGTTGCAACCAATGATTGAAAAAAAACGCCACTATAAAAATACAATAGAACTTTTAAGTCTAGAATTAAGCAATATTACCACAAGAAAATACATTCAAAAATAAAAGTTGACCTTTTTTTATAAAAAATTATGACATCGAAGACTGCCAGGAAATCAAGCTGGTAAACAGACCAAATTATTCTCATTCATGCTGAGGTTCTTAAATGAACAATCTTTCAAAGCCAAACTGTATGGAGTTGGAATAGCATGACAGGCAAAATATAATGCTGCAATCTATAGAAGACAATATGATTCGTTCTTTTTGTCAACATATTAAGAATTTACTAAAAGCAAATGCTTATTATACATAAAGTTAAACTATAACGGAAACTCTAAATACCTTCAAGGTCAGCCATTAAATATGCTTGATGATACAAAAAATTCCAGGAATTGAGCTCAAATGGTGAAAGAGATACCGATTTTGGTAAATGACTTTACTGCGGAGCCAACTTTACTGTATACCAAATCCCGAACTCAGTGCATTTATCTGACCATTTAGTTTTGCCTATCAAGTCATCAGTTCAGAACTGTCGTTTTAAACCGAAAGACTAACATTAGAAATAGAGCTCGGAAACACACCGAATACCAGTTGAAAATTGATATTTTTGGCTTAATAAACTGGCTTATTAAAGATCGAAGCGAGAGTCTCGAGCGGTGAATATCTTGTTTCGGTATGATCGCACAACCTAAATTTGACTTGTGACAAGAGATCTAATTAATTAATGTTGAATTTTCGTTCCAAGGCGCAAAGCTCCTAAATAGGAGAAACTTTATACAAAGCACAAAGTTAATGTTTTTCAGTCTTTAACGAAGTCCAGCCTATTTTGAGGTGTGGCATTATTGAAGACAATTGAGCATAAAGTTGCGGTATTACTATTTTTTATCCTTGGAATTGACATTTTTATGTCCACCATTTGCAAGGCTATGTCCAAGTTAAAGGGGTAAAATTAAAAGAATGGTGATTTCTTAAACTCCAAGGGGTAAAATTAAACTAAAGAAGTGTGATTTCTGTTTACGGTTTCAACTATTAATCAAATTTCGAAAAATAGTTATTTGATTTAATTTAAAAATATGTTGATGTTCCAAGCTAAACAAATTGATTGTCAAGCAGCAGAGCTGAACTAATAGTTATTGAGTATCAAATTTTTCAATGAAAATCGAAAGTAAACCAGTATTACAGTTCTCAAAAACTGACTACAAACATTTAATATAAGGAATCATTCGGAACCACTAAAACAAACAGGGCGGTGTGAAGCTTTTCTTGTCTTTGACAGAAGAGGAGCCGTTACATTTGGTTCATGAATCCGAGGAGTGGAAAACAAAATACTCTGCAACCTATTAAATAGGGTACCAAAAAGTGACCATTGACGAAAAGTGAACACTTCAACAGGCAAGACGCCTGCCATACAATTAAAAAACGCAACCGCATGAAGACACACAGGTGCGAAAACTGCTTAGAACAAAAAAAAGAGCAAACAACACAGCCATCAAGCAGTTCGAGAGGTAGTAACCGAAACTGTCAGTGTCAGTTATGTCTATCAAGTCAGCAGTCCAGAACTGAAGTTTAAAACCAAGTGAATAACAGTAGAAATAGAGCTTGAAAAACTTCCGAAGAGCAGTTGAACTAGATACTTTTTTCCTAAAAACCTGGCTTATTAAAGATTGAAGCAAAAGTCTCGAGCGGTAATTTTCTTGCTACTGTATGATTGCAGAACTTAGTTTCGACTCCTTAAATGAGATCCAATTTATTTACGTCAATCGTTCCAAAATTTTTTCCAATATTTAGTGTTCGAATGCTGACTGAAATAAAATTAATTTTCAAACGTAATGAAACAGAATGGACACACAAATCTTTAAAAATCAGTTGCCTCGAAAAAAGATTAAAACAAGATCCAAAAAGGTTTACCAACAGCGTATCATTAAACTTATAAAAAGTCATTCTATAGGTTTCAGCAGCTCTAATGTCTAAAAAAAATGAAAAAGATGCGAAACTGCATAAAAAAAGGCTAGATGCAAAAGTTCACATAAAATTGTGAAAACGAAGGGTGTCTCAACTAATGAAAAATGCGATAACAGTTGCAACCAATGAGTGAAAAAAACGCCACTATAAAAATACAATAGAACTTTTAAGTCTAGAACTAAGCAATATTACCACAAGAAAATACATTCAAAAATAAAAATCGACCTTTTTTTAAAAAAAATCATGACATCGAAGACTGCCAGGAAATCAACCTAGTAAACAGACCAAATTATTCTCAATCTTGCCGAGGTTCTTAAATGAACGATCTTTCAAAGCCAATCTGTATGGAGTTGGAATAGGATGACAGGCGAAATATAATGCTGCAACCTATAGAAGACAATATGATTCGTTCTTTTTGTCAACATATTAAGAATTTACTATAAGCAAATGTTTATTATACATGAAGTTAACTTATAACGGAAACTCTAATTACCTCTAAATACCTTCAAGGTCAGCCATTAAATATCTTTGATGATACACAAAATTCCAGAAATTGAGCTCAAATGGTGAAAGAGATACCGATTTTGCTAAAGGACTTTACTGCGGAGCCAACTTTACTGTATACCAAATCCCGAACTCAGTGCATTTATCTGACCATTTAGTTTTGCCTATCAAGTCATCAGTTCAGAACTGTCGTTTTAAACCGAAAGACTAACATTAGAGATAGAGCTCGGAAACACACCGAATACCAGTTGAAAATTGATATTTTTGGCTTAATAAACTGGCTTATTAAAGATCGAAGCGAGAGTCTCGAGCGGTGAATATCTTGTTTCGGTATGATCGCTCAACCTAAATTTGACTTGTGACAAGAGATCTAATTAATTTATGTTGACCTTTCGTTCCAAGGCGCAAAGCTCCTAAATAGGCGAAACTTTATACAAAGCACAAAGTTAATGTTTTTCAGTCTTTAACGAAGTCCAGCCTATTTTGAGGAGTGGCACTATTGAAGACAATTGAGCGTAAAATTGCGGTATTACTATTTTTATCCTTGGAATTGACATTTTTAGGTCCACCATATGCAAGGCTATGTCCAAGTTAAAGGGGTAAAATTTAAAGAATGGAGATTTCGTCAACTCTGTTTACGGTTTCAACTATTAATCAAATTTCGAAAAATAGTTATTTGATTTATTTTAAAAATATGTTGATGTTCCAAACTAAACAAATTGATTGTCAAGCAGCAGAGCTGAACTAATAGTTATCGAGTATCAAATTTTTTCAATGAAAATCGAAAGTACACCAGTATTACAGTTCTCAAAATCTGACTACAAACATTTAATATAAGGAATCATTCGGAACCACTGAAACAAACAGGGCGGTGTGCAGCTTTTCTTGTCTTTGACAGAAGAGGAGCCGTTACATTTGGTTCATGAATCCGAGGAGTGGAAAACAAAATACTCTGCAATCTATTAAATAGGGTTCCAAAAGTGACCATTGACGAAAAGTGAACACTTCAACAGGCAAGACGCCTGCGAGACAATTAAAAAACGCAACCGCATGAAGACACTCAGGTGCGAAAACTGCTTGAAACAAAAAAGAGCAAAAAAACACAGCCATCAAGCATTTCGAGAGGTATTAACCGAAACTGTCAGTGTCAGTTATGTCTATCAAGTCAACAGTTCAGAACTGACGTTTAAAACCAAGTGAATAACAGTGGAAATAGAGCTTGAAAAACTTCCGAAGAGCAGTTGAAATTTGATACCTTTTTCCGAATAAACTGGCTTATTAAAGATTGAAGCAAAAGTCTTGAGCGGTAATTTTCTTGTGACTGTATCATTGCAGAACTTAGTTTCGACTCCTTAAATGAGATCCAATTTATTTACGTCAATCGTTCATTCCCGGGAGCAAAGTTACCAAATAGGAGAAGCTTTGTACAAAGCACAAAAACAAAAATGAGACGAGGCATTGTTGAAGACAATTGAGCTTAAAATTGTGGTATTACTAATTTTATCCTTGGAGCTGACATTTATAGGCCCACCATAATAACAACTGTTATCTGAAGCACATGAAATTCTACATTGCTTTATTCCATTTATAGGGATACAATTCAAAGAACTGAGATTTCCTAAACTCTGTTCACAGTTTCAACTAATAAAAAGAATTTGAGAAAAAGTTATTTGTTTTAGTTTGAATTTATGTTGGTGTTCCAAACGAAACAAATTGTCAAACAGCAGAGCTGAACTATTCGTTTTTGAGTGTCAATTCTTTCCGTGGTAATCGAAAGTGGACCGGTATTACAATTCACAAAAGTTGACTACAAATACCTAAAATAAGGAATGATTCGGTACCGCTGAAACAAATAGGGCGTTGTACAGCTTTCCTTATTTTGACAGAAGAGGAGAAATTTGCTTCATCAATCTGAACAGTGGAAGACAAAATACTCTGCAACCTACTCAATAGAGTGACAAAGTTGACAACTGACAAACAGTGAACAATTCAACACCAATACGCCAGTCAGTTGAACAAAAAATGCAACTGATTAAAGAAACTCAGGTTCAAAAACTGCTTGAAAGGTAAAAATGAAGCGAAAAGGAACAGCAATCAAGTAGTTTGAAAAGTATCAGCAGAAACTGTCAGTGTCACTTATGTCTTTCAAGTTGTCAGTTCAGAACTGACGTTTAAAACCGAATGACTAACATTAGAAATAGACCTCGCAAAGCAACCGAAGACCAGTTGAAACTTGATATTTTTGGCTTAATAACTGGCCGATTCAAAATTGAAGCGAAAGTCTCGAGCGGTGAATTTCTTGTTACTGTATGATTGCACAACTTAGTTTTGAATTGTGACAAGAGATCTGATTAATTTATGTTGATCTTTTGTTCCAAGTCGCAAAGTTCCCAAATAGGAGAAACTTTATACAAAGCATAAATTTAATGTTTCTCAGTCTTTAACGAAGTCTAGCCTAATTTTAGACGTGGCATTATTGAAGACAACTGAGCGTATCTTTGCGTCATTACTATTTCTTATCCTTGGATTTGATTTTTATAGGTCCACTATATTAACAACTGTTAACTGAAGCATATGACAATTTGCAAGGCTATGTCCAAGTTAAAGGGGTAAATTTTATAGAATTGGGATTTCCTAAAGTCTGCTTACGGTTTCAACTATTAATCAAATTTCGAAAAATAGTTCTTTGTTTTAATCTGAAATTATGTTGATGTTGCAAACTAAACAAATTGATTCTCAAGCAGCAGAGCTGAACTATTCGTTTTTGATAATCAAATTTTTCAAAAAAAATCGAAAGTACATCGGTATTACAGTTCTCAAAAACTCACTACAAACATTTAAAATAAGGGATCATTCAGAACCACTGAAACAAACAGGGCGGTGTGAAGCTTTTCTTGTCTTTGACAGAAGAGGAGCTGTTACATTTGGTTCATGAATCCTAGGAGTGGAAGACAAAATAGTCTGCAATCTAGTAAATAGGGTACCAAAAGTGACCATTCACGAAAAGTGAACAATTCAACAGGCAAACCGCCTGCGAGACAATTAAAAAACGCAACCGCAAGAAGACACTCAGGAGCGAAAACTGCTTGAAACGAATAAAAGCAAAAAAAGCAGCAATCAAGCAGTTCGAGAGGTATCAGCCGAAACTGTCAGTGTCAGTTATGGCTATCAAGTCAACAGTTTAGAACTGATGTTTAAAACCAAGTGAATAACAGTAGAAATAGAGCTTGAAAAACTTCCGAAGAGCAGTTGAACTAGATACATTTTTCCTAAAAAACTGGCTTATTAAAGATTGACGCAAAAGTCTCGAGCGGTAATTTTCTTGTTACTGTATGATTGCAGAACTTAGTTTAGACTCCTTAAATGAGATCCAATTTATTTGCGTCAATCGTTCGTTCCAGGTGGCATAGTTACCAAATAGGAGAAGATTTGTACAAAGCACAAAAGCAAAAATGAGACGTGGCATTGTTGAAGACAATTGAGCTTAAATTTGTGGTATTACAAATTTTTTCCTTGGAGCCGACATTCATAGGCCCTCCCTAATAAAAGGAGATTATTTTTATCTGAAGGACATCTTCTTTTTGATGATTCAGGTTTGTACAAAAATCATGACAAAAATTGAAATTTTTATAAGACAAACTTGAAACCTCCATCGATGAACCGCGATCCATGAAAAAGATGTTAGCTATCTTAAAACGTTGTCAATAACATAAATCTCCCCACTTGGTTGAAAAGACAAAAAGTAAAACGATGATATATATATATATATATGTATATATATATATATATATATTTAAATATGTGTAAATATAATTGAATATAAATATATATATATATATATATATATATATATATATATATATATGTATATACAGGCAACTGTGTAACGGAGGGCAAATCTGTCATAGGTTTGCTTCACGTCAATAAACGACATTTGAAACAATTGAAAAGTTTAGAAGAGCCGGCAAAACCCAAGGCTTTCGTTTTCCTGGTTATTTATCAGCTGATCGCGTTATGCTATGAACTGTTGTGTGTCGCTATTGCCGAAATTCTATTATATCACTTTTTTATTATATTTTACCTTCATATATTTTATATATATATATATATATATATATATATTATATATATATATATATATGTATATATATAATATATATATATATATATATGTATGTATATATATATACATATATTTATATATATATATACATATATATATATATATATATATATATATATATATATATATGTATGTATGTATGTATGTATGTATGTATGTAAGTATGTATGAATGTATGTATGTATGTATGTATGTTTGTTTGTATATATGTATGTTTGTATGTATGTATGTATGTATGTATGTATATGTATTGCTATAAAACATAAACTTCCCTCTTACACTTTTTTATGTCAAACTCTGGACATTCATTGTTTTTTAACTGATTACTAGGACCCTGGTAACAGATTGTTTCAGTACTTAAACATCAGATCACCATAGAAAATTCCTGATTCCATTCTGAAATAGTGCAACCTACGGGTATCTTTTTTCTCAGGATCTGCTGTTCACGGTCAGATATAATTGTTTTTGAAGGAAATAATTTTGATTATTCATAGTGTACATTCCAAAATCTTGACAAATATTGAAATTTTTAAAATTAAATCTGAAACCTCCAGCGATTAACCGCGATCCATGAAAAAGATATTAGCTTTCTTAAAACGTTCTCTATAATATAAATGTCTCCACGAGGTTGGAAACACAAAAAGTAAAACACTGATTTATATGTTTATATATATATATATATATATATATATATATATAGATATAGATATATGCATATACAGGCAACTGTGTAACGGAAGGCAACTGTGTTATAAGTTTGTTTTTACGTCAATGAATATTATTTGAAACAACTAAAAAGGTTAAAAGAGCCTCGAAAACCCAGGGCACTTGTTCGTCTAATGGTTTGTCAGATGGTAAACTTGGGCTATGGAGTGCTGTGTGTTGATATTGACAAATTGATATTTTTGGCGAAATGTCAGCTTTTTAATCTGTTCTTTGTTATATTTTACTTTTATAGAAAAAAATATTTATATATATATATGTATATATATATATATATATATATATATATATATAGTTATATATATAGTATATATATATATATATATAATATATATATATGTATATATATATATATATATATATATATATATATTTAGCCTAAGTTTGAATTAACTAAAGACCTGGCAATTAACAGTTTTCCTGCAAAATTGAGCGAAGACAGTCAACAAAACCAAAAACCCTGTACAATCAGAAATGAACAAAAACATTGAAATAAATAGAAATTTTTTTCCAATATTTTAGTGTTCCAATGCTGACTGAAATAAAATTAACTTTCAAACATAATGAAACAGAATGGATACACAAATCTTTAAACATCAGTTGCCTCGAAAAAAAATTAAATTTACCTCCAAAAAGCTTTACCAACAGCATATCATTAAACTTTTAAGAAGTCAATCTATAGGTTTCAGCAGCTCTAATGGCTGAAAAAGATGCAAAACTGCAGCAAAAAAGGGTAGTAGATGCAAAAGTTCACATAAAATTTGGAAAACGAAGGGTGTCTCAATTAATGAAAAATTCGATAACAGTTGCAACCAATGAGTTAAAAAAAACGCCACTCTAAAAATACAATAGAACTTTTAATTCTAGAACTAAGCAGTATTACCACAAGAAAATACATTCAAGACTAAAAGTCGACCTTTTTTTAAAAAAATCTTGACATCGAAGACTGCCAGGAAATCAAGCTAGTAAACAGAGCAAATTATTCTCATTCATGCCGAGGTTCTTAAATGAACAATCTTTCAAAGCCAAACTGTATGGAGTTTGAATAGCCTGGCAGGCAAAAAAATATAATGCTGCAATCTACAGAAGACAATATGATTCGTTCTTTTTGTCAACATATTTAGAATTTACTATAAGCAAATGCTTATTATACGTGAAGTTAAACTATAACGGAAACTCTAATTACCTTCAAGGTCAGCCATTAAATATCCTTGATGATACACAAAATTCCAAGAATTGAGCTCAAATTGGGAAAGAGATACCAATTTTGGTAAATAACTTTCAATGAATTTTGCTTGAATCCAGTTTTCAGTAATTTTTGCTATAATCATACCAATTTAGGGAGTGCAGAGCGAAATTTACTATATACCAAATCCAGAACTCAGTGCATTCAGCTGACTTCATTGCATTTAGTTATGCCTATCAGGTCATCAGTTCAGAACTGACGTTTTAAACCGAATGACTAGCATTAGAAATAGAGCTGCCAAAATTTGATATTTTTGGCTTAATAAACTGGCCTATTAAAAATTGAAAAGAAAGTCTCGAGTGGTGAACTTCTTGTTACTGTATGATCGCACAACCTAATTTTGACTTGTGACAAGAGATCTAATTAATTTATGTTGATCTTTCGTTCCAAGGCGCAAAGATCCCAAATAGAAGAAACTTTATACAAAGCACAAAGTTAATGTTTTTTCAGTCTTTAACGAAGTCTAGCCTATTTTGAGAAGTGGCATTATTGAAGACAATTGAGCGTAAATTTGCGGTTTTACTATTTTTTATCCTTGGAATTGACATTTATAGGTCCACCATTTGCAAGACTATGTCCAAGTTAAAGGGGTAAAATTTATAGAATTGGGATTTCTTAAACTCTGTTTAAGGTTTGAACTATTAATTAAATTTGGAAAATTTAATTTGATTAAACTCTGTGATTAAACTCTGTTTAAGGTTAAACTCTGTTTAAGGTTTGAACTATTAATTAAATTTGGAAAATTTAATTTGTTTTTTTTTAATTTGAAAATATGTTGATGTTCCAAACTAAACAAATTGATTGTCAAGCAGCAGAGCTGAATTTTTAGTTATTGAGTATCAAAGGTAATCAAAAGTACATCGGTAATAGACTTCTCAAAAACTGACTACAAACATTTAATATAAGGAATCATTTGGAACCATTGAAACAAACAGGGTGGTGTGAAGCTTTTCTTGTCTTTGACAGAAAAGGAGCTGTTACATTTGGTTCGTGAATCCGAGGAGTGGAAGACAAAATACTCTGCAATCTCCTAAATAGGGTACCAAAATTGACCATTGACGAAAAGTGAATAATTCAACAGCAAGACGCCTGCGAGACAATTAAAAACGCAACCGCATGAAGACACTAAGGAGCGAAAAACGCTTGAAACAAAAAATAGTAAAAAAAAACATCAATCAAGTAGTTCGAGAGGTATCAGCTGAAACTGTCAGTGTCAGTTTTGTCTATCAATTCAACAGTTCAGAACTGACGTTTAAAACCAAGTGAATAACAGTAGAAATAGGGCTTGAAAAACTACCGAAGAGCAGTTGAAACTTGATACTTTTTCCCTAATAAACTGGCTTAATAAAGATTGAAGCAAAAGTCTCGAGCAGGATTTTTCTTGTTACTGTATGATTGCAGAACTTAGTTTGTACTCCTTAAATGAGATCCAATTTATTTACGTCAATCGTTCGTTCCCGGGAGCAAAGTTACCAAATAGGAGAAGCTTTGTACAAAGCACAAAAACAAAAATGAGACGTGGCATTGTTGAAGACAATTGAGCTTAAAATTGTGGTATAATTCCTTGGAGCTGACATTTATAGGCCCACCTTAATAACAACTGTTATCTGAAGCAAATGAAATTCTACAAAGCTTTATTCCAGTTATAGGGGTACAATTCAAAGAATTGAGGTTTCCTAAACTCTGTTTACAGTTTCAACCAATAAAAAAAATTCGAGAAAAATTTATTTGTTTTAGTTTATAATTATGCCGGTGTTCCAAGCGAAACAAATTGTCAAACAGCAGAGCTGAACTATTCGTTTTTGAGTGTCAATTTTTTCCATGGTCATCGAAAGTGGACCAGTATTACAATTCACAGAAGTTGACTACGAATACATAAAATAAGGAATGATTCGGAACCGCTGAAACAAATAGGGCGTTATACAGCTTTCCTTGTCTTTGAAAGAAGAGGAGCAATTTGCTTCATCAATCTGAGCAGTGGAAGACAAAATACTCTGCAATCTACTAAATAGATTGACCAAGTTGACCACTGACAAAAAATGAACGATTCAACAGCAATACGCCAGTGAGTGGAACAAAAAATGCATTTGATTAAAGACACTCAGGTGCAAAAACTGCTTGCAAGGTAAAAATGAAGCGAAAAAGAACAGCAACCGAGTAGTTCGAGAAGTATCATCAGAAACTGTCAGTGTCAGTTATGTCTTTCAAGTCATCAGTTCAGAAGTGACGTTTAAAACCGAATGACTAACATTAGAAAAAGATCTCGCAAAACAACCGAGGACCAGTTGAAACTTGATATTTTTTGGCTTAATAAACTGGCCTATTAAAGATTGAAGCGAAAGTCTCGAGCGGTGAATTTCTTGTTACTGTATGATCGCACAACTTAATTTTGACTTGTGAAAAGAGATCTAATAAATTCATGTTGATCTTTCGTTCCAAGGCGCAAAGTTCCCAAATAGGAGAAACTTTATACAAAGCACAAAGTTATTGTTTTTCAGTCTCTAACGTCGTCTAGCCTATTTTTAGACGTGGCATTATTGAAGACAATTGAGCGTAAATTTGCGTCATTACTTTTTTATCCTTGGAATTGACATTTATAGGTCCGCCATATTAACAACTGTTAACTGAAGCATATGAAAGCTTGCAAGGCTATGTTCAAATGAGTATCAAATTTTTCTAAGGTAATCCAAAGTAAACCGGTATTGCAGTTCTCAAAAACTGACTACAAACATTTAATAAATGGAATCATTCGGAACCACTGAAACAAACATGGCGGTGTGAAACTTTCCTTGTCTTTGACAGAAGAGGAGTCGTTATTTTTGGTTCATCAATCAGAGGAGTAGAAGACGAAATACTCGGCAAACTATTGAATAGGGTATTAAAAGTGACCAATGACAAAAAGTGAACAATTCAACAGCAAGACGCTTGCTAGAGGAACAAAAAACGCAACCGCATGAAGACAATCATGTGCAAAAAGAAAAAACGGAGCAAAAAAACAGCAATCACGCAGTTCGAGAAGTATCAGCCGCAACTGTCAGTGTCAGTTATGTCTATCAAGTCAACAGTTCAGAACTAACGTTTAAAACCAAGTGAATAACAGTAGAAATAGAGCTTGAAAAACTACCGAAGAGAAGAGCAGTTGAAACTTGATACTTTTTTCTAATAAACTGGCTTATTAATGATTGAAGCGAAAATCTCGAGCGGTAATATTCTTGTTACTGTATGATCGCAGAACTTCGTTCCGTGGGGAAAAATTCCGAATTAGGAGAAACTCTGTACAAAGCACAAAGTTAAAAAAGAGATGTGGCATTGTTGAAGACAATTGAGCTTGAAAATGTGTTATTACTATTTTTATCCTTGGAGCTGACATTTATAAGCCCATCTTAATACCAACTGTTATCTGAAGCACATGAAATTCTACATGGCTTTATTCCATATATAGGGGTACAATTCAAAGAATTGAGATTTCCTAAGCTCTGTCTACATTTTCAACTAATAAAAAGAATTGGAGAAAAATTTATTTGTTTTGGTTTATAAATATGTTGGTGTTCCAAGCGAAACAAATTGTCAAACAGCAGAGCTGAACTATTCGTTTTTGAGTGTCAATTTTTTCCATGGTCATCGAAAGTGGACCAGTATTACAATTCACAAAAGTTGACTACGAAAACATAAAATAAGGAATGATTCGGAACCGCTAAAACAAATAGGGCGTTATACAGCTTTCCTTGTCTTTGAAAGAAGAGGAGCCATTTGCTTCATCAATCTGAGCAGTGGAAGACAAAATACTCTGCAATCTACTAAATAGATTGACCAAGTTGACCACTGACAAAAAATGAACGATTCAACTTCAATACGCCAGTGAGTGGAACAAAAAATGCAACAGATTAAAGACACTCAGGTGCAAAAACTGCTTGAAAGGTAAAAATGAAGCAAAAAAGAACAGCAATCAAGCAGTTCGAGAAGTATCAGCAGAAACTGTCAGTGTCAGTTATGTCTTTCAAGTCATCAGTTCAGAAGTGACATTTAAAACCGAATGACTAACATTAGAAAAAGATCTCGCAAAACAACCGAAGACCAGTTGAAACTTGATATTTTTTGGCTTAATAAACTGGCTTATTAAAGATTGAAGCGAAAGTCTCGAGCGGTGAATTTCTTGTTACTGTATGATCGCACAACTTAATTTTGACTTGTGAAAAGAGATCTAATAAATTCATGTTGATCTTTCGTTCCAAGGCGCAATGTTCCCAAATAGGAGAAATTTTATACACAGCACAAAGTTATTGTTTTTCAGTCTCTAACGTCGTCTAGCCTATTTTTAGACGTGGCATTATTGAAGACAATTGAGCGTAAATTTGCGTCATTACTTTTTTATCCTTGGAATTGACATTTATAGGTCCGCCATATTAACAACTGTTAACTGAAGCATATGAAAGCTTGCAAGGCTATGTTCAAATGAGTATCAAATTTTTCTAAGGTAATCGAAAGTAAACCGGTATTGCAGTTCTCGAAAACTGACTACAAACATTTAATAAATGGAATCATTCGGAACCACTGAAACAAACATGGCGGTGTGAAACTTTCCTTGTCTTTGACAGAAGAGGAGTCGTTATTTTTGGTTCATCAATCCGAGGAGTAGAAGACGAAATACTCTGCAATCTATTGAATAGGGTATTAAAAGTGACCAATGACAAAAAGTGAACAATTCAACAGCAAGACGCTTGCTAGAGGAACAAAAAACGCAACCGCATGAAGACACTCATGTGCGAAAAGAAAGAACGGAGCAAAAAACAGCAATCACGCAGTTCGAGAAGTATCAGCCGCAACTGTCAGTGTCAGTTATGTCTATCAAGTCAACAGTTCAGAACTGACGTTTAAAACCAAGTGAATAACAGTAGAAATAGAGCTTGAAAAACTACCGAAGAGAAGAGCAGTTGAAACTTGATACTTTTTTCCTAATAAACTGGCTTATTAAAGATTGAAGCAAAAATCTCGAGCGGTAATATTCTTGTTACTGTATGATCGCAAACTTAATTTTGACTCGTTAAATGATAAACAACTTATTTATGTCGATCTTTCATTCCGAGGGTAAAAATTCTGAATTAGGAGAAACTCTGTACAAAGCACAAAGTTAAAAAAGAGATGTGGCATTGTTGAAGACAATTGAGCTTGAAAATGTGTTATTACTATTTTTATCCTTGGAGCTGACATTTATAAGCCCATCTTAATACCAACTGTTAAGTGAAGCACATGAACATTTACAAGGCTCTCTTCAAGTTAGAGGGGTACAATTCATAGAATTGTGATATTCTAAACTCTGTTTACAGTTTCAACTGTTAATCAGAATTTCAGAAAAAACTTATTTCTTTTCATTTGAAATTATGTTGGTGTTCCAAGGAAACAAATTGTCAAACAGCAGAGCTGAACTAATAGTTGTTGAGTATCCATTTTTCCATGGTAATCGAAAGTATACCTGTATTACAGTTCACCAAAGTTGACAACAAGTACCTACTATAAGGAATGATTCGGAACCGTTGAAACAAATGGGGCGATGTAAAGTTTTCCTTGTCTTTGAGAGAAGAGGAGCCGTTGCATTTGCTTCATCAATCCCAGAAGTGGAAGACAAAATTTTCTGCAATCTATTGAATAGGGTATTAAAAGTGACCAATGACAAAAAGTGAACAATTCAACAGCAAAACGCTTGCTAGAGGAACAAAAAACGCATCCGCATGAAGACACTCATGTGCAAAAAGAAAAAACGGAGCAAAAAAACAGCAATCACGCAGTTCGAGAAGTATCAGCCGCAACTGTCAGTGTCAGTTATGCCTATCAAGTCAACAGTTCAGAACTGACGTTTAAAACCAAGTGAATAACAGTAGAAATAGAGCTTGAAAAACTACCGAAGAGAAGAGCAGTTGAAACTTGATACTTTTTTCCTGATAAACTGGCTTATTAAAGATTGAAGCAAAAATCTCGAGCGGTAATATTCTTGTTACTGTATGATCGCAAACTTAATTTTGACTCGTTAAACGATAAGCAACTTATTTATGTCGATCTTTCATTCCGAGGGGAAAAATTCCGAATAAGGAGAAACTCTGTACAAAGCACAAAGTTAAAAAAGAGATGTGGCATTGTTGAAGACAATTGAGCTTGAAATTGTGTTATTACTATTTTTATCCTTGGAGCTGACATTTATGAGCCCATCTTAATACCAACTGTTAAGTGAAGCACATGAACATTTACATGGCTCTCTTCAAGTTATAGGGGTACAATTCATAGGATTGTGATTTTCTAAACTCTGTTTACAGTTTCAACTGTTAATCAGAATTTCAGAAAAAGTTATTCCTTTTCATTTGAAATTATGTTGGTGTTCCAAGGAAACAAATTGTCAAACAGCAGAACTGAACTAATAGTTGTTGAGTATCCATTTTTTCCATGGTAACCGAAAGTATACCGGTATTACAGTTCACCAAAGTTGACAACAAGTACCTACTATGAGGAATGATTCGGAACCGTTGAAACAAATGGGGCGATGTAAAGTTTTCCTTGTCTTTGAGAGAAGAGGAGACGTTGCATTTGCTTCATCAATCCAAGGAGTGGAAGACAAAATTTTCTGCAATCGACTAAATAGAGTGCCAAAGGTGACCACTGACAAAAAAGTAATCGATTCAACAACAAAAGTCCAGCGAGCCGAACAAACAATGGAACTGAATAAAGAAACTCTGGTGCAGAAACCACTTGAAAGGAAAAAACCAAACCGAACACGAAAAGCAATCAAGCACTCCGAGAGTTATCAGCAGAATCTGTAAGTACAGTAACGGGCGTCAGGAAACTTAAAACAAGAAATATCAAGATTTAGCGGAAGGACTCAACACCACTCTAGGTTTTATCTTGTCGTCACCATAAAAATGGGTTCGGATTCACTCAACAAATTAAAGTTTCTGTTAAAATCAATACAGACGAATGCCTAAGCCGCTACTGCATAAAAATTAAGAATTCTACTTACCTTACTTTGACTACAACAAAACAAAACGAGAGAAGCAAATTTGGACGCTAATTCGATTGCCTATATAAATGAAGGCACGCAACCATCATTGAATGCCGAGCAACGCTAAGCAAATCAAGCAATGAACAAAGATTAAGCGTAAAAACAACAACCCAACGCTCAACGCTGAAGAGTTACTGAACTGGGCAACAGCGAGCCGCCTGGACAAAAAACAGTAGTTTCATGAATATCTTCATCGAACTCAGAGCATGAAGAAGAGACAATAAATATCGATGTCAGTTTGAAGCAAAGCATCGAATAAACTAGCTCCGTTGTTAAAAAAATAGAGCCAGCAAAAAAACGGGCCAAAAACGGCTCTCTAATGCCAGAAACGCGTGAGCTAGCAAGCTAAGTGTAAAGAGCAGCATAAGAAAATGGCTAGTTTTGTTATCAGTCAACCAGGCGGCGGCTTATATCACCTCTCAACGGGACACTAGAGATTAAAGATGTGTAGGATTAGTGGTATTCAATCGACTCTCCTATGACACCAAATTGAACAAAACCTACATTCAAGCATTCTTATTCTGAACTGGCATAGTTTCTTCTCACGATATCACAACTCCCGCGATCGTTGATCGAGTGCAAACAAACGGCAAAATTATCATGAGCTGTTTTAAAACAAAGCAAGGGATACTCAGGCAGCAGTAACATACCGAAGCTGAAGTTGAACATCGTCCATGAGAAACTTCTAGAAGTGCCTGAGTGGCCCATTACGTTAGTTGCAACAGTGAATCACCAATCAATTTTTACTCAGAGAAAACATGCGGCCAACTGATAAAAGTGGTGTGAGCCAAAGTTAACAACATCTTGAAAACTGTCTAATGAACATTTCTATAGTGCTAGTAGGAGCCTTCATCAGAACAAGTGTGAAAAGCTTCGTGTGTTGGTTGACGCGAAGTAGCAAAATATACCCAAGGTCCTAGTGAAACCTCACATTTCATCAGTTCTGATCATTTTTTCAGTTGCTTCTCAGTTACAATTTCAACGAGTTCAACGAGTACTGACCATTTTGCGTTCTTGAATCACACCCAAAAATTTAAACGGCATTTGATAAATTACCTCAAGTTCTCAAAAAGAAGTGGCGGTTGAAACAGAAGATTTCCATAGCTTGACTGTTCTCAAATAAGTCTATTTAGATTGGCACTCTTTCATGATAGGTTTTCAGCGTTCCAAAAAGAGCCGGAGAAAAAAACCAGGACCAGGACGCTTTCCAAAAGACCGAGACCAAGTAACGATGCAAATGCAGATCAATCAACTAGCTGTTGGCAGACAAAAATTTGAAACACTGCATTTCTCAGGCGCATGAGAGCGGACAATCGACAGGCCGCAGTGAGTAAGCCACGCTTATGCTACGGATGTTTGAGCTAAGAACTTGCGATCAAAGGTTCTAAAGTTAGTCGATGTGATTCAATGGGATATACCAAGAAGCACAACTGATTGCCAGCCTCTGAAAAACAATTGTCCAGGGGCAATAACGCAATCAACGCATACTAAGTGACAACTAAGTTACGCTAAGTTACATATAAAAAAACGGACTTAAGAGCTTCCTACAGATAATTCTTAACTCAAAACAGAGCGGTGTCATTAGATTGAACTCAATTGACTTCCTCCTATGTGTTTCAATTGTTTCAAGCAACAATCAAAGTGTGCAAGAGAAGTTATGAGCCTAAGTTCCAATTTTACGCACAACGAAGATGTGATACATCTAACCAAGGATCTTAATACCAAAAACGTTTCATTAAGAACAAGTGTATTGCATTCAAAGGCGCATTCAATGGGATCGTCTGCAGACATTCATGGGAAACACAAACTACGACTCCAAGCTGATGTGAAGCTTCATACAATAGAGTGTTCTAAAAAGAGCTTCAGCTAGAAGGAAATTTGACACAGTTCCTGGGAAAGACAACCATGAGCTACGACTGCCAGTAAATTACAGTAAAGGAACACAACATGAAACTCCCGCCGTTCTAACTTGGATGAATAATCAAAGGATCCATGGCGAGACAATGACCACAAAATTTTATTGTTTTTGCCGTCCAGGAAGAGGTTAAAGTGGCTGAGAACACCCAAACACGATGGGTTATACAATCTTTTGCTTTCAAATTCAACGTCTTCAACGGCAGGCAACAAGGTAATAGAATGACACGAAATTCAGAGGCAATTTGTACGAAGTGGGATTGCTATGGAGTGAACTAGAGTCAAATTTGCATAACAGCTACAGTTAAGCCTTGAATCAGTTTTATTCATTAAAGCCAAGATTCCAAGTAAACCCGAAATCAGAGAGTCTGCATCAACAATCGACAAATACAGATGTTAGGAAGGGATTCATAAAGATACAGGATTAATCGGAATTTAAAGGTTACGTCGGGAACAAAAGGGTATTAGCCACACAATCCAGTGCTAAACCCGACTAAGCCGGGCAGTTTGTGCCGTGTTGGCAACGGTTCAAAGAGTGTCAAAGAGTATGTCAAAAGTACAAGCCACAGGCAGACTTTTGCAAAATTACGATTTTTAGCATCCCTGGTTTGGAACGAAGATTTTCCAAATTTTGCAACCTTTGATTTTAAGCCAGTGGCTGATATAAAAAAAACAGCATCCACTCGCAGCAAAGGCAATGCAAATCAACGCCTACATTTTGCAAATTAATTATATGGGTAGAAAACCAATCAATTCAATCAGTTGCAGGTCTTTCTGCAACAAAATTTGAATTGAAAACGAGCTTTGCACATGGATGCGGTCGTTGAGGCAATCTTTGAGGACTTGAAATTAATCAGCAACTAGAAGCAAGTTCAGGTCGAATCCAACAGGGACGAATCTTCAATGCTTGAACTGCCATAGACTGTAACTGACAAAATTCTTCAAGTATGCGGAGGCGTTATTAAAAAAAACTCAAACACCTACAGCTCTGAGAAAGATTCCTTTATTAATATTTTGAATAATTGACCCCATGGGATTGTTTGCTGCATTAAGAGTTTACATCAAAAGAATACTGAAAGGCACCTGGAATAAAAACGGACAACATTGTATCAACGGAGTGAAATTTTTTGAGACAACATAACTTTTAAAGTGTAGGGAATAAAATCCAATTGCAACAAGCATCGGTAGAAGGTACTTCAATCGACCGAGGAACGGAATTGAATTTTTCCTGTTTGCTGACGCATCGTGAGTTACCATAAGTGCACTGACTTATCTACGTTTTCAACCGAAATAATACTCAGCTGACCTAGCACTTCTAACTGGAAATGCAGAGTAGAACCAATAAGACCTCATTCAATACCATGATTAGAGTTGGGAGCGGATGTCATTGCAATGAGGTACAGAAACTCAAGGAACTAAAATTGAAGATACATAGCTGTAGTTCTTGAGGAGACTCAACTTCAAAAATGCAATTGATAAAGGTCCCATCATGAACAACAATGTTTGTCTTTAATCCACCAGCTTCGACATTGGATACAGTCAATGTTTTATAGTGGAGACTTGTGAGCGGTATCAACAACCCAGCGGACACTGGGACTGAAACAATCAACAATGAGGAACTCAACAGAATTGACCAGAATTGAGTAGGTCTCTGGCCTGGCCTGGGTGCAGTGACCAAAAGGTGAGTGGCCAGTGCAATCCAACATAAACTTTTTCTCACATTAAGAGAACATAACCGCATCAATTTGGGTGACACAAGCTGAAAAAAATGTCTTCAGTGTTAAAATTGCAGTATTTTTAGCAGCAAGTAAATACGGTGCAATTCGAGGAGTAATTTTTGAGCAAATACAAAATTGGAACACTTGTAATCAACATTGAAGAAAAAAGCAGCAATGTCAATCATCATTCAGGCACTAGAGAGAACGGCTTGAGGACGAGATGATGTTGTTTAAAGCTGAAATTGAAAAACAACCAAAACCAAAATCCGAAAGTTTTCACCCTTTCTCAAGGAAGATGGACTAATTCGTCCCAACACAGGATAGGCAAAATTGAGCTGAACTTTATGACAAATCATCCAATTTTGTGACATTTTAACACCGTTCAAGATGAGAGCGCAGAGCATGTGCGTTGTTCAACAAATCATATAGGTCTTTTCTATACAAAACGCCCTACCATGAATCAAGAACAAGTGCGAGTACAAATCATTTAACCAGCAGTGGCAAATTTACCCGAAGAGTGGTGAGATGCTTCAACGGCCTTTAAAAATGCCTGAGTTGACTACGCTGGCTCGTTTACCTGATTGTGCGAAGGCACGGAAAGTGATGATATTATCTCTACGCAAGTATAACTGTGAGAGCTTTCAAATAGACGTAGTACACAATTTTGAAACAGTTCTCTGAGTGTAATCATGTGATTTACAGCGTGAAGAATTAAACCACGTACAAAAACTATCAACAGCGGAACAAACTCGTTGAAGCAGAACAAGAGTTTGTAGAGTACGTTTGGGCATAAAACAAACAAGGAATCGAATAACAACTATACCCGTAAGGAATCAGACGGAATTTCTACCCACATGTAGCACCTCAATATGGAGGCCTATGAGAGATTCTGGTCAGAATTTGCAAGCCAACAAGGTACGTAGTGTTGGGGAACAGATCAGTCAACCAGGATAATCTTTCAACTGCGAAGTGTTTCATGGAACAGACATTGAACGCAGGAATGTTGACTCCAGTCCATTTAGATGTCGATGACGTATAAGCTTTGAACCTCAATCAACCCTTGTTTAGCGAGAAAATGTTTAATCCTCCTTGTCATCACGTGCGAAAGCATTTACTGGTCACCGAAAGCACCTTTTGCCCTTTTTTGGTAGTAATCTCAAATCCCTATGTATTGGAGCACTTTATAATAGACCACTTTTTCAAGTTCAGCCGACTATTGGGAGACAAAATGTATGACTTTTAACTTTAAAATACAGAGACTGAAAAGACTGCAATAGAGTAATGTTCATATGAGACGTAGGCATCAGTGATCTCAGAAGGTTAAGTATTAGTTTTTCTATCAAGTTGCTGACATTTTAATTTTTTGACGAAATATACATCATTGACACCATTCAAACCTCTTATGATGTTGTTAATGAATGAGAAATGAGAGGGGAGTGAAAACAGAGGGGTTTTTTTCGTCATATCGCTGTTTTTTGTGGAGAGCAAGAAATTGAGGTGTAAAAAAAATTCTTGTGAGCGGGAGAATTTTTTTGTTCACCTGCGGCTTTTTGGCACAGTTTTTCTAATTTTTATGGTCAAGATCTTTAGTTATGATTTTTTTTTAATTTTAGGCTGCTTTTGGAAGTGGTTTGAAACTTTCTGGAAATTTATTTGAATTTTATACTAATTCGGTGGTTTTTCATATATTTGCAATTTTTGGACTGTATTTTGAAATTTTTTTTTAATTTTGTTGTGTTTTACTGCCTCAAATGGGCACCGATATGACGCCTATTACTTGAGCACTTTTTATTTTACAAGTGGATACAGTTTTGTTGATATAAAGGTTTTTTTTGTAGAAAAATATGACGAAAAATGGCAAAAATTGGAAATATTTGTCTTAATTTTATGCAGTTTTTCGTTTTTTTTCTGGACTTTAGACAAGTTACTTAGCCTATAATGGCTTGCTTATTGTTTTGCGAGCATTTGGAAGCAATATTGGTTTAAAGAATTTCTCGTTGAATTTAGGTGCTTTTGTAATATTAAAAGTTTATAAATTTTTCCAGTTTTTTAGTCAAAGTTGTTTGTAAGAGCTTATTTTTTTCATGATTTGGATTCAAGTATTTTTTTAAAACTCTCATGAGTGTTTATAGTAGGTACTCGATGTGTTGACGAAGTAATTTTAGCAGAGATAGTTAATTCGGGATCTCAAATTATGACAAAATTTTATCAGATTTCTTTTGTCATATTTTAGATTTGATTTTTTTTTGCTTTTTTGTATTACGTTTTTTTTCAAGATAATCCTAAATTAGTGGACGCAAGTTTTGTGTGATGAGTAGTTGGAGGGTATTTAAGTTGATTTCCACTTCGATTCGTTTCCGAAATTCTTCCGGCTTTGTTTTTTTTAAGATATGTTCACACATTTTCATGATTTTTGAAGTCAAATTGGAGTAGTGATTCTGGTCACGCCGAAACAGGAAATCGAGCGAAAAAGCGAATGGTTTTGCGGCGTGAAATGTTTTTGCTCTAATTTTAAAGTAGAGTAATATATAGGTGTTTGAACAAAAATTCGCTTTCTCGCTAGTGTTTTCTTGCTCACATGCATCAATTTCGCTTTGACTTTTCACAATACTTTCCCCAATCCGTTCATTCCAGGTTTAATTTCCTGTTTAGTCAAAGAAAATTCATTTAATTGTACGTCAATACTTGGCCTGCTATATTTTTTTGATTCGTCGTCTCCATCGATGATTCTTTCTACCTGACTTCTTGGAATTGACATTTTCAATGACATCCGTGACTTCTACTGCTTTGCAGTTAAAACTTGTGTGCGTGACGGCGTTTCTGCTTTTAAGTGAATTGCGTGAATTATCTTACTCAGAAAATGATTTCGAACTCACTTGAAAAATTTTAAATTTTATGAACATTTTCTAGTTAAAGATCAATAGTTTGCATCTAAGTATTACCAAACGTTTATGCCCTAATTCTTGTGTATTAGTCTTGAGATTCTGATTTCAAGTATCAATTTTGAAAAAGCTCTTTTTGGGTTTTTTCCCTATTTGTCAAAAATTGACAGTCCGAAAGTAACCAAAAAGTCTGGTGGTCTATTAATGATCTGGTGGCCGATCAGTCTACCTTAAATCCTTAGTTGTTTCAATGCACGGAAAGCCGAAAAGAAACAAGTCACATCCGCTTGCTCTGCACTGTGTTCGTTTGTATTTGTATCAAGAATGTTAATGCAGAGCCTTAATTCTATCATATTGGCAAAACACAAATTTTGTTTAAAATATTAAGAAAACGATCAGCATATAAAGCAATGGCTATGAACTGAAACCATTAATTTGATTAAATAAATACACTTCGCAACAGATGAGACCCGAGACTAGAAGATAACACAATAACAAAAAACTCGAACGACTCAAGAATTAAACAAATCTTCTTGCAAACAATTTATATGCGACCTGTGAAAATACAACAGACATAACTTTAAAAAGGTGCGAATCTTCGCTGTTCAAACCTTCGCTGATTTTCTATAAACTTACAGTGTCAAATTCATCAAAAAAAGCTGACGCAGATTTATTCAAAAACATTTTTGTGTCATATTAATAGCAATCCAGAGAAGGAACACTGAAACACATTACCGCACTTGAAAGGAAAAAAACCTAAGTTTTCTACAAATGCGGTTTTCTCGCTCCAAATATTCTAACTAACGTCTTTAATAAAATAGGTTCCAAACCAGCCACAAGCGTATATCGCTTTTATTTTCCGGCAATCTGCGTGCTATATTATCAACTACTTTGTGTTACCACTATTATATAAGGTCGATTTTCATTTGCCAGTTCAACCGCCTGGACGGCATGAAAGAGTTGGGGTGCAACACTGTTTCTAGGCAGCTGAAAGATGAGACGAGTCAAATCCACTTGCACTTCACTGTGTTTGTTTGTATTTTTATTAGGAATGTGAAGTCAATAGTTAGCACATGGTTATAGAGCCTTAATTCTATCACATCGGCAAAACACAAATTTCGTTAAAAAATATTTCGAAAACTATCAGCATATAAAGCAATAGCTATGAACTGAAAACATTAATTTGATTATATAAAGATACTTAGCAACAAATGAGACCCTAGAGTAGAAGATAACACAATCACGAAAAATTTGCACAACTCAAAAATTTAATAAAATTTCTTGCAAACAATTTGAATGCGACCTGTGACAATACAACAGACATAAATTTAAGAAGGCGCGAAATTCAATACTTCGTTGATTTTCTTTAAATTAAAAGTGTCACAGTCATCAAAAAACTGACGCAGAATAAATCAAGAGCATTTGTATATCATATTAATAGCAATCCAGAGAAGAAACAATGAATCAGATTTCCGCACGTGAAAGAAAAAAAAACCTACATATTTATCAAATGCCGTTTTCTAATTCCAATATTTCTTACTAAATTCTTTAATAAAACACAGGTTCCAAATCAGCGACAAGCTTATATCGCTTTTGTTTATTTTCCGGCAATCTGCGGGCTTTGTTATATACTACATTGTACTACCACTAATATATAAGGTCGATTTTCATTTGTCAGTTTTACAGCCTAGACTGTATGAAAGAGTTGGAGTGCAAAAGTGCATTTAGGCAGTTGAAAGAAGAGACGAGTCAAATCCACTTGCTCTGCACTGTATTCGTTAGTGTCTGTATCAAGAATGTGAAGTCAATGAATAACACATGGCAATAGAGCCCTAATTCTATCACATTTGCAAAACACAAATTTCGTTTAAAACATTAAGAAAACGATCAGCATATAAAACAATGGCTATGAACTGAAATCATTAATTTGATTAAATAAATACACTTCGCAACAGATGAGACCCGAGAGTAGAAGATAACAAAATGACAAAAAACTCGAACAACTCAAGAACTGAACAAAACTTCTTGCAAAACAATTTAAATGCGACCTGTGAGAATACAGCAGACATAAATTTTATAAGGTGCGAAATTCAATTCTTCGCTGATTTTCTATAAACTAAAAGTGTCACAGTCTTCGAAACAGTTGACGCAGATTAAATCAAGAGCACTTGTATATCATATTAATAGCAATCCAGAGAAGAAACAACGAATCAGATTTCCGCACGTGAAAGAAAAAAAACCTACATTTTTATCAAATGCCGTTTTCTAATTACAATATTTCTTACTAAATTCTTTAATAAAACACAGGTTCCAAATCAGCGACAAGCGTATATCGCTTTTGTTTATTTTCCGGCAATCTGCGGGCTTTGTTATATACTACATTGTACTACCACTAATATATAAGGTCGATTTTCATTTGTCAGTTTTACCGCCTAGACTGTATGAAAGAGTTGGAGTGCAAAAGTGCATTTAGGCAGTTGAAAGAAGAGACGAGTCAAATCCACTTGCTCTGCACTGTATTCGTTAGTGTCTGTATCAAGAATGTGAAGTCAATGAATAACACATGGCAATAGAGCCCTAATTCTATCACATTTGCAAAACACAAATTTCGTTTAAAACATTAAGAAAACGATCAGCATATAAAACAATGGCTATGAACTGAAATCATTAATTTGATTAAATAAATACACTTCGCAACAGATGAGACTTGAGAGTAGAAGATAACAAAATGACAAAAAACTCGAACAACTCAAGAACTGAACAAAATTTCTTGCAAAACAATTTAAATGCGACCTGTGAGAATACAGCAGACATAAATTTTATAAGGTGCGAAATTCAATTCTTCGCTGATTTTCTATAAACTAAAAGTGTCACAGTCTTCAAAACAGTTGACGCAGATTAAATCAAGAGCATTTGTATATCATATTAATAGCAATACAGAGAAGGAACACTGAATCAGATTGACGCCCGTGAAAGAAAAAAACTAAGTTTTCTTCAAATGCCGTTTTCTCAATCCAAATCTTCTAACTAAAGTCTTTAATAAAAAACAGGTTTCAAACCAGCCACACGCGTATATCGCATTTTTTTCCGGCAATCTGCGGGCTATGTTATATACTACATTGTATTACCACTGTAACATGAGGTCGATTTTCATTTTTCAGTTCCACCGCCTAGACTGCTTGAAAGAGTTGGGATGCAACACTGTTTCTAGGCAGCTGAAAGATGAGACGAGTCAAATCCACTTGCTCTTCACTATGTTTGTTTGTATTTTTATTAAGAATGTGAAGTCAATAGTTAACACATGGTTATAGAGCCTTAATTCTATCACATCGGCAAAACACAAATTTCGTTAAAAAAACATTTAGAAAACTATCAGCATATAAAGCAATAGCTATGAACTGAAATCATTAATTTGATTATATTAAGATACTTAGCAACAAATGAGACCCGAGAGTAGAAGATAACACAATCACGAAAAATTTGCATAACTCAAAAATTTAATAAATTTTCTTGCAAACAATTTGAATGCGACCTGTGAAAATACAACAGACATAAATTTAAGAAGGTGCGAAATTCAATACTTCGCCGATTCTCTTTAAATTAAAAGTGTCACAGTCATCAAAAAACTGACGCAGATTAAATCATGAGCATTTATGTATCATATTAATAGCAATCCAGAGAAGAAACACTGAATCAGATTTCCGCACGTGAAAGAAAAAAACCTACATTTTTATCAAATGCCGTTTTCTAATTCCAATATTTCTTACTAAATTCTTAATAAAACACAGGTTCCAAACCACCAACAAGCGTATATCGCTTTTGTTTCGGCAATCGGCGGGCTTTGTTATATACTACGTTGTATTACCACTACTATATAAGGTCGATTTTCATTTTTCAGTTCGACCGCCTAGACTGCATGAAAGGGTTGGAGTGCAACACTGTTTCTAGGCAGCTGAAAAAGGAGACGAGTCAAATCCACTTGCTCTGTACTGTAATCGTTTGTATTTCTACCATGACTGCCACGTCAATAATTAACATATGGTTACAGAGCCTTAATTCTACCACATTGGCACATTGGCAAAACACAATTTTCGATGAAAGTTTTTGAAAATGAACAGCATATGAAGCAATAGCTATGAACTGAAAAACATTAATTTGATTACATAAAGACAATTAGCAACTGATCAGACCCGAGAGTTGAAGATAAAACAATAACAAAAAACTGGCACAACTCAAAAATTGAACAAAATTTCTTGCAAAAACAATTTAAATGCGACCTGTGATAATACAACAGACATAAATTTTATAAGGTGCGAAATTCAATTCTTCGCTGATTTTCTATAAACTAAAAGTGTCACAGTCTTCAAAACAGTTGACGCAGATTAAATCAAGAGCATTTGTATATCATATTAATAGCAATCCAGAGAAGAAACACTCAATCAGGTTGCCGCACGTGAAAGAAAATACGTAACTTTTCTTCAAACGCCGTTTTCTCACGCCAAATTTTCTACCTAAAGTCTTTAAAATAATAAAAAAAAACGATCAGTATATAAAGCAATGACTGTGAACTGTAGCCACTTCGCAACAGATAAGACCCGAGAGTAGAAGATGACACAATAAACAAAAACCTGCACAATTCAAGAATTGAATAAATGAACAAACAATGTAAGTGCGACCTGTTAAAATAGGTTGGGAAGTAAAAATAGGTTGGGAAAATAGGTTGGGGAAGTGCGACCTGTGAAAGGGTTGAAATTCAAATCTTCACTGATTTTCAATTAACTAAAAGTGTCAATTTCATCAAAAAAATCTGACCGCAGATTTATTCAAGAGTATTTGTGTATCATTCTCACAGCAATCCGGAGAAAAAACACTGAATCAGATTGCCGGACGTGAAAGAAGAAAAACCTAAGTTTTCTTTAAATGCGGTTTTCTCGTTCCAAATTTTCTAACTAAAGTTTTTAATAAAACACAGGTTCCAAACCAGCCACAAGCGTATTTCGCTTTTGTTTATATTCCGGCAATCTGCAGGCTATGTTATATACTACATTGTATTACCACTATTATATAAGGTCGACTTTCATTTGTCATTTCGACCGCCTAGATTGTATGAAGAAGTTTGAGTGCAACACTGCTTCTAGGCAGTTGAAAAAAAAAGACGAATCAAGTTCACTTGCTCTGCACTGTGTTCGTTTGTGTTTGTTTCAAGAATGTGAAGTCAGTAGTTAACACATGGTTATAGAGCCTTAATTCTATCACATTGACAAAACAAAAATTCCGTTTGAAAAATTAAGAAAACGATCAGCATATAAAGCAATTGCTATGAACTAAAACCATTAATTTGATTAAATAATTACACTTCGCAACAGATGAGACCCGAGAGTAGAAGATAACACAATAGCAAAAAACTCGAACAACTGAAGAATTGAACAAAGTTTCTTGCAAACAATTTAAATGCGACCTGAGAAAATACAACAGACAAAAAATTAAAAAGGTGCGAAATTCAAATATTCGCTGATTTCAACGAATTAAAGGTGTCAAATTCATCAAAAAAAGCTGACGCAGATTTATTCAAGAGCATTTGTGTATCATATTAATAGCAATCCAAAGAAGAAGCACTGAATCAGATTGCCGCACGTGAAAGAACAAAAATCCTAAGTTTTCTTTAAATGCCGTTTTCTCGCTCTAAATTTTCTAAATAATGTCTTTAACAGAACACAGGTTCCAAACCAGACACAAGCGTAAATCGCATTTATTTTCCGGCAATCTGCGGGCTATGTTATATACTAAACTGCGTTACCACTATTATATAATTTCAATTTTCATTTGCCAGTTCAACCGCCTAGACTTTATGAAAGAGTTGGAGTGCAACACTGTTTCTAGGCAGCTGAAAAAGGAGACGAGTCAAATGCACTTTCTCTTCACTGTGTTCGTTTGTATTTGTATCAAGAATGTGAAGTCAATTGTTAACCCATGGTTACAGAGCCTTAATCCGATCACATTGGTAAAACTCGAACTTCAATGAAATCTTTTGAAATTGAACAGCATATAAGGCAATAGCTATGAACTGAAAACATAAATTTGATTATGTAAAGACACTTAGCAACAGATGAGACCCGGGAGTAGAAGATAACACAAAAACAAAAAACTGGCACAACTCGAGAATTGAAAAAAATTTCTTGCAAACAAATTAAATGCGACCTGTGAAAATAAAACAGACATAAATTTAAAAAGGTTGGAAATTCAATTCGCCGCTGATTTCTATAAAATACAAGTGTCAAAGTCATCAAGAAAAAGTTAACCGCAGATTAATTCGAGGGCATTTGTGTATCATATTAACAGCAATCCAGAGAAGAAACACTGATTCAGATTGCCGCACGTAAAAGAAAAAACAAATTTTCTTCAAATGCCGTTTTCTCATTCCAAATTTTCTATCTTAAGTGTTTGATTAAAAAACAGATACAAAACCGGCTCGTTTTTACTTTTTTTTATGTCCAGCTTGATTAAAATCAACCCTGTTTGATTTTTTTCGAACGAGAAAAACTCGAAAAAAGTGTTGACCGATATAAAAGAAAAGAACATAGCCGCTAAAACAAATAAACTCATAAAAATATTGTTAGTACTGTCAAACAATATAAGCAAAAATAATATCAAAAAAACCTCCAAAGTACTTATTTTGCATCTGATCAAAAAACATCTAATCGATTTATTTAAGTTGCCACTCCAAAAAATGTCGCCTGGCAATACAGGTAGCTTGTCACAAGTTGCAAACAATCAATTAATAACCTCATAAAGTGGGATGATAAAGACAAAAGCCCAGGAAAAAGAAAGGAGATAACACAGGACAAAATCAAAAAATAGTATTTGCTACAATTTTCTCAGAGACAATTCCGAACAAAGTACTACAATGAAACTTTGCAACCATTATTTGGAGAAAAAAATATTTCATCTTTACCTTGTTTTACCAACCATTCATTAATTGGCGGGAACAATTTACACAACAATTAAAAATGCCAAGAATGAATAATATTTTCGAAACCAGAACTTGTATTAAAAACAAGAACATTAAAAAAACACAAATAGCACAATAGTCTCTGTCTAAAAAACAAGAGTCTGTTTGTCTCTCGGGCGTTACTCCAACCATTGTTTGGTCAAAATTAATAATAAAATCTGCTATATCAGTCACCTACCCAATATTTTGCAGAAATATTAAACACTTTTTTAAAAACACAAAAAAGGACCTGAAAATAGAAAATTATGCAGATCATTAAAGTAAAAAGTGCAATGTCCGGCTTTCAAGCTTCACTTCAAAGCAGCTCTCAAAAAAAGAATTGATCAGGCAACAGGACAGTCAGAAGTATAAAACCAGAAAAAGTTTTTTAAAAAAAAAACAAAAACTGACAAAAAAATGTCAAGATTTGTTCAAGATAACTCAATTTTTTTTCCAGAAAAATAAATCAATATCAACAGTCACTCTTTTTTCTGTCAATCAATTCCTTCAGCCTTTTGACCTAAACACTTAGTTTCCACAACCCGCATTGACTGTTAGATTTTGTTTTGAAAACACTCCAAAAATAATCAACAAAAAAGACTCCCATAATTACTCCTCTTCGAGTCGTAAACATGATAGCGCACATACATAACCCAAATACTTTGGATAGCAAAACAACAATGCGAAAAGCTGGCAACTGGGGTAAAATACTTTGAGAGCATTTGGCAAAGCAGGCAACCGGATGCATGATATTGAATTACAATAATCAAATTTGGGCAAAACTTTCTGGCAGCAATCAAAAGTAGTTCTCATCAGTAGAAAGCTTGAATGATTGCCATCTGGCAAAAAAGCGCAACGAGAATTACTTGAAAAAAACTGCACGACTACAAAGTAACCTTCATACAAACAAGCGCCTCAAGCAGCAAAATGATCAAGCTCGATCGGTAAGAGGCGAAGGTGTGATCAAGTTCGATAAGCAAGAGGCGAAAGTGCGATCAAGCTCAAATGACAATAATCAAAGTTGCGATCAAATCATTAAGGGCAAAAGCAGTATCAAAGTTTAGCTGCGGAAGGTAACGCATACAAACAAACAAAATGCTTTTTGTTCCGACCCTTGTTGAGGGAGGAGGAACGGAGGAACTATATACTCAAATGGTTTTTTGTCTTGAGTTGTATCATTAGAAAGCCCGTCCAGCGTAGAATTTGGAATTAAAACGATTCTTTTTTCATTTCTCGCTTTTTATAGGGAGAAATCGAGGTTTAAATTTTATGAATATTAGAAGTATTTCAGCAGTTTTATTCACATTTTTGACCAAATTTTCTTCAATTTTGACCAAACTTTTGTCAATTTTGCTAAAATAGGATAAAATTGTTAACTGTAGTGTAATAGATTTTATCTCTAAAGATAGAGGAGGGCTATTGAATTGTTCGATCCGAGGTTTCTGGCTAGAATTTAAGCTAAATCCTTCAAAATTCAGACTTTTTTCGTCCAAAATGGGACCAAATTTCTGTTTTAGCCAACTTGCTTTAAATTTGCTGGAAGTAAAAACCTTAAAACTGCGGCCAGATTTTTTGTAATCTCAAAAAAGAGCTAGTTGAACTCCCGTTTTCTTTAGGAGTCTACTGGAATTATGATTTTGCCAATTTTTGTAAACTCAAACACGATAACTATACAAAATGCAATTTTAATTTTTGACAAACTGAAAAATGTTTTATAGAATTGATCTATTTCGCAACCATATCACCAATTCAGCGTTCTGTTAGATGCGCAGCAACATCTAGGCTGATCTTGATCTTACTATGGATCCCTATGATAAAATTTTTTTGAATTTTAATGGGGCGCGACATTTTTTCAAAATATTTCCGCTATGTAAACGTTTTTTATGTAAATTAGGGACCAAAACTTCAAATCAGGATTCAATTATTGACAGAAACAATTTACAAAAAACGAGACCCAACGAGATTATATTATGGTTTCAGAGTTAAGTACACGGTTTTTAGGGCTCTGACGAATTGTTTTCGTAGAAATTTTATAAACTTCTTTCGTTTTGCTTTGATTTCTTATACTTTGTAGCCCAATGACCCAGTGTCCCCAATTCAAAATCCAAATAGTTTTTAGAAGGTATAAAGGAATCTAAATTTTTTTCTGTTGTTATCTAATGTCTGTTATGACATTGAATATATTTATTTTGAGAAAAAATCGGTGAATTTTTGAACTATGCCACTATTATATCTTATTTGTCTCAACTTTGGGCGTAGTCTCAGTAAAAACCGGCAAAATCAACTTCCGGTGAGTCAGAAATCAATGTCGGTAACGGTTTTATATTCAACTAATGGTTTCTTTATTTTGGTACTACGCGTTTTCAGTTTTTCTTTCATTGTTGATCATAATCGCATACTTCATTAGTTCATTTTGTTTCCTTGACAAAATATCACATTAATGAAAAGTCCAATCAAAGGAAGGCATCGAAAGTAAAATGCACAACGTTAGAAACAGGCGTATTTGTATATGTTATTCGTTTTTGCAGAAAAGTTTATGATTTTTCGGCTGAGACAATTATGTCGCAAAAATTTGCGAGTTTTTTATTTTGCCTTTGATTGTCTTTCTTTTTATTGTTGTGCGCCTAATACCCGATGGCGATAAACTTGAATTCCTTCCCCAAGACATAAAGCTCAACCTAGTGAAAGATTTCAGTTTCTAGCTGTTTGTTTTAAAGATTTTGAATTTAAATTTTTAAAAAAAAGATTTTCTCATCTGTCTCTTTCTTGCTTTTATTTTTGTTGCCATGTAACTCAATCACAATCATTAGAAGTCTCAATAATTTTTGTTGATTGAAACACTTTTTTGGCGCTTGGCTAAACGTTGTGGCTGATTGCTTCGACCATTTAGTTTCATAAAAAGTTTTTGAGATTTCTATACTGTTCAATTTTTGGGTTTCTCTCTAATGTCATGTCTAAGTAGTCCTTTTATGAGGAAGTCAAAATGAGTGATTTACATTTCTTGTAGGTAACATCTTATAATTATAGTGCCTTGAGCAGTGTCAAGTCGTAAAATTGTTTGAAGTTTGTATTTGTTATGTATTTGTAAGTAAAAGTTATGTATTTGTTTTTTGTAGGCTCGTGACATAGTCTCAAAATTTGTAGGCTCAATTGGCTCCCTGAGGTGTTGAAACTTAATCTATCGCTTTTTGTTGTAATCATAAGTCTGTTATGACTTTTCAAAATATTTGTTTTCAAAAATAAATTTGAGTTTTTGAGCTTATTTTTATTAGTTTTTCGGTCGATTTGTACATCGGTCCCTGTAAACACAGGTCACAGCCCGTTTCCGGTGAGCTGTAACTTAATCTATATAACGGTTTTAGCTTCAAGTATTTGTTTCTCGGCTTTGCTATTACTGTTACCACCAAATTTCATAAAATGTTAGATTTTTATATATTTGTACATTTCAAAGGATTTTTGGTTTCTTTTTAAATTATAACAATAATCTTTAATCCCATTGGCTTTAAAATTTTGCGCAATCAAAAATTGGCTAAAGACTTATCTCAATTCTTCCTATTTAGATATAACTGAACATTTTAGTGGTTTCAGTTGATATCTAATGACTTTAATAACTGTGAAATTAATTGTTTTGAAAACAAAAGAAAAGTATTTAGAACTTCGCACCTATTGCTCTTTTTTCCGACTTGTTAACCGGTTGCATTGGAGACAGGTCTTAGATCTTTTCTAATGAAGTACCTATTCAATTGTTTTGTTTTGGTTTTTTTCTGGCGCGAGATTGATTTTGTTATGATTTTTTTTATTATAGACATCGAGTTTTGGTCATAAATTATGTTTGTTGTTTGATTTTGTTTTATTGTCCTTTCTAGTAGTCCTATTATCAACAACTTTAGCGTGGCATTATGGTATTTCATTGATTGTTTGTTCTACGATGTGTATGTCTTCTACAATGTGGATGAGCGGGGTCGGAACATTATGTGCGTACGCACATTACCGAGCCACCTTGTTTTCTTTTAACTAGAAGGTTAGAAATACTTTGACAATCCTCTGTATTGGTAACAAGCATATTAAAACTCATCCTCTCAAACCTGCATCGGAATTTGTTTAATATCCTGAGAGTGTTCCTGGCAGCTGACAATTTTGTTCAAAGTTCTCCTCGAATTGCTCCAGAAAGGACTGCCCTTATCGTCGCAGCCGTCCAAAGTAAGAAAAAGTTCAAAACAAGAAAGTAAATTTTCAAAAATCCAATTTCAGATAAGTTATGCTTTCAAGCAAATATTTGTTTCAATTTTAAAAATTTTTGAAACGTGCTGTATTTCCAGTTCTGTAGTTCTCATATTTAAAACTTCTTTTTGTTTTGTTAGTAAATTTATAAATTCGTTTGCCGTAACATTGTGATTTTGACCAATATGAACCTAAATGAAGTAAAGAGTCCTGTATATTATGGGTATGGTCTTATAAGGCATTATGAATAGCAAAAGGGAAAAAAAGTTTGTTTACGGGACGTCTGAATAGCACGCTCAAGGATTACCGAGCAGCATGTCTAAGAGACATTGGAGAGCTTGTTAAAGACTTCCAGAGCTACAGAGTTATGGCAATTCAATGAGGTCAATGAACGAAAGAGTTAGGTTTCAAAATTTGAAAGACCGAAAAGGCGAGGCTGTAAAAAATTCAATGACACAAACACTCAAAAAAATCAGGAACCTCAAAATTGCTCAAAAAAAATTGGTACATGACTGAAACAATGACAACGTAAGAAAAGCAGACGACGCAACGATATCACAGCAATAGGAAGTTAAGAACCTCAGTGGTGATGAAACTGAACTGTAGTTGAACCAAGAAGTTAAGATAAAAATCAACATCAGATAAACTTCTTTTATTGCTGTTAATAGTCTTTTTCATCTGAATTGACTGTTTTGAGTCAAGTAAAAACGTCTCGAGTAGTCTCCAATGATGCTGCAGTCGAAAAAAAGGATTTGAAAGCTGTAAAAATACAAGGCACAGCAAAATTCTGGTTTCCTTTCAAGGTTTTGTTTTCAAACGTTATTGCATCAATCAAAACGCCATAATGGTTAGTTATTAAACTACAGAACTCAGAATCAAAATCCACACACATTGCATAAACATTTTTGTGAGAAAAGATAGATCTTTCTTCAACAATCAAAAGTTTGCACTGTTTTTGAAATTGTTCAAAGCAATTTTCGCGAGCGCTCGTACATCGCCTCAACAATTTTTGTTGCTGTTGTGGTCTTAGAAATTTCTTAGTTTTGTTTGAACCGTGGTTTCGTTGCTGGATGTTACTTTGTTGATTTCTCTGCTGTGAACCAAGAGAGTATATCTCCTGACTATTCAATCAAGTGCTCAAATTCTTCGACAGTTAGAGAAGTTCTCTGCTGAAAATCGTATTCGCTTTCACTAACAACTATATAAATACATAGGTCCCCGTCCTTTCATACGTTTTCACAGTTGCTCTCAATAAATGCTTATCAGTTTCGGAAATTTCAAAATAACAATCGCCGAATTCTGTGTCTTGAGTGGAAGTGAAAGACACGGTGCAACCAAATTTAATCTTTTTCCAAAAGAAGTTTTGAAAGCTCCAACTCAATGGAGGTGGCAAGTTGGATTACGCATGTGTCATCAAACACTGAATTAAAAACAATTGGTTGACGATTAAGTCTGTTTGTTACCAATTTTATAACAAACATATGGTGCACAAATGAGATCTTTGGAACATTTTCATATGCATAAAACACTCATATACACTAGAAACTAGAAATAGATGTGACGTCACATAAAAACTTACACGCTCAACACAATTTAAAAGGCATAAAGCATACATATACACTCAAAATCAAAAACAGATGTGACCTCAGATAAGAAACTACACATTGAACAGAAAAAATTACAACAGTAATTTTAAAACAGATGTAACCCTAGATAACAATCTTTGGCATCATTGGCAGGCTCAATTTAAAAATGTGTGTGTTGTGCGTGTCTGTTGACTCAAAACTAAAATTAGATATGACCCTAGCTTACGTGAAACTATCACAAACGATGTACACAGACACACTGAGCTATAAATTGACGGCATTGAAATATGTGTAGAGTCAAATTGCAAATTATTTCCAGCAACAACTTCAAAAGTGTTTTACTGAATTCTTTTTTATCTACCATTAAAATGTCGGCTAAAATTCTCATAGAGTCAGAGGCTTCTTGGGAAAGAAGATTAGTTTCTCAGACAGTTTGATGGTTCATATTCAACAACGAAAACAAGACGATGTGTGGCACGTCTACCATCACTGTCTCCTTCGAAAGCTTCTTATAAACGCAATTACTGCCCTGCCAAGAAAACCGACCCATCCGAATGCAGTATTAGTACTTCCTGTGGCCACCTATCGGCAAAAGTTCTACCAGCATTTCAAGATTGTATTTTGGACACATCACCCGATGAAATAAGACGTCTTTTCTACCACTATGACTGTAACTGCGTACCTTTTTTTGTTGAAAATCAATTTGGTGCTTATCAAGCTTGTGGCCATCTGAACAATTTGTGGGCAATCAAAATATCATCGTCTTCACTCGACAGTTAGACAACACTAGCTAGTGTACCCACTACAATAGCAGTTAACCCAAGTCCAACTGTTACGCCGATAGATAGCCTGTCTCCCTTCAATGGAATTCACATCAACATCAACTGTCAACCAGATATACATTTCGAAAATTTGCAATTTAAACCAAATGATGTAATTGAGCTCACCTAAAAAAAAGTTTTAAGGTCCACTAGCAGCATCTCCCAGCTTTGAGTTCTTGTTCAACAGAGAAAAAATGCAAGTTTGTACAAAAGCTTTAAGAAAATTTAAAAAAACTAAATAGAAGACCACTGAAATTTGACTTCAAGAATGAGCGTTTTAAAGAACACTTGTGAAGAAAATGATGGTGCAGAGGTCCTCAGCACTATGTGTTCCACAAAGCTTTTCATCATGCTCGACAAATTTAGCGTCACCGTTACCAAGATAATTAGCGTCTAATTAACGGTTAATTAGTGATCAATTAACATAATTGTCAATTAATAAAAAATTGAATTGTTTAAAGCAATGGCTTTGTGGGAACATGCCGGTTGTTTTTGGTCTCAAACATCATGGCCGAAGAATGGGTCCTTCACTGATTTTCAAAACATCTGATGATTAATGTCATTAACATCTGGCATTAATTAGCACATGAAGTACCCTGAGGAAAGATGTTAGATCGCGTTTCCTTCCACTTTGCATATAATGTGCCCAATTCATCAATTTCTTTTATAACACCCGTAATCGAAAAAGGCTTCAAAGATACATGCATCTGTCATGTAATTGCTATTTATTGACATTGATTTATGATTATTGACAGAAAAAACTTTTTTCCGTTTGTTTTACAGCTATTTTTTCAGTGCTGTCATATTTTTTTTGGCTCGGGGAACAATTTTGCTCATCACACTTAACAGCTTAAGACAACTCTAGCTACCCGTTTTTGAAGAGGTCTAAAATGCCATTTCTTAAAAAAAATTCATTGAAAGTAACATGTCTCTGCGCTTTTTGAAATGCGTTTTTCAAGTGATCAATTCATCAACATCAATCCTCGGTATGACCCCTCTGAGGGTCTACTAGCACACAGTTTTGAAATCAGAAATGAAAAAGTGTTTTACATCTTTTTTGCGTTTATTTTCACTAAAGTTGAAGCAAGTTTTTACCGCCTGTTTCAGCTAATCAAATTTGACGACTTCAAATAGTTCAACTTGGCCCGCGCCAAACTAGGTTGTTAAACAGAGTGCCTTTCATGTTACACTCTTCGTAGCAAATTCAATTACCACAAAGTCCACTACCAGCTTCCCGAATTCTTTCCTAAATACAAGTTGTTATTTTTTATCGTCAAGATTTCTGCTTGTCGGTATTGTGACTCTGTGCTTAGCACCAGAGGAAATTCTTCTCGCCATGAAAAAATATTTCATCCAGACGAAATGAAATTACCAATTTATCACGGTTCTTTGTGTGAGTTTACATCTCGAAAACTGTCTGCAATGCAGCAACATATGCAGACTCAACATTCAAGCCTCACAAACTGTTTTCGGGCTTGTAACCTCGAATTCAACAGTTATCACCTTCATGCACAACATGCAAGGTCAGTGCAATCAATTCCAGTCTTTGCTGCTGAGTTCCAACGTACTCAACCCCCAATCAGTCAGTTTTTAATCGCAGTCTTTAATGTGGCTCAATAGAACCCACGGATGACGAAAGGGTGCTATCAAGATAACTCCAAGCGTCCATGCCGTTCAAACAGGGGCAAATTCAGGAGCAGATTGATCAAAAAATATCAGCCGGGTCGCAAAAATTAAATTCTCCGCAGAACTGCAATTTCTCAAACACTTTTGTGAGCCTGTTGAAGACGACGAGTGTATCAGCATCTGTGCTAACTCTCTGATGAATCCTATGTGAGCTGGAGGGCTCTCAAGTGACAGCTTTGTAGAAGTGTTGGAAAAATGCTCGCTTTGTCGTTCACCTTTGCCTCTTCGTGAATAGGATGTTTGAATAAAAAAGTTCTTCGCTTCAATATGTCAAAATAAGTTCACCGAGTAGAGACGGGCCAGCGGCTCTTCCCATATCGACTTACCGAACACATTTACAAAAATGCAGCTCTCTACTCAAGCTCCGGAATCATACAGACAATAACTGTTTAATTTACAGCTTTTTTGCAGCCTCCTACCTAAAGAGCAAGGATTTTCAGGGAGAAGAAGGGCAAAAGGACTGTTTAAAGCTAACACCCCCGAGTTCTATCAAAACGCATCAGCCTGCTGGAGAGTTTGCACTGCCCATAGGTTCTACTGACACGGATAAGTTCAAAACACTTAACGACGTAGAGGTAAATTTTTTGGTTTTGAAAGAAGAGATTTGTTTCCAATGCGAAGTCTCACGCTTGACATACTTCTTCTTTATAAGAGTGACAAGCATAACTACGTTCTTATTAAGGACATAACCAAGTTATTTTTTTTATAAAGAACAAAAAATTCAGGTCGAGCTTTCACCTCTATCGCAACTGGTTTGCTCCACTTGTTATCTATTTCGATTTTGAATCCATTCTCAAACCCGTAGCTTCCTGCCCGGCTCGTTCAGAGAGTGCATCAAACCGACCAATTGTAATACATGAACCATGTGGATCTGTGATAGCAGTCATAGAGCATGGTAATCCGCAGCCCAATTTCAGTCATTTGGACCATTCAGTCAATTGCATGCAAACTTTTGTGCAATTGATTCACAAGCTCGCCAAAGATATACACATGCAGAAACGCAAATACCCGTTTTATCGCGGTGACCATTGAACTCTTCGTAATAGTGAGACAACAACATGTTAGATTTGTGAGAGCAAAGTTCTGAAGAACGATGAAAAGGATTTAGATCATTGACTTTATACCGGCAATTTTCTTGAATAGGCTCGTCCCCAGTGCAACAGAGCAAGGAGAAATGGCAACTTTTTTTCCCGTTATTGGGCATAATGTTCAGAATTATGACTTGCATTACATCTGTTTAAGTCTTCAACAATGCGAGCCAAATAAAACAATCAGAGTGATAATATTCACTGAAGACAAATATATAACAGTGGTGTTAGGAGTGAAAATGAGCACGTTCGAGACGGTTGAAAAAACTTGAACCTATTTTTTAGTATTTGCGGTTTGTAGACGCCTACAAATTATTCAGTGGATCGTTAGAAAAATTGGTTGAAACGTTGCCCGATTCTGAATTTGCTATAATGTTGTCCATGTTCGCCGATATTCCCGACTCCGATCATCATCTTCTCAAATAGAAAGGGTATTACCCCTATTCCTACAATAGCAACAGATCAGAGTTTGCAAATCAAGAGTTGCCGCCTTTTGAGATGTAGAAAAACACGTTGGATAATTTAAAAAAATTATCAATCAGAAGCCAGAAAGTGGAAACAGCAAAACTTATGTTGAAGATATTTGAATGTAAAATTATGCAAAATTATTGCTATTGCTATCTGAAGCCGGATGTTGCATTGATTGCGTACTGCTCATAGTATTGTAGAATGCTGAGCTACAAAACCTTTAGGTTAGATGTAGCCGAATTATATACAGCATAAATATGGCAAAGGATGCTGCTCTAAGAATAACCAAAGCATGTGTGGAGTTAAGGAGGGAACTATAACACTTACATTTGATCAAGCTATCGGTGAGGGGCGACATGCCTTCAGTATTTGAGACGCGATACCTCACAGCGAATAACAGATGTTTACCAGTGTTCAAGCCTTAATTGCTTTCTACGTTTGGATTCAGCGTAGACGCTAAAAACATATACGGCGGTGTAATGCAAGAAGCATTCCTCCCCATAGGCAACTTCCAATTCGCAAATGAAATTTCCATCAGTGAAATACTGAGTATGCAACAATTTCGACCATTGAGTGGTTCATTGAGGTGGACCTTGAGTACCCGGCAAACTTTCACGACCAAGATAAGGATTATCCCCTTGCGCCCGTGAAATAAATAGTGTTAGATGCCTGGCCAAGCAAATTGCAAATTGACATAAAAGAGTGGTTCTATATACCCCAGACAAATTGCTGCGGACAGTGTATGAGAAGAGGCATTATGTTTTATGGTTTGCACTTCAAGTTATTACAGCTATACGTCCAACTTGGAATGCGCATTACTAATATGCACCGCGTGCTACAATATAATCAATAACACTGGCAGGAACTCTGCAGTACTCTGAACAACAATATGCGCAACAGTGCAACAAATTTGCTCTAGCAACACAACTACAAACTATTGAATAATTAGGTCAATGAGAAAACATAGAATCCAAAAGCCGCCGCTTGAAAATAGAATTAACTCGCAATGCTGAAAGAGGTGATAAAATAAAGTTAAAAATTGTGTTTGAAAGATTTAAAATTCTTAGGGAAAACATGGCGGCAATGTGCTCGAAGCCGGAAAAGAAACTGGAACACACGAACAAATGTTGGTGCAAGCGTCCTCGAATTGGCAAAGTTTTACATGTACAGATTCTATTGTTAAGTTATACGGCCTATTTCTCCTGTCAACAGCTACATTCAGATACGGACCGTTTGCTTTACAAGTTGGAGTCAGATGAACTCTACTACGAACTGGAAAAGCAAACGCAGGATGTAAAAAAAGCATTCGGCTTTTTCTTTTACCCTGATGGTCATGCACTCCATGATTATACAAAGAAGTGCAAACTATTTTTCATTTTTCAGTTTAGTCGTCTGAAAACCAATATTTTCAAAACCTGGCATTTCATGTGCAGATTGGGTTTTAAAGTTAATCAGAAGACGTTCTGATACTTTCTCCTGATACTTGGCCCTGGCAAGGAAGCAGACTTGGCGTGTGGAAATATTTTGTTCATGTTGATTTGTTTATTAATATGAAAACTTGTTTTTGTGAAAACTCTTTGTAATTGGCTTTGTCTAAACACTAATCTCACTGACTGTTTCAAGTGGAAATTAAACAGGTCTTCCAGACTTAGTCTGCAAATCGGATCACCCACGTAGAAAACACAAAGCTGACTGCTAAGAGGAGAAAGGCCAAAATAATTGACATTAGGGACCAAAAAACACCACGAAAACGCGGGGTTTTGTTTTTTTTTCTCACTAGGACTATTGTAACCCTTCGTGCACGAGAATTACTGTCTGTGACTAAACGTATGAACTAATTGATTTATCTGGTATACAAAAAAATGAATAAAACACACTCCTTTCATTTGTATAATTTGTCATACAGAATCTTAATGACCAAGATATAGTATACTAAGCAGCCAATTGGCGGCTCATTTAGGAAAATCGCAAAACAATGTTTCATTGTTTCTTCAAAAACAGTATTAAACAACGTCTAGCAGGGCTTAAAAAGGTTAAAATTCTGCCTTTTAGGAAGCCGCATTATGTTTTACGAACTGGTCTTTTTACATGTTTCAAAATAGTCGTAGGAAACCACTTACTTTGAGGGCAGATTTGCCCTCGCTTTTGTTTACATTGGTTGAGCAGTGATTATTTCTCAGAAGAAAATTAGTAATCATTAACATCTTTTGAGAGAAAAAGACATTACGATCATACGTTGTTACATAAAATATCAATATTTAATTCCAGCATTCTAATACCAAAACATTCTAAAACGTTTTCAGTTGCATAAGCCGATTCGGTACAGCAGAAAAGTCTTCGACGCAATAATGATTGAGAATCTTACTAATAACCTACTATGCTTTTCAAAAACTAAAAAAAATGTTTTTCAAAGAATAAATAGAGACCAAAATATCATCTAAAAAAAACTATAGAATACTCTTCATGTAAGCAATTGAAGCAATTTATTGGAAAAGGCTCTAATAGGATTACATCTAGTTTTCAACGTTTTCCAAAATACAAAAGCAAAAAATGTTCTCGGGTTAGGGTTTTTGCTATGTCCCACGACTGTTTTTCATTTTTCAGTTTAGTCGTCTAAAGAATTCAAATTTTCAAAACGGCATTTTACGTACAGATTGGGTTTTAAAGTTAATCAGACGACGTTCTAATACTTGCTCCAGATACTTGGCACTGACTAGGAAGCAGACTTGGTGTGGGGAAACATTTTGTCCGGAGTGCGCTTTGGTAATTGGCCGTCAGTAAACACTACTCTCACTGACTCTATCAAGTGATAAATAAACAAATTGCTCCGTTGAAACAAATAGTTTGTTTCAACTGTTTATTTAAATTGATAACAAACATACAACGGATTATAAATACAAGAACAACCAAATCTGAGAGGATTTTGAACAAGATTGTCCGCCAAGACCTAACGGGTCTCAGAGAGGTCTTGCAGACTCAGCCTGCAAATCAGAGCGCCCACGTAAAAATAGCAAACTTGACTCCTAAGAGAAAGGCCAAAACAATTATCATTAGGGACCAAAGAACACCACGAAAACGCATGATTTTGCTTCTTTTGTTTACTTTCTTTTCCACCAGGACTATTGTATCCCTTCGTGTACGCGAATTACTATGTGCATGCCTAAACGTTTAAACTAATTGATTTATCCGGTATACAAAACAATGAATAAAACACACTCCTTTCATTTGTATAATTTGTTATACAGAATCTCATTGACCATCATATAGTTAACTAAGCAGCCAATTTGCGGGTCATTTAGGAAAATCGCGAAACAATGTCTCTTTGTCTCTTCAAAAACAGCATTAAAGAACGTCTAGCAGGGCTTAAAAAGGTTAAAATTCTGCCTTTTAGGAATCCGCATGATGTTTTTACGAACTGGTAATTTTGCATGTTTCAAAATAGTGATAGGACACCACTTACTTTGAGTGTAAATTTGCCCTCGCTTTTGTTTACATTGGTTACGCAGTAATTGTTACTCAGAAGAAAAATAGTAATCGGTAACATTTTTTGAGAGAAAATGACATTACGATCATACTTTGTCTCATAAAGTATCAATGTTTTGATAACACATTTAACAAGTCAATGATAATATGATTAAGTTTACAAATATTATGGAAAAATTCTAAGGAGATGTTTTTGTGGACCGAAATTGACCTTCGTTTGTCTTAAGAATTATGTTCTCTCTTAATTTTTCTTCTAAATTAGAAAACAAAATTTACAACTTCCTTATTTTAGAAACGAAAACAGGTGTTCATTTATGCGGTTCTGAGTCAACATGTAATTGTTCCAAATCTACTATACCCGGCGTGGTAAGTATCGATGACTGTCCGATGAAAGGAAAGGGAGTATTCTTGATGTCGAAAATAAAAGCATCAAAGGTAGCCATTAAAAACTTTTATGACAGACACATTGCCAACTTTCCAACAAACGATTTGAGTAATCTTGGAATCATTATATCGGATACTTGGATAGTTGAAATAATTGATTTAAAACGCAATCAATTGCTTCCTGAGCGAATAAATTACCTCGAGTTTCAAAACAATCCGAATCTCACTTTGGGATCAAAAGACGCCAGCGCAAGTTTTGTTGCTCTTAATTGGACTGTGTTTCGACAGCATGGTGTCTCAAAATTGCATGACATTCTGTTTGTCTCTCGAAATGTAATGTTTGCGAATTTCTCAGACACCTTTGTAGGACTCGCGGAACAGATATATAGACCTAAGACAAAACCATGGTCAGGAATTGCTGGTAACAATTTATTCCTCGAAGGTTCTCTACTAGATCTGCCGCAGTTTTTAGGATTTGATATGGAAACAGTTACTATTCGGAATGCTGTTTCCATTAATGATGTAGAACTTGTGCCACAATATTTTTTGCAAAATGTTACTCTCCTGAAAAAATTATCAATTTTCAACAGCTATCATGTAACGTTGCCGAAATTTTATTTCGACAATCTTTATAATCCCGAGGAAAAAGATCACAATTTATCTATAAAGTTAGACATTTGGAATGTTCAACAGAACTCTATCGGTAGAAGAGAAAAAATTATTTCCTTGAAGAAACTGAATCATGTAATCGTAAACAATGAAATGAGAAACATTCTAGCTTTGTACAATGATCCTTTGTTGTGCGCTTCATTTTGCCAAACAAACGATGGTACAAAACTGAATTGCTTTGAGTTGAGCGATGATGAGAAACGAGCGTGTGGAATTTGTGTGAAAAATATTGTTGGCCTGGATAACTTGGATGAGAAACTTCAACAAGTGTGTTACATTGTTAATACTTCGTCAACTAGCCCGGAAACCACAGTTTCGCAGAATGAAAATCCAGTCTCAACAAAAGGATCGATGCCCGCAACTAGTACAAATACAACAATATCCCAATTTCTGTCAACTAATCACGTGACAGATGTTAAGCCAACATACACGACTTTTGAAACAAGTAAGTTCTACTAGGTTATATTAAGACTTGACAACGGCCATTAGGACAATAATATATAAACAAAGGATCAATAGAAAAGAAAACATAAATTGGAAACTGCTTTGTTTGTCCAACCTCATAGCTCTGTTCTCAAAATATTGCATTCCTCAGTAAGGTTTATTGCCCCGTTTATTATAATGGACATTTCTAAACCTTTGAAAAGACACAATTAACGTAATAGCAGCATTTATTGGTCTTGATAGGTTATAATGAGTTCAAAAACCGTTTCGTTACTGCACAGTTTTAACTAGTCAATTTTTTCAGCGGGCAATCCTTCTATTTATGAGAGTGTGAATGCAAAATTGCATATGGCTCTCCACCTAAGGTCATACAAGGATTTTTGTTTTAACTGGTAGAATGGTAGTAACACTAGTATAATGGTAGAATTATGCTCCTTCTTCAATCCTTAATTCACTACAGAACTTATGTCTACCGTTTTTGTGTCCACACTGCAGTGAAACCTCCGAAATAATTAACGAAGAAAATTAGATCTTTGGGAACTAGCGGAAAGTATTGAATTGGTGAAGCATCCAGTGTAAATCAATCGATCATGATGAGATTGGAGTCAACTCAATCAAGATTTATACCAGTAAGTTTTTCTCAGAGATGTTTTTGTTTAAATTTTATTAGTTATAAATATTTTGTTCTATGTTGTTGACTGGTGAAGCTTGGAAGTTTAAAAAAAAACAATATGATTTTGCTACAAAAAAAGGATTTTTCGGCGGCATAAATATAGGAGAGGGATCCTAATCACCTGCGCTGCAATAATATGGCACATCGCAGTTGCCTTATCTCAACAGAGTATAGGTTTGAAACTCTCAGCTGCGTAAAAGGTTACAGTTGCTTCGGCTTAAATTAGAACTACTGAATTTGTGAGGATTCAATAAAATTGTGTTTCTATGTTAACTCCGTTAGACGAGTGTGTAACAGATCAAACGCAAGGAAGAAGAAAATAAAGTTGTAGATTATCTGTTTTTTAAGTGAGTACTAAATATTATCAATTTTGTCAAAAATTTGTCATCAAATTCAAAAAAAAAACCACTGCAACTGATGAACGTAATTTATCATTTTATGAACCTAATTTAAAACTTTGAGGATGGAATAACAATCAGGGCCTAATTGATGAATTGATGTGCAGTGAAACAGAAAATTGGAAATAATGAAAATTTGAATTGCATTTTCAGACTTTTCCATTTCTTTTGCTGGAAAGTGACCAAAGCGGAAAATAAAAGTTTCCTCCTTATGATAAGAAAAAAACTAAACAACAATCATTTTATCTTTAGATGGCAACTGGAAACTAAATTGAATCGCAAAGAAACGGCAAAGTAAAAGTGGAGCTTTTTCTGCGGAAATGGACATTGTCTTACTTCATTACTGAATTTATTTTAGTGATGCGCTTTAACCGAGAGTAAACAACGAAAGTGTGAAACTTTATTGTTAATAACAGTGAACGTGCTCTCACAGTTGCCTAATACCGTCTCAGAAATCGTTCATGCAGTTATGCAGAAACGCTTTATTTTTTAAATTTATGCTTAATCCAGAAAACCGAAATATCAAAATTAAATGTTCGAGATATGCATGTGTAAAAAAAACTCAAAACTACTTTGACTTGACAGAATTGTCCAAAAGCAGTTGATATCTTCGCGTTGTTTCAATTGTGTTTTTGACTTATCAAAGGTTGCCATATTTTATTGCTTGTTGTTCACAGTATAGTTGAAAGACGTGAGTGTTCAAAGTTCTAATACTACCAATGAGTCAAGAATTACTAAATTTGCATCAAATTAAACTTTGCAGAAACCGATAGTCTTTTGGAAGAAACAAAAAAATAGCAGGACAAGTCCTGACGTACATTTCAAAGAATTTTATTTGACTAGACAAAACACTAGATCTAGAATGGACTATGAGTGAAATGGGAAATTCATTTCTGAAAAAAAGTCAGATAAAACAAAAAAAACAGAAAATTAATGTCAAAATGCCGCTAGCGAGAGTAAAAACCACTAGCGAGAAATGTCAATCTGATTCTAACAAAAAACTAGGCCTAGAATGAACTTCGAATGGATTGGGAAAACCATTTTGAAAAAAAAATCCGATGAAAAAAATCAAAAAAACAGTAAAAATCAAAGTGAAATTGCCGCATGCGAACAACAAATAACTAGCGAGAAAGCGATTTTTTGTTCAAACACCGCTTTCTCACTCTACTTTAAAATTAGAGCGAGAAATTGTCATGCCGCAAAACCGCTCGCCATTTCTTGTTTCGGCGTGACCAAAATCACTACTCCAGTTTGACTTCAAAAATAATGAAAATCTCTGAACAGATCTTGAAAAAAAGACAGCGCCCCAATACAATTCAATTCCTTTGAAATGTAAAAAGAAATCAGCTATTCAGATTGCAGTTTTATTGTGTATCAATTTCTTTACCAAATATTGGTTTCAACAGATGATGTGACTATTTGTGAACAGATCTGAAAAAGTTATGAACAGAGAGAACCGCAACTTACTATGCAATTTTTTTTCAGGCAAAGACAACTGCAGCATCGCCACAATAAAACAGCCAGGTAAAAGTTCATTTGTATCCAAACAGCGAATATTCAGAATTTTTAACGTGCTTGAAAACAAACATAAAAACAGCACTAGTAAATAGATGTCCCAAAGATTTTGCTCATAAATTTTTTTCCGGGGAATACGTTCTGAACTTTGAGCCAAAAGATTAATTAAAACCAACAATTTTAACAAACGCGAACCCCTCATCACCTCTGTTGTCCATTTGAATGATCTGTTATAATCTTTCGAAAAAAAATGGCATCAAAGTTTCAAAAATTACATTTTTGTAATTTTCATCTTGACAGCGGTGGTAACTAATAGATGAACTGTGACTTAGACAATACCCAAACATAGGTTGACAGGATGATAAAAATTGCATTTTCAGCTGGCGCTAATTCTAAACATTCTAAAACATTTGTTATGTTTGAAATGTCTTTTAGAATTTCATATCATAGCAATTATGTCAGACATCTGCTCTTTGTAATATGCAAGTTTTCGCTCGACATATTTTGGTCTGACCATTTAACTTTTCGTCCTCGGAAGCTGGATAAACAGATAAACACCGGGGGCACTAAGTTACTAAGCAGAATCTTACGCCAACTAGTCTTTAAGCGTGCGATTCACCAAAATTGTTTTGAGAAGACAGTTCCATGCTGTGAGTGGGAATTCCTAATCCCAAAATTTGCATGCCCCAACCCTACCGCTGTGCACCCTCCTCCACCAGTGGTTTGGACCCCTCTCATCCAGCCCTCCCAAACCCTCGATCGCTTCAAGTCAAGGTAAAGCTCTCGACGGTCGTTTGGGAGCAATTTGCCTGGCGATAGTTGATAATATTTAAACATTCGCTTTAGATGATTTAGAATTCAAGTGATTTCAGTCTCTCTGGTCAAAAATTGCAAAGAACTTTAAATTTATGCGTTTTCCTCCAAATCATTTATGATGGTCATCTGATTCTATTTGACCAAAAACGTGCTTTCTATTGGGGGAACAAATTTTGGGTTTTTTGTAACTGGTTTTTTCCCAACCATTGGTTTTTAAACTTTGTTAATGTGAAAATTTGTTTTGAAACTTGATTATGTGAAAAAAGACTGATAGGTGATTTGTTGGGAAACTTAAAAACGAGCAATGTTTTGGGCCTTTAAAAGCAATCACTATTTTTCTTTACTAATTTTTATGAACAGTTTTGCTACACGTTATATAGTCCAATAAAACTTCACTCGTTTACCGGCATTTAGAAACCAAAAGTAACAGTTCAATATCAAGTTTTTCAGAGCCGCGAAACCTTATCGGTAAAACGATGGAATCTTCTTCAAATTTCATTTAAAAATTCTCTCCAAATTTGTTCAATTTAAGAGCTGATAAAACAAGATGTTTATAGTCGAGTTGAAATTGGGTAGATAAGAAACAAAATTACAGCTATATATTAATTCTATCCGATTAGTTTTCAGTCAAATTGCTCAAAATCAGTTTTTACAGGTCTCTCAAGAAACCCAATTGTTGAAGGGCCCTGTCTTTTTCTATATGTGGAAATCGATTTAGATTAAACATTGAATATTAATATTAACTTTAAATGAATGGAAGCTTCTGAAGCAAAAATTGCAGAAAATCGGCTGTTTCTGAATAAATTTTATTAAAAGTTTTCTTTTTTTTTCACAATAACAAGATTTAAAAAATGTGCACAGAGAAAAATCCTTCATGTATTAAGTGTTTTGTTGTAAAGTTAAGGACCTTGCACAATGAGAATAAAATAGACAAAACAGTCATTTCATGGTTCAAAGTTGATTTCTTATAAAGTATTGAGTAAAAATATGTCAAATTTCTCATTTAAGTTTGGAATAATCTCTTTCCTTTTCTTCGTGAAGCAACTGTTTCCAAAATGTATTAAAAGTATTCAGTAAAAGTTTCTTTACGCTCTTGCAACAGTATAAAAACTTTTGATTTTGAGTCGAATTTTGTCTGCAATATGATCTGACAATCTGCACTACGATTTACAGATTAATGGCTAGTAGCGAAATAAAAATTGGGATGATAAAATAGGCGCAAGCGACGAAAATCGTAAAAGTTTATGAAGTTTATAAAAGTTATATGGACGATTCTGTTCAGACAGAAAGGGAGAAATTATCTTGATTTGGCTGATAAAATTAAGCAAATATAGCACAATGTTATCAGAATGCATACATTCTGATAATACCAAATTTTATTGAGCTCTAATCGAAACTCATATTTTCAATGTCAAAGCGTCCGTCCAATAAACAACTTAAGCACTTCAGCTGCTGTTCGTGCCCTATTCCGCCTTATTTATATCTAATAGACAGAAAATCCGCCAGAACTGTTCAATGTGCATCTTGCTTTCAAAGTCAAACCAGCAACAACAGTCAAACTTTCTCCTAATGTAAACTAAGCGTTCTGTACTCCTTTTTAGGCAGAGCATTGAACAAAATCAGTAGCGCTTTCTTTGAAGATTGAAGAGCTATTGTTCTGAGTGAAGAACTTCTTTGATGAGAACTGATATTCAAAAATTAGGGGTTTCCTTAAGATTGGCCATTTAATGCAAAAAAGTGAAATTGTGTGGAAAATGACAGAAAAAAAATCATCTTCAGTAAAACTTTTTCACTATTGAACATTTATTCCGGGCAGAATTCCGCGCATTCAAAAACTTCTTTAGCATTTATCGCAACTCTTTTAGGTCAAGATCAATTGAAATCCGGAATTTTTTTATAAATAATAAAAATGGCCGTTCCTTTCAATGAGGTAAACTTCAACGTCTCCCTATTTTCTATTACTTTATTTTTATTTCAGTGAATTTTTGAGTTGTTTACTTTAAGAACAAAGATCGCTTGGGACTAATTTCAAAACAGAAGCTGTTAAATTTGTATTCTATTGTTTATCTGGATTTAAAGCTTTCTGTGTCTACAAAAGTCTTGGCGTTTTCCAAATTTAATTACATTCTTTAGACAAAAATTAAACCAGCAATTCAACTGTGAAAGTTTTTGTAACGCATGAACTGAATCAAAATCAACATGCTTTCCTTTAATAAATCAACATGCTTTCCTTTTATCAACCTGCTCTCCTTTATTTAATTTTCTTTCCTTTCTGAAAGAAAGTTTATTTTGGACGAGAACTGAAAATACAAAACTGTAGCGTTTGCTTCTCAGGTTGACCTTTCATTGCGGAAAAAAATGTAGCGGTACTGGATTTTTTGATTTTCTGCATCAATCTGTCTTCAACATTGATAACTCGGTTCAAAATTCCGTCAGGTCAAAATTTTCTTTCAGA
>NC_134479.1:13466180-13781223 GCF_964194025.1 Convolutriloba macropyga | reverse complement strand
CTGTTAAAAAAACAACAGAGAATTCAGGAATTGCTTCTTATTAAAAATGCTGTGCAGCTTAATTTTCATTATGAAGTTGATTTGTTGAAGATTGCTCAAAATTTCTATCACGTAATGGATCGATTTTTATTCACTAGGCGTAAATACACTTTTCAAATTTCCTCATGTGTTTCCTTTGTAAAAAAAAATCTTAAGGGATAACTGTGCTAATATTATCGCCATCAAGCTGTGGAGGCTTGTTAATACTCAAGGCGCCAAAAAGCTTTCAGAATTTTCAAAGAATTTTTACTGCAAAACCTTCGAGGAAGTTCAGTTGTTAAAAGTGAAAACTTTGATAAAAAGAAACCAAGACCACTCTGGTAACATCTGTACTCTCAAAAAAACATTTCTGATACTTATATCTTAGATCGTAGATCTTAGATCATCAAATAATCAGAATAAATTTTAATTGCAGTCGGATTAAGAGTTAGACGATACAAGTTGTTTTTACGCAAATAATTTTTTTACTCAACAGTTAAATAGTTTCTGTTGAACCAACACACCACTTTTTCAAAAACGCTTCGTACAGTCAACAATTGTGGTTCAGATTCAACATTTGACTGTTCCCAATCAACCGTACACGGAGAGGGCGTCGTAAGCGTAGATGACTGTGAGATGAACCGACAAGGAGTCTTCTTGATGTCAAAAATAAGGGCATCAAAAATATCCATTCAGAATTTTATGACAGATACACTGCCAACCTTACAATAAAAAATCTCAGCAAAAATGGTATTATCATATCTGACAACTGGATAACTGAAATAGTTGATTTGGATCGTCTTTGTCGTACAAAAATTGTGTTCTGTATAAGTTAGTTCATTTGCTAGGCGAATTGCCGTACTTGTTTGTTCCAAATTACTTGTGTATTCGCGACCGAAATCACACTCGTCTTTGCTGAATGGATTAATTAAACTCGTTGACAAATTATTAGTGGTATTTGCTCTGCTAATATGGCTTTTACTTTCGACCACTGATTCGCTTAGCAAATATCAATTCATGTTAGCTCTCTTATTCTGAGCGTGTTGCGGAGCAAAGTTCTTGGATGAAAGAGAATCAACTGAAAACTGTATTAGAATTAGAGATAATGAAATTGAGAATTTAACCAATACTTTGATCATCAATTTGATCACGCAACATTTACATCACAACTAAAAAAAGGAATTGGCGGCAAAACTGCAAGGTACACAACGTGGACAGACAATGTATCGCAACTTTATGTAAACGAATTGATAAAAGTACGAACGATTAAGATTTGATCTTCAAATTGAAGTGTATGAAATAATCTATGAAATTGAACTAGAAAGAGAACTCAAGTCTGATTAAATAATTTTAATGAAATAAGCGCCGCAAAATCATACAATGAATTTTCCATCTATACCATAATTTCCCCTCAGCAAAACAAACAAGACAAAATATTGTAATAACAGAAGATTAATAGTTTATGTACTAGTTAGTATAAAATAACAGTAGTGTTTTGCGATGAGTTTTGTCATTAATTCTTATCAGAGTCTGAAGCGCATTCTGCCTCGTGAACCGTCATGCTGGTTTCTGGACCTTCATAGTTTGGAGAGATGTAATATTGCGTAGGGTACCGCTGATCTGGTGAACAAGTCGCCACTTGGAAGTCTGATGATCGGGTTTCTTGATTTCGATAAGTAGTATTCTTGATTGTTGAAAGACTAGACTTGTTCTTGATTTGCTGATCTTTCTACATTTGACGTCTCTTTTGTCTTGATGGTGCACTGTTTGCTGACAGATTTGGGGGGCAAAATTGATTCGATGCCATAGACTCGTCCGATTCAATAATCGATGGTGACGATCTTTTCTGTTCTGCGAAGGTTGAGTGATTGGCGTAGCTCTCATAGCTGCTTTGTGTTTTGAGCGACTGGGCGGTACTGCAATGACGATTGATGTTTGGGGAAATGTCAACGGCGGCGCGAATTCACTTTTTGATTGGGGTGGCTGTTTCGGCGGCGCGGGTACAACTATTTTCTCGGGTTTTGTGAGCATCCGCACTTGCAGAGTTTGAGACACGTTAGTGTGTATATATGAAACACAAATAGTATCGTCATTGATTCGACGGTGTTTTATTTTTTTTGCCTTCAATTTTCTGTTTAGCACCTTTAGCGTGCCGAGTTATGAGTTCCTTCGTCGTCTTCCCCGATGAAAGTTTTGGTCGTCGCTCCACGTAGCATTTGAGGTCGGTTTGTTTCTCGGCCTTGGGCCAAATTTTTCAAAGTCAGAATTCCTGATTGTAAACTCTTTTTTAGCTGGTTCCTTGATTATAGAGGTATAGTCATTGTATTTAAAAACTGCTAATCCTGGAGCCAGTAGTTCATACAGCCCGTCTAAGTTTTTATTAGATCTTTTCGATTTTTGCTTCTTCTTGGCCAGTTTAAGGGTCAATGATGCCTCTGTTGTTGGGACTGGCAAACCGATAATTGGATGAGGCATTGTGCGGGGCTCTTTATCGGGGTCCTCGTTTTACCGTTTCCGAGCGTTTTTGCTGATTCTGTCCCGTTGTTTTTCAGACTCAATATCACTCCTGGTTTCTTCTTCCCATTGTTCGTCAGGTATCAGTTCTTCCCAACGCATTGTTTCCAAATCTAAGTATAGATTTAACAGTGGCTCATATTTTAAAGTATTAGGATTAGGTTCAGTTGAAATACTGTTTAAAGGTCTATTGGCCTTTTGTCTGAAATGCGCCTCATATGAAGAAAGATTTATTGTCCTATGACGTTATATGGGAAGTTGATATATAATTGAATTCAGTGATGTTTTCAAAATAAAATTGTTTTGCGCCGCAGTTTTAATATAAACTAATCGACTTTTGGCTGTTTGCATTAGCCTCTCAACTAACCCAATTGCTCTATGATCGTGTATTGTGGCTTCAATTAACTGTATATTATTGTAACTTCCGAAAGGTTTTATTGGTTGACCGATTTGACACTGTGCTTGACCTAATCTTATCGTACGAGGAATGTCATGGATTAATACGAAGTCTTAAAGAAATTTCAAATTGTTTTGGGCATTTGCTCTATCCAATGCTTCTGTTGTTGGAAATTTAGATAAGCAAACTATACATGAAAAGAAACAAACCTCTTGATTTTTCTCATTATAGATTGATCCACCGAAATCTAATTGATTTTCTTCATTTGGCTCTTTGCGTAATTTGAAAGGTGCCCATTTACTCGAAGGTATCATATAGTTTAAATTTTTACCAATCTTGACGCTGGGATTAAACTCGGCCGTCTTTGAGAGAAGATCCCGATGCATGAACGGCCACCATGCGTGTTCCACCATGTCTGTGATCCACCAGTTCCCGGGATGTGTGGCATGGATGGCTTTGACATACGCGTCCCTGATGGAGTTGGAGATGGCGTTTCTATCGTCCACACAAACACAGCTCTTCTTCACATGTAGATCTTTCCAGTAGCTGTGAATTTATGGACTTATAGGACGGCAAAGGTCCTCGTTTCCAGTATTGATGCAATCCCTCACTTCTTTAAGGATGGCATCTTTTGACGTCAAGCTGGCCATTAGTGTACTCGAAAAGATACTTATACGTCGAAAATGAATGAGTCCGTGTAGAGGTCATCACTGGACGGCGTATTGGTGACATTTATAATATCTGTCCCCGGTGTTGAAGGTGTCAGAGGAGCGGGTGGTGCTGTGGAAAGGCCAGCTTCGCCTGCAAAGCCGGTGTTGCTTACTTCCGACGGTGTTGCTTACTTTTTGGGACATTGTTTCTTCGTCAGACGTTGAAATCATGAGTACGGGTTGGAAAGATTGAGCAATACATTTAAAATTTGAGTTATGTTTACTCAACTGTTTTGTAGGGCGGTTAAAGGCAAAAAGCAAGTTTAGAATCTGAGTGGTCTCGTTTACATTAAGAATAACAACAATTAGGTGTTAATTCGCTAACAATGTTGTCGCTATTAGTAATTTCCGAATATTCGCGATTTTGCGGTGCAAATTCATTGCATAATTTGTCACAGGAATTTAAGTTATTCGCTTCCGATTTTATAGGCCCATTTCGCTCCGCGAAATCCGTATAATTTTTCTTATTTAGCAAAAACTATTTTGCGCTGTGTTTACTAGCGTCTATTTTGGCAACTATAAATTGCTCGTCGTAAGTCAAAACATTTACAGCTTTTTGCTGTGGCTCTCGTGAAATATAGTTTACTACTCCCATTTTCGGATCAGGAAGATGATCAATTGATAGTAGATAGTAGACGATCAAACCAACGAGTGAATCGACTATTATAAGATTTATTTGCTCTATTTTTTCTCATTATAGACAATAATGCTCTATGATCTGTTAGGACAGTAAAGGGTTTACCGTAGAGATAATATTTAAAATTTTCAATTGACTAAAATACTCCCAATACTTGGAGTTCATTGATACTATAACAATCTTTAAGGGAATTCAAGAAACGTGAGAAGAATCATACTGTATGCCGACCAACTGGAGTTTGCAGCTCGAGTGCGCAAAGCAGACGAAGCGTCACAATAAATTCGTTTTTCGAGAATTGTATAAAAATATTTGTTTTCTGTTGCTTCTGCAGTTTTTCCTTTAACTAAGTTGAAGTGTTTTTCATGTTCATCAGTCCCAACAAATTTATTTTTTTTAATAACGGTCAAAAGGGTAGCAAAGTTGAGACAAATTAGGTATTAATTTACATAAATGCTGAACAGATCCCCTAAAAATCGCAACTTTTTGTAAGTTTGTTGGAGAAGTGGGTTGTTGAATTGCAGCTGTTTTATTTGATAATAGAGTTATTCCCGATTGTGTTATACGATGACCGAGCCGTTCAATACGACCTTTTGCGAAGTGACATTTGGCTAAATTAATGCGGAGATTTTCTTCATCGAGTTTAATGAGACATTTTCCTACATGGTCTAATTGATTTTCTAATCGAACTCTACTCACTATTAATATATCGTCCAGAAAACAAAATGTATTTTTGGGACGGGTTAGCGTACAAACTAGAGCTTTCTGAAATTCGGCCGGCATATCAGTCCACCCATAGAAGCCTGTTTTAAATTGATAAGCGCCTGTCATATCAACACTGACAATATTGAAATTGCAAGGGCGAGCAGTCTCAGCGTGCAGATTGAGTTGACTGTATGCGTATTGCAAATCAAATGTTGTAAAATAAGTCTTGTAAAAGAAATTAAAATAGCAAATCAATGTTTGGCATTTGGCATTTGTTCTTGTGAATGGCTTTTGTTTGGAATTTTTGAATCCAAAACTGTTTTGATTGAATGATCTTTTTTGACTGTAATGACAATCGGGGAAAAGAAGAATTGATCAGAACAGTTGGACAATTTCTCAATATGTCCTTTATTTAACAATTTATTTTTCAAGTTCAATTTCTATCTTCGGTTGAAGATGAATGGGCACTTTTCTTCCCTTTTGATGAATTACACGATAGTTTTTGTGAATTTTTGAGTTGACCGTGTGGTGTTTAGATTTTCAATTCGTGTGATTAAATAAAAAAAATCTTTCGCTATTGACTGTTTTGGTACACAAGGTTTTTCGGTTGCCTTACTCCAGTTTTTGGACAATGTTTTTGTAAAATTGTTATTTCAAGTTGGTCGAATAAATCTCCTCCTGAGATGGGTCAAAAACCGTCAGCGACTACTGTTAATTTTGCTTGTAGAGTTTTCCAATCAATTTTACTGGAGTTTCCAGTGTTCCTAACGTTTCCACAAAATCAGTTTAAAAATACTTAATTTCGAGTGATTTGTTCTCTGACCATTGGGCCTGAATGCACTTAAACAATATTTGCTTAGCAATTGAAATATTTATTATAGTACATCCACTGCCTGAATCTAGGAGCAAATGACAATCTGTGTAACCAATTTTTTTTCATGTTTTGCAGAGTGATTGGAGTGGAATTAATATGTTCTATCATATATTTTTGGCTATTTTTTGAGTTATATTGTTTGCTATAATTTATGAAATTCACATTTTGATTAATGGATTGTTCTGTGTTCTCTGAGTTTTTGACATTATTGATGCGATGCGTTTTCTTTGTTGTGGATTTATAGAATTATTCTGTTTTCTCCGACATACCTTTGCAAAAAGACTGAGAAGGCCACAATGGTTAAATTTCTAACCCAATGCAGGCCAAGACTGACAATGTGTCGTTAACAGCAAAGCTACGAGCTCTTCTGGGTTCCACTGTGTCTCCTAGGAGTTCGCGTTGTATATAGTCATCAAGCACGTTGGTGATAAAAGTATCCCGGATTATTGTCTCCACCAATTTTCAAAGTCGCAATTCTCTGCAAGTTCCTTGAGAACACAGTAGAATTGTGCCACCTTTTCGCCCTTCTTTTGTGTTCTGGACAAAAAGACATCGCGATCAAAAGTGATATTACGAAGCCGAATGAAGGCAATTTCAAGCATTTCCCACAGCTTCAAAGTCGATAGATCGTAAATATTGTCGTTTGGAAACTTTTGTGTCAAGAGACGACGACCCTCAGTTCCGATGCTAAGATAGAGGAGTGGGACACATTTCTGGTCACATAGTGTCCACGGTCTTTCGTAACGAAGAATGCCTGCTTCAGTTGTTTTCTGACACTTTATTTCCTATTGAAGTTTCAACTGGCTACTTCGAATTGGACGATCTAGTTCTGTGTGTTCGGTTGCATCCTCGATAGCAGTTTCGTATTTTGGTTCGGGTGGCAGTTTGGCATGGGCCGGTTTTGTTTGAAGCAATATGTCTAACGTTTTGTTTTCTCTTGCGTGAAAGGCCATTTTGACTTGAATTCGCCATTTTTTCCATCGTATTGGTTGGTCGGATGTAACTCTTTAACAAATGGGTTCAATTGAAAGTGGAGTCGTGCGAGATTCGCGGCCTAACTTCGCCATGTCGAACAGAAATCGTGTTCTGTATTTGTAAATTGGTTTGCTAGGCGAATTGCCAAAAAATTTTTTCCGAGTTACTTGTGTATTCGCGACGCAAGATCACACATATCTTCGCTGAAAGGATTAATTAAATTCGCTGGCAAACTTTTAGTGGAATTCGCTTTGCTTTTATGGCTTTACTTTTGGACTATTGATTCGCTTATAACAATGCGACTATTGATAGCGAATGTCAATTCATGTTAGCCCTTTTCTTCTGAGCGTTGTGCGAAGCAAAGTTCTTGGTTGAAAGAGAATTAACTGAAAACTGTATTAGAATTAGAGATAGTGAAATTCGCAAAAATTTTTTAGCAAAAATTATTTTGCGCTGCGTTTAATAGCGTCTATTTTGGCAACTGTAAATTGCTCGTCGTAAGTCAATAAGTTTACAGTTTTTTGCAGTGGCTCTCGTGAAATATAGTTTACTAATCCCATTTTCGAATCAGGAAGATGATCAATTGATAGTAGATAGTAGACGATCAAACCAACAATTGAGTAAAATACTCCCAATACTTGGAGTTCGTTGATACTATAACAATCTTTAACGGATTTCAAGAAACGCGAAAAGAATTATACTGTATGCCGACCAACTGGAGTTCGCAGCTCGAGTGCGCAAAGCAGACCTTTTTCTAGAGGCGTCACAATTATTTTTCAGAGATTTGTATAAAAATGCTTGTTGTCTGTTGCTTCTGCAATTTTTCCTTTAACTAAGTTGAAGTGTTTTTCATGCTCATCAGTCCCAACAAATTTATTTTTTTTTAATAACGGTCAAAAAGGTAGCAAAGTTGAGACAAATTAGGTATTAAATTACATAAATGCTGAACAGATCTCTTAAAAATCGCAGCTTTTTGTAAGTTTGTTGGAGAAGTGGGTTGTTGAATTGCAGCTGTTTTATTTGATAATAGAGTTATTCCTGATTGTAATATACGATGACCGAGCTGTTCAATACGACCTTTTGCGAAGTGACATTTGGCTAAATTAATGCGGAGATTTTCTTCATCGAGTTTAATGAGACATTTTCTTACAAGGTCTAATTGATTTTCTAATCGAACTCTGCTCACTATTAATATATCGTCCAGAAAACAAAATGTATTTTTGGGACGGGTTAGCGTACAAACTAGAGCTTTCTGAAATTCGGCCGGCATATCAGTCCACCCATAGAAGCCTGTTTTAAATTGATAAGCGCCTGTCATATCAACACTGACAATATTGAAATTGCAAGGGCGAGCAGTCTCAGCGTGCAGATTGAGTTGACCGTATGCGTATTGCAAATCAAATGTTGTAAAATAAGTCTTGTAAAATAATTTAAAATAGCAAATCAATGTTTGGCTTTTTGCATTTGTTCTTGTGAATGGCTTTATTTGGAATTTTTGAATCCAAAACTGTTTTGATTGAATGATCTTTTTTGACTGTAATGACAATCGGGGAAAAGAAGAATTGATCAGAACAGTTGGACAATTTCTCAATATGTCCTTTATTTAACAATATATTTTTCAAGTTCAATTTCTATCTTCGGTTGAAGATGAATGGGCACTTTTCTTCCCTTTTGATGAATTACACGATAGTTTTTGTGAATTTTTGAGTTGACCGTGTGGTGTTTAGATTTTCAATTCGTGTGATTAAATAAAAAATTTTGACTGTTTTAGTACACAAGGTTTTTCGGTTGCTTTACGCCACTTTTTGGACAAGGTTTTTGTGAAATTGTTATTTCAAGTAGGTCGAATAAATCTCGTCCTGAGAATGATCAAAAACCGTCAGCGACTACTGTTAATTTTGCTTGTAGAGTTTTCCAATCAATTTTACTGGAGTTTCCAGTGTTCCTAACGTTTCCACAAAATCAATTAAAAAATATTTAATTTCGAGTGATTTGTTCTCTGACCATTGGGCCTGAATGCACTTAAAAACTTTATAGAATTATTCTGTTTTCTCCGACATACCTTTGCAAAAAGATTGAGTAGGCCACAATGGTTAAATTTTTTACCCAATGCAGGTATAATCTGACGATTTGTCGATGTCAAATTTTGTCCACAACCTCGACAAAGGCCATTTGATTCGCTAATGACGGGAGTTCTGTTCTGCTGGTTCACTCGAGCATTGGCGCCGCAAAACTGCGTGAATTATTGCATCACAATTACTCCGTTGTTGTTGGAGGAAATTCTTTGCTGATTTTGATGGCCCATCTCCATGTTAACAGCAATGCTACGAGCTCTTTAGGGATTTACTGTGTCTCCTAGGGGTTCGCGTTGTATATAGTCATCAAGCATGTTGGTGATAAAAGTATCCCGGATTATTGTCTCCACCAATTTTCAAAGTCGCTATTCTCTGCAGGTTCCTTGAGAACACAGTAGAATTGTGCCACCTTTTCGCCCTTCTTTTGTTTTCTGGACAAAAAGACATCGCGATCAAAAGTGATATTACGAAGCCGAATGAAGGCAATTTCAAGCATTTCCCACAGCTTCAAAGTTGATAGATCGTAAATATTGTCGTTTGGAAACTTTTGTGTCAAGAGACGACGACCCTCAGTTCCGATGCTAAGATAGAGAAGTGGGACACATTTCTGGTCACATAGTGTCCACGGTCTTTCGTAACAAAGAATGCCTGCTTCAGTTGTTTTCTGACACTTTATTTCCTATTGAAGTTTCAACTGGCTACTTCGAATTGGACGATCTAGTTCTGTGTGTTCGGTTGCATCCTCGATAGCAGTTTCGTATTTTGGTTCGGGTGGCAGTTTGGCATGGGCCGGTTTTGTTTGAAGCAATATGTCTAACGTTTTGTTTTCTCTTGCGTGAAAGGCCATTTTGACTTGAATTCGCCATTTTTTCCATCGTATTGGTTGGTCGGATGTAACTCTTTAACAAATGGGTTCACTTGAAAGTGGAGTCGTGCGAGATTCGCGGCCTAACTTCGCCATGTCCAACAGAAATCGTGTTCTGTATTTGTAAATTGGTTTGCTAGGCGAATTGCCAAAAAATTTTTTCCGAGTTACTTGTGTATTCGCGACGCAAGATCACACATATCTTCGCTGAAAGGATTAATTAAATTCGCTGGCAAACTTTTAGTGGAATTCGCTTTGCGTTTATGGCTTTACTTTTGGACTATTGATTCGCTTATAACAATGCGACTATGGATAGCGAATGTCAATTCATGTTAGCCCTTTTATTCTGAGCGTGGTGCGAAGCAAAGTTCTTGGTTGAAAGAGAATTAACTGAAAACTGTATTAGAATTAGAGATAGTGAAATTCGCAAAAATTTTTTAGCAAAAATTATTTTGCGCTGCGTTTAATAGCGTCTATTTTGGCAACTGTAAATTGCACGTCGTAAGTCAATATGTTTACAGTTTTTTGCAGTGGCTCTCGTGAAATATAGTTTACTAATCCCATTTGCGAATCAGGAAGATGATCAACTGATAGTAGATAGTAGACGATCAAACCAACAATTGAGTAAAATACCCCCAATACTTGGAGTTCGTTGATACTATAACAATCTTTAACGGATTTCAAGAAACGGGAAAAGAATTATACTGTATGCCGACCAACTGGAGTTCGCAGCTCGAGTGCGCAAAGCAGACCTTTTTCTAGAGGCGTCACAATTATTTTTCAGAGATTTGTATAAAAATGTTTGTTTTCTGTTGCTTCTGCAATTTTTCCTTTAACTAAGTTGAAGTGTTTTTCATGCTCATCAGTCCCAACAAATTTATTTTTTTAATAACGGTCAAAAGGGTAGCAAAGTTGAGACAAATTAGGTATTAATTTACATAAATGCTGAACAGATCCCTTAAAAATCGCAGCTTTTTGTAAGTTTGTTGGAGAAGTGGGTTCTGAATTGCAGCTGTTTTATTTGATAATAGAGTTAATCCTGATTGTGTTATCTGATGACCGAGCCGTTCAATACGACCTTTTGCGAAGTGACATTTGGCTAAATTAATGCGGAGATTTTCTTCATCGAGTTTAATGAGACATTTTCTTACAAGGTCTAATTGATTATCTAATCGAACTCTACTCACTATTAATATATCGTCCAGAAAACAAAATGTATTTTTGGGACGGGTTAGCGTACAAACTAGAGCTTTCTGAAATTCGGCCGGCATATCAGTCCACCCATAGAAGCCTGTTTTAAATTGATAAGCGCCTGTCATATCAACACTGACAATATTGAAATTGCAAGGGCGAGCAGTCTCAGCGTGCAGATTGAGTTGACCGTATGCGTATTGCAAATCAAATGTTGTAAAATAAGTCTTGTAAAATAATTTAAAATAGCAAATCAATGTTTGGCTTTTGGCATTTGTTCTTGTGAATGGCTTTATTTGGAATTTTTGAATCCAAAACTGTTTTTATTGAATGATCTTTTTTGACTTTAATGACAATCGGGGAAAAGAGGAATTGATCAGAACAGTTGGACAATTTCTCAATATGTCCTTTATTTAACAATATATTTTTCAAGTTCAATTTCTATCTTCGGTTGAAGATGAATGGGCACTTTTTTTCCCTTTTGATGAATTACACGATAGTTTTTGTGAATTTTTGAGTTGACCGTGTGATGTTTAGATTTTCAATTCGTGTGATTAAATAAAAAATTTTGACTGTTTTAGTACACAAGGTTTTTCGGTTGCTTTACTCCAGTTTTTGGACAAGGTTTTTGTGAAATTGTTATTTCAAGTTGGTCGAATAAATCTCGTCCTGAGAATGGTCAAAAACCGTCAGCGACTACTGTTAATTTTGTTTGTAGAGTTTTCCAATCAATTTTACTGGAGTTTCCAGTGTTCCTAATGTTTCCACAAAATCAATTTAAAAATATTTAAATTCGAGTGATTTGTTCTCTGACCATTGGGCCTGAATGCACTTAAAAACTTTATAGAATTATTCTGTTTTCTCCGACATACCTTTGCAAAAAGATTGAGAAGGCCACAATGTTTAAATTTTCTACCCAATGCAGGTATAATCTGACGATGTGTCGATGTCAAATTTTGTCCACAACCTCGACAAAGGCCAGTTGATTCGCTAATGACGGGAGTTCTGTTCTGCTGGTTCACTCGAGCATTGGCGCCGCAAAACTGCGTGAATTATTGCATCACAATTACTCCGTTATTGTTGGAGGAAATTCTTTGCTGATTTTGATGGCCCATCTCCATGTTAACAGCAATGCTACGAGCTCTTTAGGGATTTACTGTGTCTCCTAGGAGTTCGCGTTGTATATAGTCATCAAGCATGTTGGTGATAAAAGTATCCCGGATTATTGTCTCCACCAATTTTCAAAGTCGCTATTCTCTGCAAGTTCCTTGAGAACACAGTAGAATTGTGCCACCTTTTCGCCCTTCTTTTGTTTTCTGGACAAAAAGACATCGCGATCAAAAGTGATATTACGAAGCCGAATGAAGGCAATTTCAAGCATTTCCCACAGCTTCAAAGTCGATAGATTGTAAATATTGTCGTTTGGAAACTTTTGTGTCAAAAGACGACGACCCTCAGTTCCGATGCTAAGATAGAGAAGTGGGACACATTTCTGGTCACATAGTGTCCACGGTCTTTCGTAACAAAGAATGCCTGCTTCAGTTGTTTTCTGACACTTTATTTCCTATTGAAGTTTCAACTGGCTACTTCGAATTGGACGATCTAGTTCTGTGTGTTCGGTTGCATCCTCGATAGCAGTTTCGTATTTTGGTTCGGGTGGCAGTTTGGCATGGGCCGGTTTTGTTTGAAGCAATATGTCTAACGTTTTGTTTTCTCTTGCGTGAAAGGCCATTTTGACTTGAATTCGCCATTTTTTCCATCGTATTGGTTGGTCGGATGTAACTCTTTAACAAATGGGTTCACTTGAAAGTGGAGTCGTGCGAGATTCGCGGCCTAACTTCGCCATGTCCAACAGAAATCGTGTTCTGTATTTGTAAATTGGTTTGCTAGGCGAATTGCCAAAAAATTTTTTCCGAGTTACTTGTGTATTCGCGACGCAAGATCACACATATCTTCGCTGAAAGGATTAATTAAATTCGCTGGCAAACTTTTAGTGGAATTCGCTTTGCGTTTATGGCTTTACTTTTGGACTATTGATTCGCTTATAACAATGCGACTATGGATAGCGAATGTCAATTCATGTTAGCCCTTTTATTCTGAGCGTGGTGCGAAGCAAAGTTCTTGGTTGAAAGAGAATTAACTGAAAACTGTATTAGAATTAGAGATAGTGAAATTCGCAAAAATTTTTTAGCAAAAATTATTTTGCGCTGCGTTTAATAGCGTCTATTTTGGCAACTGTAAATTGCACGTCGTAAGTCAATATGTTTACAGTTTTTTGCAGTGGCTCTCGTGAAATATAGTTTACTAATCCCATTTGCGAATCAGGAAGATGATCAACTGATAGTAGATAGTAGACGATCAAACCAACAATTGAGTAAAATACCCCCAATACTTGGAGTTCGTTGATACTATAACAATCTTTAACGGATTTCAAGAAACGGGAAAAGAATTATACTGTATGCCGACCAACTGGAGTTCGCAGCTCGAGTGCGCAAAGCAGACCTTTTTCTAGAGGCGTCACAATTATTTTTCAGAGATTTGTATAAAAATGTTTGTTTTCTGTTGCTTCTGCAATTTTTCCTTTAACTAAGTTGAAGTGTTTTTCATGCTCATCAGTCCCAACAAATTTATTTTTTTAATAACGGTCAAAAGGGTAGCAAAGTTGAGACAAATTAGGTATTAATTTACATAAATGCTGAACAGATCCCTTAAAAATCGCAGCTTTTTGTAAGTTTGTTGGAGAAGTGGGTTGTTGAATTGCAGCTGTTTTATTTGATAATAGAGTTAATCCTGATTGTGTTATCTGATGACCGAGCCGTTCAATACGACCTTTTGCGAAGTGACATTTGGCTAAATTAATGCGGAGATTTTCTTCATCGAGTTTAATGAGACATTTTCTTACAAGGTCTAATTGATTATCTAATCGAACTCTACTCACTATTAATATATCGTCCAGAAAACAAAATGTATTTTTGGGACGGGTTAGCGTACAAACTAGAGCTTTCTGAAATTCGGCCGGCATATCAGTCCACCCATAGAAGCCTGTTTTAAATTGATAAGCGCCTGTCATATCAACACTGACAATATTGAAATTGCAAGGGCGAGCAGTCTCAGCGTGCAGATTGAGTTGACCGTATGCGTATTGCAAATCAAATGTTGTAAAATAAGTCTTGTAAAATAATTTAAAATAGCAAATCAATGTTTGGCTTTTGGCATTTGTTCTTGTGAATGGCTTTATTTGGAATTTTCGAATCCAAAACTGTTTTTATTGAATGATCTTTTTTGACTTTAATGACAATCGGGGAAAAGAGGAATTGATCAGAACAGTTGGACAATTTCTCAATATGTCCTTTATTTAACAATATATTTTTCAAGTTCAATTTCTATCTTCGGTTGAAGATGAATGGGCACTTTTTTTCCCTTTTGATGAATTACACGATAGTTTTTGTGAATTTTTGAGTTGACCGTGTGATGTTTAGATTTTCAATTCGTGTGATTAAATAAAAAATTTTGACTGTTTTAGTACACAAGGTTTTTCGGTTGCTTTACTCCAGTTTTTGGACAAGGTTTTTGTGAAATTGTTATTTCAAGTTGGTCGAATAAATCTCGTCCTGAGAATGGTCAAAAACCGTCAGCGACTACTGTTAATTTTGTTTGTAGAGTTTTCCAATCAATTTTACTGGAGTTTCCAGTGTTCCTAATGTTTCCACAAAATCAATTTAAAAATATTTAAATTCGAGTGATTTGTTCTCTGACCATTGGGCCTGAATGCACTTAAAAACTTTATAGAATTATTCTGTTTTCTCCGACATACCTTTGCAAAAAGATTGAGAAGGCCACAATGTTTAAATTTTCTACCCAATGCAGGTATAATCTGACGATGTGTCGATGTCAAATTTTGTCCACAACCTCGACAAAGGCCAGTTGATTCGCTAATGACGGGAGTTCTGTTCTGCTGGTTCACTCGAGCATTGGCGCCGCAAAACTGCGTGAATTATTGCATCACAATTACTCCGTTGTTGTTGGAGGAAATTCTTTGCTGATTTTGATGGCCCATCTCCATGTTAACAGCAATGCTACGAGCTCTTTAGGGATTTACTGTGTCTCCTAGGAGTTCGCGTTGTATATAGTCATCAAGCATGTTGGTGATAAAAGTATCCCGGATTATTGTCTCCACCAATTTTCAAAGTCGCTATTCTCTGCAAGTTCCTTGAGAACACAGTAGAATTGTGCCACCTTTTCGCCCTTCTTTTGTTTTCTGGACAAAAAGACATCGCGATCAAAAGTGATATTACGAAGCCGAATGAAGGCAATTTCAAGCATTTCCCACAGCTTCAAAGTCGATAGATTGTAAATATTGTCGTTTGGAAACTTTTGTGTCAAAAGACGACGACCCTCAGTTCCGATGCTAAGATAGAGAAGTGGGACACATTTCTGGTCACATAGTGTCCACGGTCTTTCGTAACAAAGAATGCCTGCTTCAGTTGTTTTCTGACACTTTATTTCCTATTGAAGTTTCAACTGGCTACTTCGAATTGGACGATCTAGTTTTGTGTGTTCGGTTGCATCCTCGATAGCAGTTTCGTATTTTGGTTCGGGTGGCAGTTTGGCATGGGCCGGTTTTGTTTGAAGCAATATGTCTAACGTTTTGTTTTCTCTTGCGTGAAATGCCATTTTGACTTGAATTCGCCATTTTTCCATCGTATTGGTTGATCGGATGTAACTCTTTAACAAATGGGTTCAATTGAAAGTGGAGTCGTGCGAGATTCGCGGGCTAACTGCTCCATGTCGAACAGAAATCGTGTTCTGTATTTGTTAATTGGTTTGCTAGGCGAATTGCCAACAATTTTCTTCCGAGTTACTTGTGTATTCGCGACGCAAGATCACACATATCTTCGCTGAATGGCTTAATTAAATTAGCTGGCAAACTTTTAGTGGAATTCGCTTTGCGTTTATGGCTTTACTTTTGGACTAGTGATTCGCTTATATCAATGTTACTAGTGAGAGCGAATATCAATTCATGTTAGCCCTTTTATTCTGAGCGTGTTGCGAAGCAAAGTTCTTGCATGAAAAAGAACCAGCTGAAAACTGTATTAGAATAAGAGATAGTGAAGTTCAGAATTTAACCAGTAGTTTGATCATTAATTTGATCACGCAACATTTACAACATCACAAATAAAAAAAGAATAGGCGGCAGAACTGCAAGGTAGAGAACCTGGACAGACATGTATCACAATTTTATGTAAAAAAATTGAAAAAGGTATGAACGATTAAGAATTAATCTTCAAATTGAAGTGATTGAAATAATCTATGAAATCGAACTAGAACGAGAACTAATTTATGATTAATTAAAGTTAATAAATTTAGCGCCACAAAATGATACTATGAATTTTCCATCTCAACCGCAGTTTTCTTTTCAAATCCGAGCGAATTGTGTTGCTTGTATTTGAAAACAATCGGAATCTGAGTTTAGGAGTGGCAGATGCCAGCAAAGGTCTCAATAATTTTGATTCAATTGTGTTTCATCAGTATGGCGTACGCAAACTGAACGATGCTTAATTTTCAACACAAATTATAACCTTTTCCCTTTTCAAATTTCTCAAACAGTTTCATAGGACTTATAGAACAAATATATCAGCCTAACTTATTACCTTGGTCTGGATATAATGCATTCAATTTATTCCTCGAAGGCAGGTTAATAGACATATCGCAGTTCTCTAGATTTGCGATTGAAACAGTTACTATTCGAAATGTCATCTCAACCAACGGGATAGAATTACTTCCGGAACACTTTTTTAAGCAATATCTCTCACTTGAATATTATGTCGATCTCCAATAGCTATCATGTCACTTTGCCAAAGTTCTCGACACGCTTTATCATCCCAGGAAAAAGGATCGTCGATTAACTCTGGAGCTTGACATTTGGAACATGCAGCAAAACTCAATTGGTCAAAGAAAATTAATCCTTTGGAAAAACTGAACCAGGTCAAAGTAAGCGATAAATTGAGAGACATTCTGGCTTCAAACAATTCTGGCTTCTGGATTGTAAAATAAGAACAAGTCAGTGAAAACCAGTCCAATCTTTCATTACAATGTGTGCCAATTTATATGTAAAAAAGAGCTGAATAGGCTTTAAATGTACTGAAAATGCGCACTGAGAGCACTCAGTGCATTGCGTTTTAGAGATCACTTTTTACACTAACATCGACTTTCAGCGCTTTTCTATAAAATCATTCGCGTAATTCAACGCAGGTCTTCCTTCACTTCACAGAATTTCAGCTCCTCTAATGCTTGAACTATTAAAAACAAGAGAAAGAGAGTTGTGTGGTCTTGCTATGACAGGTGGTTCAATGAATGGTGAGCGGGCTAGTACATTATAAAAATAGTAACTGCACGAAGGGTGCCATAAAAACTGAAAGTTGTGAAAAAAGCATTTTGAGCAAAAATTCTCAGCTTTTGCGCAAAAGGTAATCAGATTTTTACATAATTTACATTGGTCTTTTGGTCCAGCAATTGTCAATAAATCACCATCGTTAATTAAACCCTGGTTGACCACCTTAGACGAAACTTTGAAAACTTACTAAGACTTATACGGTGCCGTAGAAAACTTACAAAACTTTGTACGGCACCGTATAAGGCCGTAATAAGTTTTCTACGGCACCGTATCCAGTTGATGTAATTGCCAATTTCTAAAGTCTACCTTCCTAAAATTGGTTTTTAAAAAAACGATTATCTCATACAAGTCATTTTTTCAATAATTTTTGGCACTTTTCACATCTATGAAAAATTAAAAAACTTAGTACGGCGCCGTATAAGGCCGTACCAAGTTTTGTAATTTTTCCAAAGTGTTTTTTCAGACATTAATTTGCTCTGCAGGTACACATAACGTTCAATAATTTTACCTTGAATTAGTTTGAAATAGCAAAAACCTGTTACGCCCCATGTGAGGCCGTGCAAAACTTTGGAAGTCTAATGATATCTTCTGCAGTTCATGTCATTAATCAACCAGAAAAAAATTCAATTCCAAATATCCACAGTAGCTGGTGAATAAATACCTAAAAACAGGCCCACAGTTTATAGGAAAGAAAAGAAAAGTTAAAGTGTTTGGTTTGCGTTCGTTTCAATTAAATCTGTTCTGGTTTCAGAAGAAAATTTTTTATTCAAATTTTGGCTCATATGAAAAGTCAGTTACTTTTGGGCCTTCACAACAGCAAGAGCCGTCTTGCAGATCTACAATAAGATAGTTTAAACTATTTACAAGACTGATTTAAGAAGAATCTTCAAATGAGCAACAATAAATGCATTTGATCGCTTTAAAAAAAGTAAATCGAGGTTTTATCTTTTTTGGATTTCTATATAGTTTTGGCATCTAACTGGTTTATCCGCAGCGCAATTGTTGGCGCTTAAATTGTTACTGCATGCAATGTAATTTTTTTTGTCTTGAATTTTTGTTATTGAAAGGTTATTCAAGATTCATTCCTGAGAACAGTGTCCGATCTCAGATTCTATTGGCTGAGGTTTGCCTTTTGTAATCGAACAAATTTTTTGCGTGCATTTTGTGTTTTCCAGGCCATACTCAAGTCTCTTAGTTTGGCTATATCAATGGTTGTTAATATTTCAACAATTTTTCTGTTTTGATTGTTTTGTCAAATTTCGGTGTATGTTTTGTATCAAAACTGATGAAACACCATAACCTTCATGACGAGGCGGGAAATTTTTCCCATCTTATCATGAAGGTTTGACTCAACTGGGAACGCAAAGATGGACTTAATTTACTCCCAAAAACACGCTAGAGATACCTTTTAACCACCTCAAGAATTTTTTCGGCATTTTTGGGCTCTAAAATTAGCTGAAAAAATGGGGTATACTTAGGGATTTGTTAAAATCTCCTGAAGTACTGTACCAAATCTGTTCGGCATAGTCGCATTTTGTTGCACCAAGCAGTTCATGTTTGCCCTGCTTGCTGCTTTCTTCATTCATGCCCGTAAAAAAATTATTGACAGCCAAACTTGAAATAAAAACAATATTTTTTTATATAGATTTCAGCATCGATAACGTGTTTCAAATACTCGTTTTCATGAAAACAGTTCAATGATCGTTTAAATATTTCAATCTGTTCTCACCAAAGGTGAGTGAAGTGGTAAACACTCAAAAAGTCAAACAAAAGCATCTAGTGCGTTCCAGCATATGATAAATAATTTTTTTATTCGACTTTTTGTTCTGTAAAAAACATTTTCCTATTGTCTCATCATTTTGAGTCCTTATTAGGTAGCAAGTACTACAAAAAACAATTGTCAGCAGTCAGTTGAGAGTGATAAAACACATAGTGTCTGCAAAATAGTCAATCATGCGTTTTGTGTTGCGATAACATCGTATATCGCTGATAAAATAGGTACCTGCCGAAAATCCTAAATGGGCAAAGGTCTCAAACCTTTTAATCCCTTCTAAACTCATTGTGTAGCCGAATGGGACCTCTGTCGAAGCCAAAACAATATTGAAACGGGAATAAGGGCTCGAAAATTGGGGAAAATTTATAACACATTGAAAATTTTTTGATTTTTAAATGCTGTAAATAAGTGAGGGTAAAGTTTATCAAGGATAGTTTTTGATACTTTTTCAATAGACTTTCGCTTTTTTAAGCAAACAAGTGAATTAAAATTAACAGTGCAGATATCATAACAATCGTAGTAACATGTAAGACCTCATTTTGTCGTTTTATAAATTTTAAAACTAATAATATTTCAAGTAACCTTCTTTCATCCTTAATAACCCGAAGGAAATCTTTTGTATTGCAAGTGAAATCAATCATCAAATTTTCATTTCTTCCTAGTCCTCATAATGTCTATCAACGTCATACAACTTCAAACCTTCAATTGTTGAAAGAACGCAGCACTCGAACTATGCTGCACTTTAAGAACTAGAAAAATTAAGTAAAATCTTTAAAAAAGTTCCGAATGTTTTTCAATTGTAATTGATTCTTTTTAGTTTTTTGGCGCTTCTTTCGTTTGTTGTTGTTTGTTTCATCAATTTTCCTTCCCTTCACTAATTTCTTGAAAGATTTCTAATAGCTATTGGTAATGGAGAACTACAACAGTTTTTTCCTGAAATGACAATTTATCAAATTTTTTTGTGTGAAAAACATTAGGACATGCTATTTAAAGAAGCTGTTTCGCAGTTAAAAATTTCACTTAATTGGTTTCGATCATTGCAGGCCTAAAAACCGATTAATGCCCGGTTGAATTGAAATATTTACGGTGGATGTTCTGGCAGAGTCTGCAAATGCTGAGGAACGAAGTTTATTTCGTCGCATAAAAAAGGCACTCCGTTTTTGTACCTTTTTTCTTGTTTCTCTGTCAAATATGAATCAAAATGAGTTATTTAGAGCGCATTCTCTTCCTTTTAAGCTTGTCTTCGATGGAATTATTGGTCGCTTTCCTAAAAGTTTTTTGTGAAAGGGTAATTTAACAGTGAAAGCTGGAAAACTTAACAATTCTCAAATTTTAATTGATTAGTGGTGTTTTGCGCAAAGAACAGGTTTTTCGGCGTGCAATTTGTGTTTTCTAGGCACCATTTAGGTCTTTGGAGCTACTTGTATTAATTGATGAGCTTAATTCAACAATTTTACTTTTTTCACGATTTCATCAAATTTCTGATGATGTTGTTTTATGTCAAAACACACAAAACACCATAACCTTCATGGTGAGGAGGGAAATTTTTTCCCATCTTATCATGAAGGTTTGACTCAACTGGGAACGCAAAGATGGACTTAATTTACTCCCAAAAACACGCTAGAGGTACCATTTAACCACCTCAAGAATTTTTTCGACATTTTTGGGCTCTAAAAATAGCTGAAAAAATGGGGAATACTTAGGGATTTGTTAAAATCTCCTGAAGTACTGTACCAAATCTGTTCGGTATAGTCGCATTTTGATGGCACCAAACAGTTCATGTTTGCCTTGCTCGCTGCTTTCTTCATTCATGCCAGTAAAAAAATTATTGACAGCCAAACTTGAAATAAACACAATATTTTTTTATATAGATTTTAGCATCGATAACGTGTTTCAAATACTCGTTTTCATGAAAACAGTTCAATGATCGTTTAAATATTTCAATCTGTTCTCACCAAAGGTGAGTGAAGTGGTAAACACTCAAAAAGTCAAACAGAGGCATCTAGTGCGTTCCAGCTTATGATAAATAATTTTTTTATTCGAATTTTGTTCTGTAAAAAACATTTTCCTATTGTCTCACAATTTTAATTGATTAGTGGTGTTTTGCGCAAAGAACAGGTTTTTCGGCGTGCAATTTGTGTTTTCTAGGCACCATTTAGGTCTTTGGAGCTACTTGTATTAATTGATGAGCTTAATTCAACAATTTTACTTTTTTCACGATTTCATCAAATTTCTGATGATGTTGTTTTATGTCAAAACACACAAAACACCATAACCTTCATGGTGAGGAGGGAAATTTTTTCCCATCTTATCATGAAGGTTTGACTCAACTGGGAACGCAAAGATGGACTTAATTTACTCCCAAAAACACGCTAGAGGTACCATTTAACCACCTCAAGAATTTTTTCGACATTTTTGGGCTCTAAAAATAGCTGAAAAAATGGGGAATACTTAGGGATTTGTTAAAATCTCCTGAAGTACTGTACCAAATCTGTTCGGTATAGTCGCATTTTGATGGCACCAAACAGTTCATGTTTGCCCTGCTCGCTGCTTTCTTCATTCATGCCGGTAAAAAAATTATTGACAGCCAAACTTGAAATAAACACAATATTTTTTTATATAGATTTTAGCATCGATAACGTGTTTCAAATACTCGTTTTCATGAAAACAGTTCAATGATCGTTTAAATATTTCAATCTGTTCTCACCAAAGGTGAGTGAAGTGGTAAACACTCAAAAAGTCAAACAGAGGCATCTAGTGCGTTCCAGCTTATGATAAATAATTTTTTTATTCGAATTTTGTTCTGTAAAAAACATTTTCCTATTGTCTCATCATTTTGAGTCCTTATTAGGTAGCAAGTACTACAAAAACCAATTGTCAGCAGTCAGTTGAGAGTGATAAAACACATAGTGTCTGCAAAATAGTCAATCATGCGTTTTGTGTTGCGATAACATCGTGTATCGCTGATAAAATAGGTACCTGCCGAAAATCCTAAATGGGCATATGTCTCAAACCCTTTAATCCCTTCTAAACTCATTCTGTAGCCAAATGGGACCTCTGTTGAATTCAATACAATATTGAAATGGGAATAAGGGCTCAAAAATTGGGGAAAATTTATAATACATTGAAAATTTTTTGATTTTTAAATGTTGTAATTAAGTGAGGGTAAAATTTATCAAGGATAGTTTTTGATACTTTTTCAATAGACTTTCGCTTTTTTAAGCACACAAGTGAAATAAAATTAACAGTGCAGATATCGTAACAATCGTAACATGTAAGACCTCATTTTGTCGTTTTATAAATTTTAAAACTAATAAGATTTCAAGTAACCTTATTTCATCCTCAATAACCCGAAGGAAATCTTTTGTATTGCAAGTGAACTCAATCATCAAATTTTCATTTCTTCCTAGTCCTCATAATGTCTATCAACGTCATACAACTTCAAAACTTCAATTGGTGAAAGATCGCAGCACTCGAACTATGCTGCACTTTAAGAACTAGAAAAATTAAGTAAAATCTTTAAAAAAAGTTTCGACTTGTTTTTCAATTGTAATTGATTCTTTTTAGTTTTTTGACGCCTCTTTCGTTTGCTGTTGTTTGTTTCATCAATTTTCCTTCATTAGTTTCTTGAAAGATTTCTAATAGCTATTGGTAATGGAGAACTACAACAGTTTTTTCCTGAAATGACAATTTACCAAATTTTTTTGTGTGAAAAACATTAGGACATGCTATTTAAAGAGGCTGTTTCGCAGTTAAAAATTTCACTTAATTGGCTTCGATCATTGCAGGCCTAAGAACCAATTAATGCCCGGTTGAATTGAAATATTTACGGTGGATGTTCTGGCAGAGTCTGCAAATGCTGAGGAACGAAGTTTATTTCGTCGCATAAAAAAGGCACTCCGTTTTTGTAAATTTTTTCTTGTTTCTCTGTCAAATATGAATCAAAATGAGTACTTTAGAGCGCATTCTCTTCCTTTTAAGCTTGTCTTCGATGGAATTATTGGTCGCTTTCCTACAAGTTTTTTGTGAAAGGGTAATTTAACAGTGAAAGCTGGAAAACTTAACAATTCTCAAATTTTAATTGATTAGTGGTGTTTTGCGCAAAGAACAGGTTTTTCGGCGTGCAATTTGTGTTTTCTAGGCACCATTTAGGTCTTTGGAGCTACTTGTATTAATTGATGAGCTTAATTCAACAATTTTACTTTTTTCACGATTTCATCAAATTTCTGATGATGTTGTTTTATGTCAAAACACACGAAACACCATAACCTTCATGGTGAGGTGGGAAATTTTTTCCTACCTCACCATGAAGGTTTGCCGTGACCTAGAACGTGGAAGTAGACCAGAATTACACCAACAAATACGCTGGGAACGCTGTTTCACGTTGTTTTACGTCGGTTCCGGAGATCTTGGGCTTCGATTTTAGCCCAAGAATTGGGGTACAGAACAGTATTTTGTTAATATCTGCCAAAGTACTGGACCAAATTAAACGAAACTGGTCGCATTTTTTTGACACTGAACCCTTCTTGCTTGCAGTGTTTGGTTGGTTTCTCAAATCGCTCTTATCAAAAAGTTATTAATGGTTAAAGTTGAAAAAAGTAGAATTTTTGGGCTGTTCTTGGTGACCCAAATTTCGGTTCAACGAAACGCGCGATTTAACAAACAAATGTTAGTGTTTTAGAATCCCCAGTTAGTGGGGAGTCTCCCCATATATATTTTCTATGGTGTTTTATGGCATTGACATAGTCAAATTTGGCTCTGTAGTCAGGTCACCTCGCTTTTTTGGTCATTTGGCAGGGTACCTATTTTTTACTATAACTTCTTCTAGAATGCACCGATTGTGCTCATTTTTTAATATGATGCGTATCTCAAGCAGTGCTACAAAATTTATTAAGGGGGTTTAGTTTTGTTCCGTCGTTTTAGAGAAATTAGCCAGTAAACTTGCCCTCGATTTTAGCCCCAGAAGCGGTTGACACCATGCATCCTGGGTCGGCTTGACACCTATTTGAAGATTTGAAGTTTGATAGTTAGTTCGTTAGACTCGTTTGATAATGGGGATTGTCCCCATATATATTTTACAGGTCATTTTATGTAGTTCAGAAGGTCAATTTTAGCTCTGAATCTGGCGTATCTCTCTTCTAGGGCCATTTGGTACGGTACCTTATTTTTGCTATAACTCCTTGAAGAATGCACGGATTGGGCTCATTTTTTAATATGATGCGTATCTCAAGCAGTGCTAATAGCTGTTCTAACGGCGTTTGTTTTTGTTGGCTCGTTTTCGAGAAATTACCCTGTAAACTTGACCCCATTTTGACCCCCAGAAGAGGATGACTGCCAGGTCTGGTCACTTCTGAATATCCTCATTAAACTGTCCGAGAATTCGTTGTTTAGACTCCCCTGATAATGGGGATTCTCCTCATATATGTTTGGTTGTTTTAATCATAATCTTTGATGAAGGTGTTGGGCATTTTGGGTCATCCAAGTCCTTTTTTGGTGCATTTGGCACCAACGACTCGATCGTTAATAACTCTGCCTACACGAATCTTTTTTCCCATTGAGTTGCATAATCAGAGAGCTCGTTATGCGTGCTTTCTTTTGATATAATGAAACCTGAAAAAATAGTCACCAGAAGTTGTAAATTTGTGTACGAGCATGGGAAACGTCCCTATTTTCGATCGGACTCGGTCGATTTTTGCTAATAACTCTGTCTATAGAGGGAACTTTTTCATTTTGTTTAGTGATATGAACAGCTTAGTTCAAGACGGTTTCAATGATATACATGTCACATAGTGTTGTTTTCAAAAAGTTGTGAAATTAGCCCGCGAGTCGACCGTAATTTGGGTCATTTTGGACGTTTCTGATCGTATCAGATCTGAACTTATTCTCGTATCCATTGCAAAATGTATTTCCATGCTCTCTGAGTTCCATGGCAATGTTCCTGAACTCATGCCAAAATTTGGCGTTGGTCGGCTGGTGTTTTTTTTGGGGGGGTCGTTTGGGGGGGGTCGTTTGGGGGGGGTTGGCGGTTTGGCGCCGGGGGGTGGGGGGAGCGGTCGCTTGGTGGGGGGTGGCCGTGCGTCTCGTGTGTTGTCTTTGATGTTCTTTTATGTATACTAACAAAATGTTTTTCAGAGTTTGTTTTTGCTTCTCTTCTGTCTGCTGTCGTCTCCTGCCAGGTGAGTTCTTCCCGCTTCTTTGCCAGCTAGCTTGGCTAGCTGTTGCTTTCTTTCGGTCTGGTTTGCTCTGCACCGCAGAGCTGCGGTTTTCGGACCGGTTTTTTCGGTCCGTGTTCCCACATCGTGGGAATGTGTTCTTGCAAAGCAAGAAGGTTCGTTGAAGCTTTGCGCTCTTCTTGGATTTTCAATTTTGCGCTTTTTTTTGTTCGCTTCCGCTTTTTTGGTCTGGTTTGCTGTGCACCGCACAGCTTCGGTTTTTACAGCTTAGGACTTGTTCAACGTTTTGATATTCTACCTAGGAGTGTCATAGTCCTAGTATGTTCTACTGGAGGGCTATTTGTTGATCTAGGTGGTCTGAGAAAAAGTACTTAATACGTTGTCAAATTTCGAGCTCAAAATTTATTCTTGTGCGTTTTCATAAAAATTGATTTTCAGTATAGTCAAGGACTTGTTCAAATGATTTGAGGGTCTATGTAGGAGTGTCATAGTCCTAGTAGGTTCTACTGGAGGGCTATTTGTTGATCTAGGTGGTCTGAGAAAAAAAGTACTTAATACGTTGTCAAATTTCGAGCTCAAAAGTTGTTCTTGGGCGTTTTCATAAAAAGTGATTATCAGTACAGTCAAGGACTTGTTCAAATGATTTGAGGGTCTATGTAGGAGTGTCACAGTCCTAGTAGGTTCTACAGAAGGGCTAATTGTTGATCTAGGTGTTCTGAGAAAAAAGTACTTAATACGTTGTCAAATTTCGAGCTCAAAAGTTGTTCTTAGGCGTTTTCATGAAAAGTGATTATCAGTATAGTCAAGGACTTGTTCAAATGAATTGAGGGTCTATGTAGGAGTGTCATATTTTTAATAGGTTCTACTGGAGGGCTAATTGTTGATCTAGGTGGTCTGAGAAAAAAGTACTTAATACGTTGTCAAATTTCGAGCTCAAAAGTTATTCTTGTGCGTTTTCATAAAAAGTGATTATCAGTATAGTCAAGGACTTGTTCAAATGATTTGAGGGTCTATGTAGGAGTGTCATAGTCCTAGTAGGTTCTACTGGAGGGCTAATTGTTGATCTAGGTGGTCTGAGAAAAAAGTACTTAATACGTTGTCAAATTTCGAGCTCAAAAGTTATTCTTGTGCGTTTTCATAAAAAGTGATTATCAGTATAGTCAAGGACTTGTTCGAATGATTTGAGGGTCTATGTAGGAGTGTCATAGTCCTAGTAGGTTCTACTGTAGGTCTATTTGTTGATCCAGGTGGTCTGAGAAAAAAGTACTTAATACGTTGTCAAATTTCGAGCTCAAAATTTGTTCTTGGGCGTTTTCATAAAAAGTGATTATCAGTATAATCAAGGACTTGTTCAAATGATTTGAGGGTCTATGTAGGAGTGTCATAGTCCTAGTAGGTTCTACAGGAGGGCTAATTGTTGATCTAGGTGGTCTGAGAAAAAAGTACTTAATACGTTGTCAATTTTCGAGCTCAAAAGTTATTCTTGTGCGTTTTCATAAAAAGTGATTATCAGTACAGTCAAGGACTTGTTCAAATGATTTGAGGGTCTATGTAGGAGTGTTATAGTCCTAGTAGGTTCTACAGAAGGGCTAATTGTTGATCTAGGTGTTCTGAGAAAAAAGTACTTAATACGTTGTCAAATTTCGAGCTCAAAAGTTGTTCTTAGGCGTTTTCATGAAAAGTGATTATCAGTATAGTCAAGGACTTGCTCAAATGAATTGAGGGTCTATGTAGGAGTGTCATATTCCTAATAGGTTCTACTGGAGGGCTAATTGTTGATCTAGGTGGTCTGAGAAAAAAGTACTTAATACGTTGTCAAATTTCGAGCTCAAAAGTTGTTCTTGGGCGTTTTCATAAAAAGTGATTATCAGTATAGTCAAGGACTTGTTCAAATGATTTGAGGGTCTATGTAGGAGTGTCATAGTCCTAGTAGGTTCTACAGGAGGGCTAATTGTTGATCTAGGTGGTCTGAGAAAAAAGTACCTAATACGTTGTCAATTTTCGAGCTCAAAAGTTATTCTTGTGCGTTTTCATAAAAAGTGATTATCAGTATAGTCAAGGACTTGTTCAAATGATTTGAGGGTCTATTTAGGAGTGTCATAGTCCTAGTATGTTCTACAGGAGGGCTAATTGTTGATCTAGGTGGTCTGAGAAAAAAGTACTTAATACGTTGTCAAATTTCGAGCTCAAAATTTATTCTTGTGCGTTTTCATAAAAAGTGATTATCAGTATAGTCAAGGACTTGTTCAAATGATTTGAGGGTCTATGTAGGAGTGTCATAGTCCTAGTAGGTTCTACTGGAGGGCTATTTGTTGATCTAGGTGGTCTGAGAAAAAAGTACTTAATACGTTGTCAATTTTCGAGCTCAAAAGTTATTCTTGTGCGTTTTCATAAAAAGTGATTATCAGTATAGTCAAGGACTTGTTCAAATGATTTGAGGGTCTATGTAGGAGTGTCATAGTCCTAGTAGGTTCTACAGGAGGGCTAATTGTTGATCTAGGTGGTCTGAGAAAAAAGTACTTAATACGTTGTCAATTTTCGAGCTCAAAAGTTATTCTTGTGCGTTTTCATAAAAAGTGATTATCAGTATAGTCAAGGACTTGTTCAAATGATTTGAGGGTCTATGTAGGAGTGTCATAGTCCTAGTAGGTTCTACTGGAGGGCTAATTGCTGATCTAGGTGGTCTGAGAAAAAAGAACTTAATACGTTGTCAAATTTCGAGCTCAAAAGTTATTCTTGTGCGTTTTCATAAAAAGTGATTATCAGTATAGTCAAGGACTTGTTCAAATGATTTGAGGGTCTATGTAGGAGTGTCATAGTCCTATTAGGTTCTACTGGAGGGCTTTTTGTTGATCTAGGTGGTCTGAGAAAAAAGTACTTAATACGTTGTCAAATTTCGAGCTCAAAAGTTGTTCTTGGGCGTTTTCATAAAAAGTGATTATCAGTATAGTCAAGGACTTGTTCAAATGATTTGAGGGTCTATGTAGGAGTGTCATAGTCCTAGTAGGTTCTACAGGAGGGCTAATTGTTGATCTAGGTGGTCTGAGAAAAAAGTACTTAATACGTTGTCAATTTTCGAGCTCAAAAGTTATTCTTGTGCGTTTTCATAAAAAGTGATTATCAGTATAGTCAAGGACTTGTTCAAATGATTTGAGGGTCTATGTAGGAGTGTCATGGTCCTAGTAAGTTCTACTGGAGGGCTAATTGTTGATCTAGGTGGTCTGAGAAAAAAGTATTTAATACGTTGTCAAATTTCGAGCTCAAAAGTTATTCTTGTGCGTTTTCATAAAAAGTCTCTTTCAGTATAGTCAAGGACTTGTTCAAATGATTTGAGGGTCTATGTAGGAGTGTCATTGTCCTAGTAGGTTCTACTGGAGGGCTAATTGTTGATCTAGGTGGTCTGAGAAAAAAGTACTTAATACGTTGTCAAATTTCGAGCTCAAAAGTTGTTCTTGGGCGTTTTCATAAAAAGTGATTATCAGTATAGTCAAGGACTTGTTCAAATGATTTGAGGGTCTATGTAGGAGTGTCATAGTCCTAGTAGGTTCTACAAGAGGGCTAATTGTTGATCTAGGTGGTCTGAGAAAAAAGTACTTAATACGTTGTCAATTTTCGAGCTCAAAAGTTATTCTTGTGCGTTTTCATAAAAAGTGATTATCAGTATAGTCAAGGACTTGTTCAAATGATTTGAGGGTCTATGTAGGAGTGTCATGGTCCTAGTAAGTTCTACTGGAGGGCTAATTGTTGATCTAGGTGGTCTGAGAAAAAAGTATTTAATACGTTGTCAAATTTCGAGCTCAAAAGTTATTCTTGTGCGTTTTCATAAAAAGTCTCTTTCAGTATAGTCAAGGACTTGTTCAAATGATTTGAGGGTCTATGTAGGAGTGTCATTGTTTTAGTAGGTTCTACTGGAGGGCTAATTGTTGATCTAGGTGGTCTGAGAAAAAATTACTTAATACGTTGTCAAATTTCGAGCTCAAAATTTATTCTTGTGCGTTTTCATAAAAAGTCTCTTTCAGTATAATCAAGGACTTGTTCAAATGATTTGAGGTTCTATGTAGGAGTGTCATAGTCCTAGTAGGTTCTACTGGAGGGCTAATTGTTGATCTAGGTGGTCTGAGAAAAAAGTACTTAATACGTTGTCAAATTTCGAGCTCAAAAGTTATTCTTGGGCGTTTTCAAAAAAAGTGATTATCAGTATAGTCAAGGACTTGTTCGAATGATTTGAGGGTCTATGTGGGAGTGTCATAGTCCTAGTAGGTTCTACTGGAGGGCTATTTGTTGATCTAGATGGTCTGAGAAAAAAGTACTTAATACGTTGTCAAATTTCGAGCTCAAAAGTTGTTCTTGGGCGTTTTCATAAAAAGTGATTATCAGTATAGTCAAGGACTTGTTCAAATGATTTGAGGGTCTATGTAGGAGTGTCATAGTCCTAGTAGGTTCTACAGGAGGGCAAATTGTTGATCTAGGTGGTCTGAGAAAAAAGTACTTAATACGTTGTCAAATTTCGAGCTCAAAAGTTGTTCTTGGGCGTTTTCATGAAAAGTGATTATCAGTATAGTCAAGGACTTGTTCAAATGATTTGAGGGTCTATGTAGGAGTGTCATAGTCCTAGTAGGTTCTACTGGAGGGCTAAATGTTGATCTAGGTTGTCTGAGAAAAAAGTACTTAATACGTTGTCAAATTTCGAGCTCAAAATTTGTTCTTGGGCGTTTTCATAAAAAGTGATTATCAGTATAGACAAGGACTTGTTCAAATGATTTGAGGCTCTATGTAGGAGTGTCATAGTCCTAGTAGGTTCTACTGGAGGGCTAATTGTTGATCTAGGTGGTCTGAGAAAAAAGTACTTAATACGTTGTCAAATTTCGAGCTCAAAAATTGTTCTTGGGCGTTTTCATGAAAAGTGATTATCAGTATAGTCAAGGACTTGTTCAAATGATTTGAGGGTCTATATAGGAGTGTCATAGTCCTAGTAGGTTCTACTGGAGGGCTAATTGTTGATCTAGGTGGTCTGAGAAAAAAGTACTTAATACGTTGTCAAATTTCGAGCTCAAAAGTTGTTCTTGGGCGTTTTCATGAAAAGTGATTATCAGTATAGTCAAGGACTTGTTCAAATGATTTGAGGGTCTATGTAGGAGTGTCATAGTCCTAGTAGGTTCTACTGGAGGGCTAATTGTTGATCTAGGTGGTCTGAGAAAAAAGTACTTAATACGTTGTCAAATTTCGAGCTCAAAAATTATTCTTGTGCGTTTTCATAAAAAGTGATTATCAGTATAGTCAAGGACTTGTTCAAATGATTTGAGGGTCTATGTAGGAGTATCATAGTCCTAGTAGGTTCTACTGGAGGGCTATTTGTTGATCTAGGTGGTCTGAGAAAAAAGTACTTCATACGTTGTCAAATTTCGAGCTCAAAAGTTGTTCTTGGGCGTTTTCATAAAAAGTGATTATCAGTATAGTCAAGGACTTGTTCAAATGATTTGAGGGTCTATGTAGGAGTGTCATAGTCCTAGTAGGTTCTACTGGAGGGCTAATTGTTGATCTAGGTGGTCTGAGAAAAAAGTACTTAATACGTTGTCAAATTTTGAGCTCAAAAGTTGTTCTTGGGCGTTTTCATAAAAAGTGATTATCAGTATAGTCAAGGACTTGTTCAAATGATTTGAGGGTCTATGCAGGAGTGTCATAGTCCTAGTAGGTTCTACTGGAGGGCTAAATGTTGATCTAGGTGGTCTGAGAAAAAAGTACTTAATACGTTGTCAAATTTCGAGCTCAAAAGTTGTTCTTGGGCGTTTTCATGAAAAGTGATTATCAGTATAGTCAAGGACTTGTTCAAATGATTTGAGGGTCTATGTAGGAGTGTCATAGTCCCAGTAGGTTCTACTGGAGGGCTAATTGTTGATCTAGGTGGTCTGAGAAAAAAGTACTTAATACGTTGTCAAATTTCGAGCTCAAAAGTTATTCTTGTGCGTTTTCATAAAAAGTGATTATCAGTATAGTCAAGGACTTGTTCAAATGATTTGAGGGTCTATGTAGGAGTGTCATAGTCCTAGTAAGTTTTACTGGAGGGCTATTTGTTGATCTAGTTGGTCTGAGAAAAAGTACTTAATACGTTGTCAAATTTCGAGCTCAAAGGTTGTTCTTGGGCGTTTTCATAAAAAGTGATTATCAGTATAGTCAAGGACTTGTTCAAATGATTTGAGGGTCTATGTAGGAGTGTCATAGTCCTAGTAGGTTCTACTGGAGGGCTAATTGTTGATCTAGGTGGTCTGAGAAAAAAGTACTTAATACGTTGTCAAATTTTGAGCTCAAAAGTTGTTCTTGGGCGTTTTCATAAAAAGTGATTATCAGTATAGTCAAGGACTTGTTCAAATGATTTGAGGGTCTATGCAGGAGTGTCATAGTCCTAGTAGGTTCTACTGGAGGGCTAATTGTTGATCTAGGTGGTCTGAGAAAAAAGTACTTAATACGTTGTCAAATTTCGAGCTCAAAAGTTGTTCTTGGGCGTTTTCATGAAAAGTGATTATCAGTATAGTCAAGGACTTGTTCAAATGATTTGAGGGTCTATGTAGGAGTGTCATAGTCCCAGTAGGTTCTACTGGAGGGCTAATTGTTGATCTAGGTGGTCTGAGAAAAAAGTACTTAATACGTTGTCAAATTTCGAGCTCAAAAGTTATTCTTGTGCGTTTTCATAAAAAGTGATTATCAGTATAGTCAAGGACTTGTTCAAATGATTTGAGGGTCTATGTAGGAGTGTCATAGTCCTAGTAAGTTTTACTGGAGGGCTATTTGTTGATCTAGTTGGTCTGAGAAAAAGTACTTAATACGTTGTCAAATTTCGAGCTCAAAAGTTATTCTTGTGCGTTTTCATAAAAAGTGATTATCAGTATAGTCAAGGACTTGTTCAAATGATTTGAGGGTCTATGTAGGAGTGTCATAGTCCTAGTAGGTTTTACTGGAGGGCTATTTGTTGATCTAGTTGGTCTGAGAAAAAGTACTTAATACGTTGTCAAATTTCGAGCTCAAAAGTTGTTCTTGGGCGTTTTCATAAAAAGTGATTATCAGTATAGTCAAGGACTTGTTCAAATGAATTGAGGGTCTATGTAGGAGTGTCATAGTCCTAGTAGGTTCTACTGGAGGGCTAATTGTTGATCTAGGTGGTCTGAGAAAAAAGTACTTAATACGTTGTCAAATTTCGAGCTCAAAAGTTGTTCTTGGGCGTTTTCATAAAAAGTGATTATTAGTATAGTCAAGGACTTGTTCAAATGATTTGAGGGTCTATGTGGGAGTGTCATATTCCTAGTAGGTTCTACTGGAGGGCTAATTGTTGATCTAGGTGGTCTGAGAAAAAAGTACTTAATACGTTGTCAAATTTCGAGCTCAAAAGTTGTTCTTGGGCGTTTTCATGAAAAGTGATTATCAGTATAGTCAAGGACTTGTTCAAATGATTTGAGGGTCTATGTAGGAGTGTCATAGTCCTAATAGGTTCTACTGGAGGGCTAATTGTTGATCTAGGTGGTCTGAGAAAAAAGTACTTAATACGTTGTCAAATTTCGAGCTCAAAATTGTTCTTGGGCGTTTTCATAAAAAGTGATTATCAGTATAGTCAAGGACTTGTTCAAATGATTTGAGGGTCTATGTACGAGTGTCATAGTCCTACTAAGTTCTACTGGAGGGCTAATTGTTGATCTAGGTGGTCTTAGAAACAAGTATTTAATACGTTGTCAAATTTCGAGCTCAAAATTTATTCTTGTGCGTTTTCATGAAAAGTGATTATCAGTATAGTCAAGGACTTGTTCAAATGATTTGAGGGTCTATGTAGGAGTGTCATAGTCCTAATAGGTTCTACTGGAGGGCTATTTGTTGATCTAGGTGGTCTGAGAAAAAATCAATTAATACGTTGTCAAATTTCGAGCTCAAAAGTTGTTCTTGGGCGTTTTCATAAAGAGGTATTATCAGTATAGTCAAGGACTTGTTCAAATGATTTGAGGGTCTACGTAGGAGTGTCATAGTCCTAGTAGGTTCTACTGGAGGGCTAACTGTTGATCTAGGTGGTCTGAGAAAAAAGTACTTAATACGTTGTCAAATTTCGAGCTCAAAAGTTGTTCTTAGGCGTTTTCATAAAAAGTGATTATCAGTATAGTCAAGGACTTGTTCAAATGATTTGAGGGTCTATGTAGGAGTGTCATAGTCCTAGTAGGTTCTACTGGAGGGCTAAATGTTGATCTAGGTGGTCTGAGAAAAAAGTACTTAATAAGTTGTCAAATTTCGAGCTCAAAACTTGTTCTTGGGCGTTTTCATAAAAAGTGATTATCAGTATAGTCAAGGACTTGTTCAAATGATTTGAGGGTCTATGTAGGAGTGTCATAGTCTTAGTAGGTCCTACTGGAGGGCTTATTGTTGATCTAGGTGGTCTGAGAAAAAAGTACTTAATACGTTGTCAAATTTCGAGCTCAAAAGTTGTTCTTGGGCGTTTTCATAAAAAGTGATTATCAGTATAGTCAAGGACTTGTTCAAATGATTTAAGGGTCTATGTAGGAGTGTCATAGTCCTACTAAGTTTTACTGGAGGGCTATTTGTTGATCTAGGTGGTCTGAGAAAAAAGTACCTAATACGTTGTCAAATTTCGAGCTCAAAAGTTGTCTTGGGCGTTTTCATAAAAAGTGATTATCAGTATAGTCAAGGACTTGTTCAAATGATTTGAGGGTCTATGTAGGAGTGTCATAGTCCTAGTAGGTTCTACTGGAGGGCTAATTGTTGATCTGGGTGGTCTGAGAAAAAAGTACATAATACGTTGTCAAATTTCGAGCTCAAAAGTTATTCTTGTGCGTTTTCATAAAAAGTGATTATCAGTATAGTCAAGGACTTGTTCAAATGATTTGAGGGTCTATGTAGGAGTGTCATAGTCCTAGAAGGATCTACTGGAGGGCTAATTGTTGATCTAGGTGGTCTGAGAAAAAAGTACTTAATACGTTGTCAAATTTCGAGCTCAAAAGTTATTCTTGTGCGTTTTCATAAAAAGTGATTATCAGAATAGTCAAGGACTTGTTCAAATGATTTGAGGGTCTATGTAGGAGTGTCATAGTCCAAGTAGGCTCTACTGGAGGGCTAATTGTTGATCTAGATGGTCTGAGAAAAAAGTACTTAATACGTTGTCAAATTTCGAGCTCAAAAGTTAATCTTGGGCGTTTTCATAAAAAGTGATTATCAGTATAGTCAAGGACTTGTTCAAATGATTTGAGGGTCTATGTAGGAGTGTCATAGTCCTAGTAGGTTCTACTGGAGGGCTAATTGTTGATCTAGGTGGTCTGAGAAGAAAGTACTTAACACGTTGTCAAATTTCGAGCTCAAATTTATTCTTGTGCGTTTTCATATAAAGTGATTATCAGTATAGTCAAGGACTTGTTCAAATGATTTGAGGGTCTATGTAGGAGTGTCATAGTCCTAGTAGGTTCTACTGGAGGGCTAATTGTTGATCTAGGTGTTCTGAGAAAAAAGTACTTAATACGTTGTCAATTTTCGAGCTCAAAAGTTGTTCTTGGGCGTTTTCATGAAAAGTGATTATCAGTATAGTCAAGGACTTGTTCAAATGAATTGAGGGTCTATGTAGGAGTGTCATAGTCCTAGTAGGTTCTACTGGAGGGCTAATTGTTGATCTAGGTGGTCTGAGAAAAAAGTACTTAATACGTTGTCAAATTTCGAGCTCAAAAGTTGTTCTTGTGCGTTTTCATGAAAAGTGATTATCAGTATAGTCAAGGACTTGTTCAAATGATTTGAGGGTCTATGTAGGAGTGTCATAGTCCTAATAGGTTCTACTGGAGGGCTGATTGTTGATCTAGGTGGTCTGAGAAAAAAGTACTTAATACGTTGTCAGATTTCGAGCTCAAAAGTTGTTCTTGGGCGTTTTCATAAAAAGTGATTATCAGTATAGTCAAGGACTTATTCAAATGATTTGAGGGTCTATGTAGGAGTGTCATAGTCCTACGAAGTTCTACTGGAGAGCTAATTTTTGATCTAGGTGGTCTTAGAAAAAAGTACTTAATACGTTGTCAAATTTCGAGCTCAAAAGTTATTCTTGTGCGTTTTCATAAAAAGTGATTATCAGTATAGTCAAGGACTTGCTCAAATGATTTGAGGGTCTATGTAGGAGTGTCATAGTCCTAGTAGGTTCTACTGGAGGGCTATTTGTTGATCTAGGTGGTCTTAGAAAAAAGAACTTAATACGTTGTCAAATTTCGAGCTCAAAAGTTATTCTTGTGCGTTTTCATAAAAAGTGATTATCAGTAAAGTCAAGGACTTGTTCAAATGATTTGAGGGTCTATGTAGGAGTGTCATAGTCCTATTAGGTTCTACTGGAGGGCTATTTGTTGATCTAGGTGGTCTGAGAAAAAAGTACTTAATACGTTGTCAAATTTCGAGCTCAAAAGTTGTTCTTGGGCGTTTTCATAAAAAGTGATTATCAGTATAGTCAAGGACTTGTTCAAATGATTTGAGGGTCTATGTAGGAGTGTCATAGTCCTACTAAGTTCTACTGGAGGGCTAATTGTTGATCTAGGTGGTCTTAGAAAAAAGTACTTAATACGTTGTCAAATTTCGAGCTCAAAAGTTATTCTTGTGCGTTTTCATAAAAAGTGATTATCAGTAGAGTCAAGGACTTGTTCAAATGATTTGAGGGTCTATATAGGAGTGTCATAGTCCTAGTAGGTTCTACTGGAGGGCTATTTGTTGATCTAGGTGGTCTGAGAAAAAAGTACTTAATACGTTGTCAAATTTCGAGCTCAAAATTTGTTCTTGGGCGTTTTCATAAAAAGTGATTATCAGTATAGTCAAGGACTTGTTCAAATGATTTGAGGGTCTATGTAGGAGTGTCATAGTCCTAGTAGGTTCTACTGGAGGGCTGATTGTTGATCTAGGTGGTCTGAGAAAAAAGTACTTAATACGTTGTCAAATTTCGAGCTCAAAGTTGTTCTTGGGCGTTTTCATAAAACGTGATTTTCAGTATAGTCAAGGACTTGTTCAAATGATTTGAGGGTCTATGTAGGAGTGTCATAGTCCTAGTAGGTTCTACTGGAGAGGTAATTGTTGATCTAGGTGGTCTGAGAAAAAAGTACTTAATACGTTGTCAAATTTCGAGCTCAAAAATTTATTCTTAAGCGTTTACATAAAAAGTGATTATCAGTATAGTCAAGGACTTGTTCAAATGATTTGAGGGTCTATGTAGGAGTGTCATAGTCCCAGTAGGTTCTACTGGAGGGCTAATTGTTGATCTAGGTGGTCTGAGAGAAAAGTACTTAATACGTTGTCAAATTTCGAGCTCAAAATTTATTCTTGTGCGTTTTCATAAAGTGATTATCAGTATAGTCCAGGACTTGTTCAAATGATTTGAGGGTCTATGTAGGAGTGTCAGAGTCCTAGAAGGTTCTACTGGAGGACTAATTGTTGATCTAGGTGGCCTGAGAAAAAAGTACTTAATACGTTGTCAAATTTCGAGCTCAAAAATAGTTCTTGGGCGTTTTCATAAAAAGTGATTATCAGTATAGTCAAGGACTTGTTCAAATGATTTGAGGGTCTATGTAGGAGTGTCATAGTCCTAGTAGGTTCTACTGGAGGGCTAATTATTGATCTAGGTGGTCTGAGAAAAAAGTACTTAATACGTTGTCAAATTTCGAGCTCAAAAGTTGTTCTTGGGCGTTTTCATAAAAAGTGATTATCAGTATAGTCAAGGACTTGTTCAAATGATTTGAGGGTCTATGTAGGAGTGTCATAGTCCTAGTAGGTTCTACTGGAGGGCTAATTGTTGATCTAGGTGGTCTGAGAAAAAAGTACTTAATACGTCGTCAAATTTCGAGCTCAAAAGTTATTCTTGTGCGTTTTCATAAAAAGTGATTATCAGTATAGTCAAGGACTTGTTCAAATGATTTGAGGGTCTATGTAGGAGTGTAATAGTCCTAGTAGGTTCTACTGGAGGGCTAATTGTTGATCTAGGTGGTCTGAGAAAAAAGTACTTAATACGTTGTCAAATTTCGAGCTCAAAATTTGTTCTTGGGCGTTTTCATGAAAAGTGATTATCAGTATAGTCAAGGACTTGTTCAAATGATTTGAGGGTCTATGTAGTAGTGTCATAGTCCTAGTAGGTTCTACTGGAGCGCTAATTGTTGATCTAGGTGGTCTGAGAAAAAAGTACTTAATACGTTGTCAAATTTCGAGCTCAAAAGTTGTTCTTGGGCGTTTTCATAAAAAGTGATTTTCAGTATAGTCAAGGCGTTGTTCAAATGATTTGAGGGTCTATGTAGGAGTCTCATAGTCCTAGTAGGTTCTACTGGAGGGCTAATTGTTGATCTAGTTGGTCTGAGAAAAAAGTACTTAATACGTTGTCAAATTTCGAGCTCAAAAGTTATTCTTGTGCGTTTTCATAAAAAGTGATTATCAGTATAGTCAAGGACTTGTTCAAATGATTTGAGGGTCTATGTAGGAGTGTAATAGTCCTAGTAGGTTCTACTGGAGGGCTAATTGTTGATCTAGGTGGTCTGAGAAAAAAGTACTTAATACGTTGTCAAATTTCGAGCTCAAAAGTTGTTCTTGAGCGTTTTCATGAAAAATGATTATCAGTATAGTCAAGGACCTGTTCAAATGATTTGAGGGTCTATGTAGTAGTGTCATAGTCCTAGTAGGTTCTACTGTTGCGCTAATTGTTGATCTAGGTGGTCTGAGAAAAAAGTACTTAATACGTTGTCAAATTTCGAGCTCAAAAGTTGTTCTTGGGCGTTTTCATAAAAAGTAATTTTCAGTACAGTCAAGGCGTTGTTCAAATGATTTGAGGGTCTATGTAGGAGTCTCATAGTCCTAGTAGGTTCTACTGGAGGGCTAATTGTTGATCTAGGTGGTCTGAGAAAAAAGTACTTAATACGTTGTCAAATTTCGAGCTCAAAATTTATTCTTGTGCGTTTTCATAAAAAGTGATTATCAGTATAGTCAAGGACTTGTTCAAATGATTTGAGGGTCTATGTAGGAGTGTAATAGTCCTAGTAGGTTCTGCTGGAGGGCTAATTGTTGATCTAGGTGTTTTGAGAAAAAAAAACTGAATACGTTGTCAAATTTCGAGCTCAAAATTTATTCTTGTGCGTTTTCAAAAAAAGTGATTTTCAGTATAGTAAACGACTTGTTCAAATGATTTGAGGGTCTATGTAGGAGTGTCCTAGTCCTATTAGATTTTACAGGAGGGGTATTGATGATCTAGGTGGTCTGAGAAAAAAGTACTTAATACGTTGTCAAATTTCGAGCTCAAAAGTTGTTCTTGTGCGTTTTCATGAAAAGTGATTATCAGTATAGTCAAGGACTTGTTCAAATGATTTGAGGGTCTATGTAGGAGTGTCATAGTCCTAATAGGTTCTACTGGAGGGCTAATTGTTGATCTAGGTGGTCTGAGAAAAAAGTACTTAATACGTTGTCAAATTTCGAGCTCAAAAGTTGTTCTTGGGCGTTTTCATAAAAAGTGATTATCAGTATAGTCAAGGACTTATTCAAATGATTTGAGGGTCTATGTAGGAGTGTCATAGTCCTACGAAGTTCTACTGAAGAGCTAATTTTTGATCTAGGTGGTCTTAGAAAAAAGTACTTAATACGTTGTCAAATTTCGAGCTCAAAAGTTATTCTTGTGCGTTTTCATAAAAAGTGATTATCAGTATAGTCAAGGACTTGCTCAAATGATTTGAGGGTCTATGTAGGAGTGTCATAGTCCTAGTAGGTTCTACTGGAGGGCTATTTGTATTTGTTGATCTAGGTGGTCTGAGAAAAAAGTACTTAATACGTTGTCAAATTTCGAGCTCAAAAGTTGTTCTTGGGCCTTTTCATAAAAAGTGATTATCAGTATAGTCAAGGACTTGTTCAAATGATTTGAGGGTCTATGTAGGATTGTCATAGTCCTACTAAGTTCTACTGGAGGGCTAATTGTTGATCTAGGTGGTCTTAGAAAAAAGAACTTAATACGTTGTCAAATTTCGAGCTCAAAAGTTATTCTTGTGCGTTTTCATAAAAAGTGATTATCAGTAAAGTCAAGGACTTGTTCAAATGATTTGAGGGTCTATGTAGGAGTGTCATAGTCCTAGTAGGTTCTACTGGAGGGCTATTTGTTGATCTAGGTGGTCTGAGAAAAAAGTACTTAATACGTTGTCAAATTTCGAGCTCAAAAGTTGTTCTTGGGCGTTTTCATAAAAAGTGATTATCAGTATAGTCAAGGACTTGTTCAAATGATTTGAGGGTCTATGTAGGAGTGTCATAGTCCTACTAAGTTCTACTGGAGGGCTAATTGTTGATCTAGGTGGTCTTAGAAAAAAGTACTTAATACGTTGTCAAATTTCGAGCTCAAAAGTTGTTCTTGTGCGTTTTCATAAAAAGTGATTATCAGTATAGTCAAGGACTTGTTCAAATGATTTGAGGGTCTATGTAGGAGTGTCATAGTCCAAGTAGGTTCTACTGGAGGGCTGATTGTTGATCTAGGTGGTCTGAGAAAAAAGTACTTAATACGTTGTCAAATTTCGAGCTCAAAATTGTTCTTGGGCGTTTTCATAAAACGTGATTTTCAGTATAGTCAAGGACTTGTTCAAATGATTTGAGGGTCTATGTAGGAGTGTCATAGTCCTAGTAGGTTCTACTGGAGGGGTAATTGTTGATCTAGGTGGTCTGAGAAAAAAGTACTTAATACGTTGTCAAATTTCGAGCTCAAAAGTTATTCTTGTGCGTTTTCATAAAAAGTGATTATCAGTATAGTCAAGGACTTGCTCAAATGATTTGAGGGTCTATGTAGGAGTGTCATAGTCCTAGTAGGTTCTACTGGAGGGCTATTTGTATTTGTTGATCTAGGTGGTCTGAGAAAAAAGTACTTAATACGTTGTCAAATTTCGAGCTCAAAAGTTGTTCTTGGGCCTTTTCATAAAAAGTGATTATCAGTATAGTCAAGGACTTGTTCAAATGATTTGAGGGTCTATGTAGGATTGTCATAGTCCTACTAAGTTCTACTGGAGGGCTAATTGTTGATCTAGGTGGTCTTAGAAAAAAGAACTTAATACGTTGTCAAATTTCGAGCTCAAAAGTTATTCTTGTGCGTTTTCATAAAAAGTGATTATCAGTAAAGTCAAGGACTTGTTCAAATGATTTGAGGGTCTATGTAGGAGTGTCATAGTCCTAGTAGGTTCTACTGGAGGGCTATTTGTTGATCTAGGTGGTCTGAGAAAAAAGTACTTAATACGTTGTCAAATTTCGAGCTCAAAAGTTGTTCTTGGGCGTTTTCATAAAAAGTGATTATCAGTATAGTCAAGGACTTGTTCAAATGATTTGAGGGTCTATGTAGGAGTGTCATAGTCCTACTAAGTTCTACTGGAGGGCTAATTGTTGATCTAGGTGGTCTTAGAAAAAGTACTTAATACGTTGTCAAATTTCGAGCTCAAAAGTTATTCTTGTGCGTTTTCATAAAAAGTGATTATCAGTATAGTCAAGGACTTGTTCAAATGATTTGAGGGTCTATGTAGGAGTGTCATAGTCCTAGTAGGTTCTACTGGAGGGCTGATTGTTGATCTAGGTGGTCTGAGAAAAAAGTACTTAATACGTTGTCAAATTTCGAGCTCAAAATTGTTCTTGGGCGTTTTCATAAAACGTGATTTTCAGTATAGTCAAGGACTTGTTCAAATGATTTGAGGGTCTATATAGGAGTGTCATAGTCCTAGTAGGTTCTACTGGAGGGGTAATTGTTGATCTAGGTGGTCTGAGAAAAAAGTACTTAATACGTTGTCAAATTTCGAGCTCAAAAAGTTATTCTTAAGCGTTTACATAAAAAGTGATTATCAGTATAGTCAAGGACTTGTTCAAATGATTTGAGGGTCTATGTAGGAGTGTCATAGTCCTAGTAGGTTCTACTGGAGGGCTAATTGTTGATCTAGGTGGTCTGAGAGAAAAGTACTTAATACGTTGTCAAATTTCGAGCTCAAAATTTATTCTTGTGCGTTTTCATAAAGTGATTATCAGTATAGTCCAGGACTTGTTCAAATGATTTGAGGGTCTATGTAGGAGTGTCAGAGTCCTAGAAGGTTCTACTGGAGGACTAATTGTTGATCTAGGTGGCCTGAGAAAAAAGTACTTAATACGTTGTCAAATTTCGAGCTCAAAAAAAGTTCTTGGGCGGTTTCATAAAAAGTGATTATCAGTATAGTCAAGGACTTGTTCAAATGATTTGAGGGTCTATGTAGGAGTGTCATAGTCCTAGTAGGTTCTACTGGAGGGCTAATTATTGATCTAGGTGGTCTGAGAAAAAAGTACTTAATACGTTGTCAAATTTCGAGCTCAAAAGTTGTTCTTGGGCGTTTTCATAAAAAGTGATTATCAGTATAGTCAAGGACTTGTTCAAATGATTTGAGGGTCTATGTAGGAGTGTCATAGTCCTAGTAGGTTCTACTGGAGGGCTAATTGTTGATCTAGGTGGTCTGAGAAAAAAGTACTTAATACGTCGTCAAATTTCGAGCTCAAAAGTTATTCTTGTGCGTTTTCATAAAAAGTGATTATCAGTATAGTCAAGGACTTGTTCAAATGATTTGAGGGTCTATGTAGGAGTGTAATAGTCCTAGTAGGTTCTACTGGAGGGCTAATTGTTGATCTGGGTGGTCTGAGAAAAAAGTACTCAATACGTTGTCAAATTTCGAGCTCAAAATTTGTTCTTGGGCGTTTTCATGAAAAGTGATTATCAGTATAGTCAAGGACTTGTTCAAATGATTTGAGGGTCTATGTAGTAGTGTCATAGTCCTAGTAGGTTCTACTGGAGCGCTAATTGTTGATCTAGGTGGTCTGAGAAAAAAGTACTTAATACGTTGTCAAATTTCGAGCTCAAAAGTTGTTCTTGGGCGTTTTCATAAAAAGTGATTTTCAGTATAGTCAAGGCGTTGTTCAAATGATTTGAGGGTCTATGTAGGAGTCTCATAGTCCTAGTAGGTTCTACTGGAGGGCTAATTGTTGATCTAGGTGGTCTGAGAAAAAAGTACTTAATACGTTGTCAAATTTCGAGCTCAAAAGTTGTTCTTGGGCGTTTTCATGAAAAGTGATTATCAGTATAGTCAAGGACTTGTTCAAATGATTTGAGGGTCTATGTAGTAGTGTCATAGTCCTAGTAGGTTCTACTGTTGCGCTAATTGTTGATCTAGGTGGTCTGAGAAAAAAGTACTTAATACGTTGTCAAATTTCGAGCTCAAAAGTTGTTCTTGGGCGTTTTCATAAAAAGTGATTTTCAGTATAGTCAAGGCGTTGTTCAAATGATTTGAGGGTCTATGTAGGAGTCTCATAGTCCTAGTAGGTTCTACTGGAGGGCTAATTGTTGATCTAGGTGGTCTGAGAAAAAAGTACTTAATACGTTGTCAAATTTCGAGCTCAAAGTTATTCTTGTGCGTTTTCATAAAAAGTGATTATCAGTATAGTCAAGGACTTGTTCAAATGATTTGAGGGTCTATGTAGGAGTGTAATAGTCCTAGTAGGTTCTACTGGAGGGCTAATTGTTGATCTAGGTGGTCTGAGAAAAAAGTACTTAATACGTTGTCAAATCTCGAGCTCAAAAGTTGTTCTTGGGCGTTTTCATGAAAAGTGATTATCAGTATAGTCAAGGACTTGTTCAAATGATTTGAGGGTCTATGTAGTAGTGTCATAGTCCTAGTAGGTTCTACTGGAGGGCTAATTGTTGATCTAGGTGGTCTGAGAAAAAAGTACTTAATACGTTGTCAAATTTCAAGCTCAAAAGTTGTTCTTGGGCGTTTTCATAAAAAGTGATTTTCAGTATAGTCAAGGAGTTGTTCAAATGATTTGAGGGTCTATGTAGGAGTCTCATAGTCCTAGTAGGTTCTACTGGAGGGCTAATTGTTGATCTACGTGGTCTGAGAAAAAAGTACTTAATACGTTGTCAAATTTCGAGCTCAAAAGTTATTCTTAAGCGTTTACATAAAATGATTATCAGTATAGTCAAGGACTTGTTCAAATGATTTGAGGGTCTATGTAGGAGTGTCATAGTCCTAGTAGGTTCTACTGGAGGGCTAATTGTTGATCTAGGTGGTCTGAGAGAAAAGTACATAATACGTTGTCAAATTTCGAGCTCAAAAGTTATTCTTAAGCGTTTTCATAAAAAGTGATTATCAGTATAGTCAAGGACTTGTTCAAATGATTTGAGGGTCTATGTAGGAGTGTCATAGTCCTACTAAGTTCTACTGGAGGGCTAATTGTGGATCTAGGTGGTCTTAGAAAAAAGTACTTAATACGTTGTCAAATTTCGAGCTCAAAATTTATTCTTGTGGGTTTTCATGAAAAGTGATTATCAGTATAGTCAAGGACTTGTTCAAATGATTTGAGGGTCTATGTAGGAGTGTCATAGTCCTAGTAGGTTCTACTGGAGGGCTAATTGTTGATCTAGGTGGTCTGAGAAAAAAGTACTTAATACGTTGTCAAATTTCGAGTTCAAAAGTTGTTCTTGGGCGTTTTCATGAAAAGTGATTATCAGTATAGTCAAGGACTTGTTCAAATGATTTGAGGGTCTATGTAGGAGTGTCATAGTCCTACTAAGTTCTACTGGAGGGCTAATTGTGGATCTAGGTGGTCTTAGAAAAAAGTACTTAATACGTTGTCAAATTTCGAGCTCAAAATTTATTCTTGTGGGTTTTCATGAAAAGTGATTATCAGTATAGTCAAGGACTTGTTCAAATGAATTGAGGGTCTATGTAGGAGTGTCATAGTCCTAGTAGGTTCTACTGGAGGGCTAATTGTTGATCTAGGTGATCTGAGAAAAAAGTACTTAATACGTTGTCAAATTTCGAGCTCAAAAGTTGTTCTTGGGCGTTTTCATGAAAAGTGATTATCAGTATAGTCAAGGACTTGTTCAAATGATTTGAGGGTCTATGTAGGAGTGTCATAGTCCTAGTAGGTTCTACTGGAGGGCTAATTGTTGATCTAGGTTGTCTGAGAAAAAAGTACTTAATAGGTTCGAGCTCAAAAGTTGTTCTTGTGCGTTTTCATAAAAAGTGATGATCAGTATTGTCAAGGACTTGTTCAAATGATTTGAGGGTCTATGTAGGAGTGTCATAGTCCTACTAGGTTCTACTGGAGGTCTAATTGTTGATCTAGGTGGTCTGAGAAAAAAGTACTTAATACGTTGTCAAATTTCGAGCTCAAAATTTATTCTTCTGCGTTTTCATAAAAAGTGATAATCAGTATAGTCAAGTACTTGTTCAAATGATTTGAGGGTCTATGTAGGAGTGTCATAGTCCTAGTAGCTTCTACTGGAGGGCTAATTGTTGATCTAGGTGCTCTGAGAAAAAAGTACTTAATACGTTGTCAAATTTGGCGCTCAAATTTATTCTTGTGCGTTTTCATAAAAAGTGATTATCAGTATAGTCAAGGACTTGTTCAAATGATTTGAGGGTCTATGTAGGGGTGTCATAGTCCTAGTAGGTTCTACTGTAGGGCTAATTGTTGATCTAGGTGGTCTGAGAAAAAAGTACTTAATACGTTGTCAAATTTCGAGCTCAAAATTTATTCTTCTGCGTTTTCATAAAAAGTGATTATCAGTATAGTCAAGGACTTGTTCAAATGATTTGAGGGTCTATGTAGGAGTGTCATAGTACTAGTAGGTTCTACTGGATGGGTAATTGTTGATCTAGGGGGTCTGAGAAAAAAGTACCTAATACGTTGTCAAATTTCGAGCTCAAAAGTTATTCTTCTGCGTTTTCATAAAAAGTGATTATCAGTATAGTCAAGGACTTGTTCAAATGATTTGAGGGTCTATGTAGGGGTGTCATAGTCCTAGTAGGTTCTACTAGAGGGCTAATTGTTGATCTAGGTGGTCTGAGAAAAAAGTACTTAATACGTTGTCAAATTTCGAGCTCAAAAGTTATTCTTCTGCGTTTTCGTAAAAAGTGATTATCAGTATAGTCAAGGACTTGTTCAAATGATTTGAGGGTCTATGTAGGAGTGTCATAGTACTAGTAGGTTCTACTGGAGGGCTAATTGTTGATCTAGGTGGTCTGAGAAAAAAGTACTTAATACGTTGTCAAATTTCGCGCTCAAAATTTATTCTTGTGCGTTTTCATAAAAAGTGATTATCAGTATAGTCAAGGACTTGTTCAAATGATTTGAGGGTCTATGTAGGAGTGTCATAGTCCTACTAGGTTCTACTGGAGGTCTAATTGTTGATCTAGGTGGTCTGAGAAAAAAGTATTTAATACGTTGTCAAATTTCGCGCTCAAAAGTTATTCTTGTGCGTTTTCATAAAAAGTGATTATCAGTATAGTCAAGGACTTGTTCAAATGATTTGAGGTCCTATGTAGGAGTGTCATAGTCCTAGTAGGTTCTACTGGAGGGCTAATTGTTCATTTAGGTTGTCTGAGAAAAAGTACTTAATAGGTTCGAGCTCAAAAGTTGTTCTTGTGCTTTTTCATAAAAAGTGATTTTCAGTATAGTCAAGGACTTGTTCGAATGATTTGAGGGTCTATGTAGGAGTGTCATAGTCTTAGTACGTTATACTATAGGGCTAATTGTTGATCTAGGTGGTCTGAGAAAAAAGTACGTAATGCGTTGTCAAGTTTCGAGCTCAAAAGTTATTCTTGTGCGTTTTCATAAAAAGTGATTATCAGTATAGTCAAGGACTTGTTCAAATGATTTGAGGGTCTATGTAGGAGTGTCATAGTCCTATTAGGTTCTACTGGAGGTCTAATTGTTGATCTAGGTGGTCTGAGAAAAAAGTACTTAATACGTTGTCAAATTTCGAGCTCAAAAGTTATTCTTCTGCGTTTTCATAAAAAGTGATTATCAGTATAGTCAAGGACTTGTTCAAACGATTTGAGGGTCTATGTAGGAGTGTCATAGTCCTAGTAGGTTCTACTGGAGGGCTAATTGTTGATCTAGGTGGTCTGAGAAAAAAGTACTTAATACGTTGTCAAATTTCGCGCTCAAATTTATTCTTGTGCGTTTTCATAAAAAGTGATTATCAGTATAGTCAAGGACTTGTTCAAATGATTTGAGGTCCTATGTAGGAGTGTCATAGTCCTAATAGGTTCTACCGGAGGGGTAATTGTTGATCTAGGTGGTCTGAGAAAAAAGTATTTAATACGTTGTCAAATTTCGAGCTCAAAAGTTATCCTTCTGCGTTTTCATAAAAAGTGATTATCAGTATAGTCAAGGACCTGTTCAAATGATTTGAGGGTCTATGTAGGAGTGTCCTAGTCCTATTAGGTTCTACTGGAGGGCTAATTGTTGATCTAGGTGGTCTGAGAAAAAAAGTACTTAATACGTTGTCAAATTTCGAGCTCAAATGTTATTCTTGTGCGTTTTCATAAAAAGTGATTATCAGTATAGTCAAGGACTTGTTCAAATGATTTGAGGTCCTATTTAGGAGTGTCATAGTTCTAGTAGGTTCTACTGGAGGGCTAATTGTTCATCTAGGTTGTCTGAGAAAAAAGTACTTAATGGGTTCGAGCTCAAAAGTTGTTCTTGTGCTTTTTCATAAAAAGTGATCTTCAGTATAGTCAAGGACTTGTTCAAATGATTTGAGGGTCTATGTAGGAGTGTCATAGTCTTAGTACAATATACTATAGGGCTAATTGTTGATCTAGGTGGTCTGAGAAAAAAGTGCTTAATACGTTGTCAAATTTCGAGCTCAAAAGTTATTCTTCTGCGTTTTCATAAAAAGTGATTATCAGTATAGTCAAGGACTTGTTCAAATGATTTGAGGGTCTATGTAGGAGTGTCATAGTCCTAGTAGGTTCTACTGGAGGGCTAATTGTTGATCTAGGTGGTCTGAGAAAAAAGTACTTAATACGTTGTCAAATTTCGCGCTCAAATTTATTCTTGTGCGTTTTCATAAAAAGTGATTATCAATATAGTCAAGGACTTGTTCAAACGATTTGAGGTCCTATGTAGGAGTGTCATAGTCCTAATAGGTTCTACCGGAGGGGTAATTGTTGATCTAGGTGGTCTGAGAAAAAAGTACTTAATACGTTGTCAAATTTCGAGCTCAAAATTATTCTTCTGCGTTTTCATAAAAAGTGATTATCAGTATAGTCAAGGACCTGTTCAAATGATTTGAGGGTCTATGTAGGAGTGTCATAGTCCTAGTAGGTTCTACTGGAGGGCTAATTGTTGATCTAGGTGGTCTGAGAAAAAAGTACTTAATACGTTGTCAAATTTCGAGCTCAAAAGTTATTCTTGTGCGTTTTCATAAAAAGTGATTATCAGTATAGTCAAGGACTTGTTCAAATGATTTGAGGTCCTATGTAGGAGTGTCATAGTTCTAGTAGATTCTACTGGAGGGCTAATTGTTCATCTAGGTTGTCTGAGAAAAAAGTACTTAATAGGTTCGAGCTCAAAAGTTGTTCTTGTGCTTTTTCATAAAAAGTGATTTTCAGTATAGTCAAGGACTTGTTCAAATGATTTGAGGGTCTATGTAGGAGTGTCATAGTCTTAGTACATTATACTATAGGGCTAATTGTTGATCTAGGTGGTCTGAGAAAAAAGTACGTAATACGTTGTCAAATTTCGAGCTCAAAAGTTATTCTTGTGCGTTTTCATAAAAAGTGATTATCAGTATAGTCAAGGACTTGTTCAAATGATTTGAGGGTCTATGTAGGAGTGTCATAGTCCCACTAGGTTCTACTGGAGGTCTAATTGTTGATCTAGGTGGTCTGAGAAAAAAGTACTTAATACGTTGTCAAATTTCGAGCTCAAAAGTTATTCTGCGTTTTCATAAAAAGTGATTATCAGTATAGTCAAGGACTTGTTCAAATGATTTGAGGGTCTATGTAGGAGTGTCATAGTCCTAGTAGGTTCTACTGGAGGGATAATTGTTGATCTAGGTGGTCTGAGAAAAAAGTACTTAATACGTTGTCAAATTTCGCGCTCAAAAGTTATTCTTGTGCGTTTTCATAAAAAGAGATTATCAGTATAGTCAAGGACTTGTTCAAATGATTTGAGGTCCTATGTAGGAGTGTCATAGTCCTACTAGGTTCTACTGGAGGTCTAATTGTTGATCTAGGTGGTCTGAGAAAAAAGTACTTAATACGTTGTCAAATTTCGAGCTCAAAAGTTATTCTTGTGCGTTTTCATAAAAAGTGATTATCAGTATAGTCAAGGACTTGTTCAAATTATTTGAGGGTCTTTGTAGTAGTGTCATAGTCCTAATAGGTTCTACCGGAGGGGTAATTGTTGATCTAGTTGGTCTGAGAAAAAAGTACTTAATACGTTGTCAAATTTCGCGCTCAAAAGTTATTCTTGTGCGTTTTCATAAAAAGTGATTATCAGTATAGTCAAGGACTTGTTCAAATGATTTGAGGTCCTATGTAGGAGTGTCATAGTCCTAATAGGTTCTACCGGAGGGCTAATTGTTGATCTAGGTGGTCTGAGAAAAAAGTACTTAATACGTTGTCAAATTTCGAGCTCAAAAGTTATTCTTGTGCGTTTTCATGAAAAGTGATTATCAGTATAGTCAAGGACTTGTTCAAATGATTTGAGGGTCTATGTAGGAGTGTCATAGTTCTAATAGGTTCTACGGGAGGGGTAATTGTTGATCTAGGTGGTCTGAGAAAAAAGTACTTAATACGTTGTCAAATTTCGAGCTCAAAAGTTATTCTTGTGCGTTTTCATAAAAAGTGATTATCAGTATAGTCAAGGACCTGTTCAAATGATTTGAGGGTCTATGTAGGAGTGTCATAGTCCTAGTAGGTTCTACTGGAGGGCTAATTGTTGATCTAGGTGGTCTGAGAAAAAAGTACTTAATACGTTGTCAAATTTCGAGCTCAAAAGTTATTCTTGTGCGTTTTCATGAAAAGTGATTATCAGTATAGTCAAGGACTTGTTCAAATCATATGAGGGTCTATGTAGGAGTGTCATAGTCCTAGTAGATTCTACTGGAGGGCTAATTGTTGATCTAGGTGGTCTGAGAAAAAGGTACTTAATACGTTGTCAAATTTCGAGCTCAAATTTATTCTTGTGCGTTTTCATAAAAAGTGATTATCAGTATAGTCAAGGACTTGTTCAAATGATTTGAGGTCCTATGTAGGAGTGTCATAGTCCTAATGGGTTCTACCGGAGGGGTAATTGTTGATCTAGGTGGTCTGAGAAAAAAGTACTTAATACGTTGTCAAATTTCGAGCTCAAAAGTTATTCTTGTGCGTTTTCATTAAAAGTGATTATCAGTATAGTCAAGGACTTGTTCAAATGATTTGAGGTCCTGTGTAGGAGTGTCATAGTTCTAGTAGGTTCTACTGGAGGGCTAATTGTTCATCTAGGTTGTCTGAGAAAAAAGTACTTAATAGGTTCGAGCTCAAAAGTTGTTCTAGTGCTTTTTCATAAAAAGTGATTTTCAGTATAGTCAAGGACTTGTTCAAATGATTTCAGGGACTATGTAGGAGTGTCATAGTCTTAGTACGTTATACTAGAGGGCTAATTGTTGATCTAGGTGGTCTGAGAAAAAAGTACGTAATACGTTGTCAAATTTCGAGCTCAAAAGTTATTCTTGTGCGTTTTCATAAAAAGTGATTATCAGTATAGTCAAGGACTTGTTCAAATGATTTGAGGGTCTATGTAGGAATGTCATAGTCCTACTAGGTTCTACTGGAGGTCTAATTGTTGATCTAGGTGGTCTGCGAAAAAAGTACTTAATACGTTGTCAAGTTTCGAGCTCAAAAGTTATTCTTCTGCGTTTTCATAAAAAGTCATTATCAGTATAGTCAAGGACTTCTTCAAATGATTTGAGGGTCTATGTAGGAGTGTCATAGTCCTAGTAGGTTCTACTGGAGGGCTAACTGTTGATCTAGGTGGTCTGAGAAAAAAGTACTTAATACGTTGTCAAATTTCGCGCTCAAAAGTTATTCTTGTGCGTTTTCATAAAAAGTGATTATCAGTATAGTCAAGGACTTGTTCAAATGATTTGAGGTCCTATGTAGGAGTGTCATAGTCCTAATAGGTTCTACCGGAGGGACAATTGTTGATCTAGGTGGTCTGAGAAAAAAGTACTTAATACGTTGTCAAATTTCGAGCTCAAAAGTTATTCTTAAGCGTTTTCATAAAAAGTGATTATCAGTATAGTCAAGGACTTGTTCAAATGATTTGAGGGTCTATGTAGGAGTGTCACAGTCCTACTAGGTTCTACTGGAGGTCTATTTGTTGATCTAGGTGGTCTGAGAAAAAAGTACTTAATACGTTGTCAAATTTCGAGCTCAAAAGTTATTCTTGTGCGTTTTCATAAAAAGTGATCATCAGTATAGTCAAGGACTTGTTCAAATGATTTGAGGTCCTATGTAGGAGTGTCATAGTCCTATTAGGTTCTACCGGAGGGGTAATTGTTGATCTAGGTGGTCTGAGAAAAAAGTACTTAACACGTTGTCAAATTTTGAGCTCAAAAGTTATTCTTGTGCGTTTTCAAAAAAGTGATTATCAGTATAGTCAAGGACTTGTTCAAATGATTTGAGGTCCTATGTAGGAGTGTCATAGTCCTAATAGGTTCTACCGGAGGGGTAATTGTTGATCTAGGTGGTCTGAGAAAAAAGTACTTAATACGTTGTCAAATTTCGCGCTCAAAATTTTTTCTTAAGCGTTTTCATAAAAAGTGATTATCAGTATAGTCAAGGACTTGTTCAAATGATTTGAGGGTCTATGTAGGAGTGTCATAGTCCTAGTAGGTTCTACTGGATTGCTCATTGTTGATCTAGGTGGTCTGAGAAAAAAGTACGTGATACGTTGTCAAATTTCGAGCTCAAAAGTTATTCTTGTGCGTTTTCATAAAAAGTGATTATCAGTATAGTCAAGGACTTGTTCAAATGATTTGAGGGTCTATGTAGGAGTGTCATAGTCCTACTAGGTTCTACTGGAGGTCTAATTGTTGATCTAGGTGGTCTGAGAAAAAAGTACTTAATACTTTGTCAAATTTCGAGCTCAAAAGTTATTCTTGTGCGTTTTCATAAAGTGATTTTCAGTATAGTCAAGGACTTGTTCAAATAATTTAAGGGTCTATGTAGGAGTGTCATAGTCCTAGTAGGTTCTACTGGAGGGCTAAGTGTTCACCTAGGTTGTCTGAGAAAAAAGTACTTAATACGTTCGAGCTCAAAAGTTGTTCTTGTGCTTTTTCATAAAAAGTGATTTTCAGTATAGTCAAGGACTTGTTCAAATGATTTGAGGTCCTATGTAGGAGTGTCATAGTCCTAATAGGTTCTATCGGGGGGGTAATTGTTGATCTAGGTGGTCTGAGAAAAAAGTACTTAATACGTTGTCAAATTTCGAGCTCAAAAATTATTCTTAAGCGTTTTCATAAAAAGTGATTATCAGTATAGTCAAGGACTTGTTCAAATGATTTGAGGGTCTATTTAGGAATGTCCTAGTCCTACTAGGTTCTACTGGAGGTCTAATTGTTGATCCAGATGGTCTGAGAAAAAAGTACTTAATACGTTGTCAAATTTCGAGCTCAAAAGTTATTCTTGTGCGTTTTCATAAAAAGTGATTATCAGTATAGTCAAGGACTTGTTCAAATGATTTGAGGTCCTATGTAGGAGTGTCATAGTCCTAATAGGTTTTACCGGAGGGGTAATTGTTGATCTAGGTGGTCTGAGAAAAAAGTACTTAATACGTTGTCAAATTTCGAGCTCAAAATTTATTCTTGTGCGTTTTCAAAAAAAGTGATTATCAGTATAGTCAAGGACTTGTTCAAATGATTTGAGGTCCTATGTAGGAGTGTCATAGTCCTAATAGGTTCTACCGGAGGGGTAATTGTTGATCTAGGTGGTCTGAGAAAAAAGTACTTAATACGTTGTCAAATTTCGCGCTCAAAAGTTATTCTTAAGCGTTTTCATAAAAAGTGATTATCAGTATAGTCAAGGACTTGTTCAAATGATTTGAGGGTCTATGTAGGACTGTCATAGTCCTATTAGATTCTACTGGAGGGCTAATTGTTGATCTAGGTGGTCTGAGAAAAAAGTACGTAATACGTTGTCAAATTTCGAGCTCAAAAGTTATTCTTGTGCGTTTTCATAAAAAGTGATTATCAGTATAGTCAAGGACTTGTTCAAATGATTTGAGGGTCTATGTAGGAGTGTCATAGTCCTACTATGTTCTACTGGAGGTCTAATTGTTGATCTAGGTGGTCTGAGAAAAAAGTACTTAATACTTTGTCAAATTTCGAGCTCAAAAGTTATTCTTGTGCGTTTTCATAAAGTGATTTTCAGTATAGTCAAGGACTTGTTCAAATAATTTAAGGGTCTATGTAGGAGTGTCATATTCCTAGTAGGTTCTACTGGAGGGCTAAGTGTTCATCTAGGTTGTCTGAGAAAAAAGTACTTAATACGTTCGAGCTCAAAATTTGTTCTTGTGCTTTTTCATAAAAAGTGATTTTCAGTATAGTCAAGGACTTGTTCAAATGATTTGAGGGTCTATGTAGGAGTATCGTAGTCTTAGTACGTTATACTAGAGGGTTAATTGTTGATCTAGGTGGTCTGAGAAAAAGGTACTTAATACGTTGTCAAATTTCGAGCTCAAAAGTTATTCTTGTGCGTTTTCATAAAAAGTGATTTTCAGTATAGTCAAGGACTTGTTCAAATAATTTAAGGGTCAATGTAGGAGTGTCACAGTCCTAGTAGGTTCTACTGGAGGTCTAATTGTTGATCTAGGTGGCCTGAGAAAAAAGTACTCAATTCGTTGTCAAATTTCGTGCTCAAAAATTATTCTTGTGCGTTTTCATAAAAAGTGATTTTCAGTATACTCAAAGACTTGTTCAAATGATTTGAGGGTCTATGTAGGGGTGTCATAGTCCTAGTAGGTTCTGCTGGATGGCTAATTGTTGATCTAGGTGTTCTGAGAAAAAAGTACTTAATACGTTGTCAAATTTCGAGCTCAAAATTTATTCTTGTGCGTTTTCATAAAAAGTGATTTTTAGTATAGTAAACGACTTGTTCAAATGATTTGAGGGTCTATGTAGGAGTGTCCTAGTCCTATTAGATTTTACTGGAGGGGTATTGTTGATCTAGGTGGTCTGAGAAAAAAGTACTTAATACGTTGTCAAATTTCGAGCTCAAAATTTATTCTGCGTTTTCATAAAAAGTGATTATCAGTATAGTCAAGGACTTGTTCAAATGATTTGAGGTCCTATCTAGGAGTGTCCTAGTCCTATTAGATTCTACTGGAGGGGTATTGTTGATCTAGGTGGTCTGAGAAAAAAGTACTTAATACGTTGTCAAATTTCGAGCTCAAAAGTTATTCTGCGTTTTCATAAAAAGTGATTTTCAGTATAGTCAAGGACTTGTTCAAATGATTTGAGGGTCTATGTAGGAGTGTCATAGTCCTAATAGGGTCTACTGGAGGGATAATTGTTGATGTACGTGGTCTGAGAAAAAAGTACCTAATACGTTGTCAAATTTCGAGCTCAAAATTTATTCTTGTGCGTTTTCATAAAAAGTGATTTTCAGTATACTCAAGGACTTGTTCAAATGATTTGAGGGTCTATGTAGGAGTGTCATAGTCCTAGTAGGTTCTGCTGGAGGGCTAATTGTTGATCTAGGTGTTCTGAGAAAAAAGTACTTAATTCGTTGTCAAATTTCGAGCTCAAAAATTATTCTTGTGCGTTTTCATAAAAAGTGATTTTCAGTATACTCAAGGACTTGTTCAAATGATTTGAGGGTCTATGTAGGAGCGTCATAGTCCTAGTAGGTTCTGCTGGGGGGCTAATTGTTGATCTAGGTGTTCTGAGAAAAAAGTACTTAATACGTTGTCAAATTTCGAGCTCAAAATTTATTCTTGTGCTTTTTCATAAAAAGTGATTTTCAGTATAGTCAAGGACTTGTTCAAATGATTTGAGGGTCTATGTAGGAGTGTCATGGTCTTAGTACGTTATACTATAGGGCTAATTGTTGATCTAGGTGGCCTGAGAAAAAAGTACTTAATTCGTTGTCAAATTTCGAGCTCAAAAATTATTCTTGTGCGTTTTCATAAAAAGTGATTTTCAGTATACTCAAGGACTTGTTCAAATGATTTGAGGGTCTATGTAGGAGTGTCATAGTCCTAGTAGGTTCTGCTGGAGGGCTAATTGTTGATCTAGGTGTTCTGAGAAAAAAGTACTTAATTCGTTGTCAAATTTCGAGCTCAAAAGTTATTCTTGTGCGTTTTCATAAAAAGTGATTTTCAGTATACTCAAGGACTTGTTCAAATGACTTGAGTGTCTATGTAGGAGTGTCATAGTCCTAGTAGGTTTTGCTGGAGGGCTAATTGTTGATCTAGGTGTTCTGAGAAAAAAGTACTTAATACGTTGTCAAATTTCGAGCTCAAAATTTATTCTTGTGCGTTTTCATAAAAATTGATTTTCAATATACTCAAGGACTTGTTCAAATGATTTGAGGGTCTACGTAGGAGTGTCATAGTCCTAGTAGGTTCTACTGGAGGGCTAATTGTTCATCTAGGTTGTCTGAGAAAAAAGTACTTAATAGGTTCGAGCTCAAAAGTTGTTCTTGTGCTTTCTCATAAAAAGTGATTTTCAGTATAGTCAAGGACTTGTTCAAATGATTTGAGGGTCTATGTAGGAGTGTCATGGTCTTAGTACGTTATACTATAGGGCTAATTGTTGATCTAGGTGGCCTGAGAAAAAAGTACTTAATTCGTTGTCAAATTTCGAGCTCAAAAATTATTCTTGTGCGTTTTCATAAAAAAAGATTTTCAGTATACTCAAGGACTTGTTCAAATGATTTGAGGGTCTATGTAGGAGTGTCATAGTCCTAGTAGGTTCTGCTGGAGGGCTAATTGTTGATCTAGGTGTTCTGAGAAAAAAGTACTTAATTCGTTGTCAAATTTCGAGCTCAAAATTTATTCTTGTGCGTTTTCATAAAAAGTGATTTTCAGTATAGTAAACGACTTGTTCAAATGATTTGAGGGTCTATGTAGGAGTGTCATAGTCCTAGTAGGTTCTGCTGGAGGGCTAATTGTTGATCTAGGTGTTCTGAGAAAAAGAACTTAATACGTTGTCAAATTTCGAGCTCAAAATTTATTCTTGTGCGTTTTCATAAAAAGTGATTTTCAGTATAGTAAACGACTTGTTCAAATGATTTGAGGGTCTATCTAGGAGTGTCCTAGTCCTATTAGATTCTACTGGAGGGGTATTGTTGATCTAGGTGGTCTGAGAAAAAAGTGCTTAATACGTTGTCAAATTTCGAGCTCAAAAGTTATTCTGCGTTTTCATAAAAAGTGATTTTCAGTATAGTCAAGGACTTGTTCAAATGATTTGAGGGTCTATGTAGGAGTGTCATAGTCCTAATTGGTTCTAGTGGAGGGATAATTGTTGATGTAGGTGGTCTGAGAAAAAAAGTACCTAATACGTTGTCAAATTTCGAGCTCAAAATTTATTCTTGTGCGTTTTCATAAAAAGCGATTTTCAGTATAGCCAAGGACTTGTTTAAATGATTTGAGGTTCTAATGGAGGGCTAATTTTTGATCTAGCTTGTCTGAAAAAGGGTACTTAGTACTTTTTTCTCAGACCACCTAGATCAACAATTCGCCCTTCAGTAGAACCTACTAGGACTATGACACTCCTACATAGACCCTCAAATCATTTGAACAAGTCCTTGGCTATACTGAAATTCACTTTTTATGAAAACGCACAAGAATAGTTTTTGAGCTCGAAATTTGACAACCTATCAAGTACTTTTTTCTTAGAACACCTAGATCAACAATTAGCCCTCCAGCATAACCTACTATGACTATGACACTCCTACCTAGACCCTCAAATCATTTGAACAAGTCCTTGGCTATACTGAAAATCTTTTTTAATGAAAACGCACAAGAATATTTTTTTGAGCTCGAAATTTGACAACCTATAACCTATACAACCTATACTCAGACCACCTAGATCAACAATTAGGCCTCCAGTAGAACCTACTAGGACTATGACACTCCTACATAGACCCTCAAATCATTTGAACAAGTCCTTGGCTATACTGAAATTCACTTTTTATGAAAACGCACAAGAATAATCTTGAGCTCGAAATTTAACAACGTATTAAGTTCTTTTTTCCCAGACCAGCTAGATCAACAGTTAACTCAATTTCGGCACCTATTAGGGTTTTGACACTCCGAAACATCGTTAGGTGGACCCCTATTTTGACTTAATAGGGTTAATTTTGGGAGATGTTTCCGGCTCCCAAACCTGTTGTAGTCTATAATTTGAAGTAATTTTTAGTTCATAAGATCCGTATTGATACCAATATTGATTGCACAAAGTTTGGGATTTATATCCTGATTCGGTTATTGATTTACTATCATTTTTAGGCTGATATTTGGTTTTCTCAAATTGTTTTATAAAATAAACTTGGAAGGTTGCTCTGGTAATCAGGGTTGGGTAGTCTCTTTTTGTCGATGGCATGGGTTAACTGAGATTCCTAACTAACCAAAAAGTCCTCTAATAACTTTGGTGACATTTGCTAGTTTTTGGAGAAATTTTTCAAATGAATTATCAACTAATAGTCAAATCGTTTCTTCGACATTAGAGCAAAAAAACGATACAGCAAAAAGAAGAGCCGCATGGAGGGCTTCTGGTTAGTCAAATTTTAATTCGTACCAGCGATAAAATTGGGACCACCCAGCCCCGGGTATCAGGGGACACCACCAAGTGTAAACTGGGACCACCACCACAGGTTTATGTGGGACCACCCAGCCCCGGGTATCAGGGGAATTATTACTTAGGGGTTACCTTTTGTTCAAGCGTTTTTTGTTTTAGTAACATGGACAATACAGTTCTAATTCTTGGTGACTCTCATCTGAAACGAATGGGAGAGAACTTCAGATTCCCTGATTGGTTTGATGTGGTGGGCATATCCGGGGGCAAAGTTCAAATTTGGGAAAATTTCAAGGATGAAATTAGGATCAATCACATTCTGGTGATAGTGGCAGGAGGCAACAATGTCACTGCCAAGCCTTGGGACCCTCTGCAGTCCAAGGAAAGTCTGAAGACTACGATGGAAAGCTTCGTTGAACTAAGGAACTTCTGCAATTTTGCCAGTACCAGTCTCATCATATGCGAAGTTTTCAATAGAAAAATTTCTCTGGAAAGTGTGTTTGATCCAATCCGGAAACTCAATGGGCGTCTACAGAACAAAACTCTGAAACCGAATTATAGAAAATTTAGTTTTCATCCTATTCTCTCTAATGATGATGTTCATCTTACTTCTGAAAGCTATGAATCAGCTTGCCTTGATATTTTGGAATTTGTAGCAACTCCACCCTTGGCGCGTCCCGAGCTCGCTAATTTGAGTAAGCAAAATGTTGTTTAATGTGCAGATTTGTTTCTTGTGAAGTTTTAATTTGCGGCCTTTGTTTTTCGATAACAGCAAGTTTATATCAAGAAAACTAGTGTAGGTCGTGCAATTACAGCAGTTAAATATTAAATCTTAAATGATCCTAATTGTAGCACACAGAATTGGGTTTTTGCTAATTCTACAAAAATAGGTTCCAAAATAGAATTGGATCAGCCATCTGATCAAGGTGGAGGGAATGAAACTTTTTCATTTTTGCGCTGTGAAAAATTAAAGCAAGAATTCTTTGGCTATCTGACTAAAGTGGAGGTCTTAAAATTCTTACCTGGATGGTTGGCCTTGACTTTTATTCTATAAAAAAACGATGCGAGTTGGTCTCATCTGATTGAAGTGGAAGGAATCAACAAGTATTGTAGCTAATTTAACAAAAAAGACTGAAAAACAGAATTGGTTCACCCATCTGATCAAAGCGGAGGGTATGAGTTTTTTTTCATTTTTGCGCTTTAAAGAACTGAGCAAGAATTTTTTGACTATCTGACTAAAGTGGAGGTCTTAGATTTCTTACTTGGGTGGTTTTCCATGACTTTCGTTCTATGAAAAGCGATGCGAGTTGATCTCATCTGATTCAAGTGGAGAGAATCAACTAGTATCGTTTCTAAATATACAAATTAGAGTGATAAATGGAATTGGTTCACCTATCTGATCAAAGTGGAGGGAATGAACCTTTTTTCATTTTTGCGCTGTGAATAATTTCAGCAAAAATTCTTTGACTATCTGACTAAAGTGGAGGTCTTAGCTTTCGTACTTGGATGGTTGCCCTTGACTTCCATTATATGAAAAGCGATGCGAGTTGATCTCATCTGATTCAAGTGGAGAGAATCAACTAGTATCGTTTCTAAATATACAAAATAGAGTGATAAATGGAATTGGTTCACCCATCTGATCAAAGTGGAGGGAATGAACCTTTTTCCATTTTTGCGCTGTAAAAAATTTCAGCAAGAATTCTTTGACTATCTGACTAAAGTGGAGGTCTTAGCTTTCGTACTTGGATGGTTGCCCTTGACTTCCGTTCTATGAAAAGCGATGCGAGTTGATCTCATCTGATTCAAGTGGAGAAAACCAACTAGTATCGTTTCTAAATATACAAAATAGAGTGATTAATGAAATTGGTTCACCCATCTGATCAAAGTGGACGGAATGAACTTTTTTCCATTTTTGCGCTGTAAAAATTTTCAGCAAGAACTCTTTATCTGACTAAAGTGGAGGTCTTAGCTTTTGTACTTGGATGGTTGCCCTTGACTTTCATTCTATGAAAAGCGATGCGAGTTGATCTCATCTGATTCAAGTGGAGAGAACCAATTAGTATCGTTTCTAAATATACAAAATAGAGTGATAAATGGAATTGGTTCACCCATCTGATCAAAGTGGAGGGAATGAACTTTTTTCATTTTTGCGATGTAATAAATTTCAGCAAGAATTCTTTGACTTTTTGACTAAAGTGGAGGTCTTAGCTTTCGTACGTGGATGGTTGCCCTTGACTTCCATTTTATGAAAAGCGATGCGAGTTGATCTCATCTGATTCAAGTGGAGGGAATCAACAAGTATCGTAGCTAATTTAACAATAAAGACTGAAAAACAGAATTGGTTCACCCATCTGATTAAAGTGGAGGGTATGAGTTGTTTTCATTTTTGCGCTTTAAAAAAACTGAGCAAGAATTCTTTGACTATCTGACTAAAGTGGAGGTCTTAGATTTCTTAATTGGGTGGTTGTCTATGACTTTCGTTCTATGAAAAGCGATGCGAGTTGATCTCATCTGATTCAAGTGGAGAGAATCAACTAGTATCGTTTCTAAATATACCAAATGGAGTGATAAATGGAATTGGTTCACCCATTTGATCAAAGTGGAGGGAATGAAACTTTTCATTTTGCGCTGTAAAAAATTTGAGCAAGAATTCTTTGACTATCTGACTAAAGTGGAGGTCTTAGCTTTCTTACTTGGATGGTTGTCCATGACTTTCATTCTATGAAAAGCGATGCGAGTTGATCTCATCTGATTCAAGTGGAGAGAATCAAGTAGTATCGTTTCTAAATATACAAATTAGAGTGATAAATGGAATTGGTTCACCCATCTGGTCAAATTGGAGGGAATGAGCCTTTTTTTATTTGCGCTGTAAAAAATTTGAGCAAGAATTCTTTGCCTATCTGACTAAAGTGGAGGTCTTAGCTTTCTTACTTGGATGGTTGCCCTTGACTTTTGTTCTACAAAAAACGATGCGAGCTGATCTCATCTGATTCAAGTGGAGGGAATCAGCTAGTACCATTGCTAGCTGTACAAAAGGTAGAGTCAAAAATGGCATTGGTTCACCCATGTGGTCAAAGTGGAGGGATTGAACCTCTTTTCATTTATGCGCAGTAAAAAATTATTCATATAAACAAATAAACTGAACAATATACTAAAAGTAATTGACTACCAAACAACCGCATTACAATTTTTTTTTGGAGAGCATGTAGGGCACTATATGTCTTCAGATGGGAACATACTTTGATCAGATGGGTGAACAAATTCCATTTTTCACTCGGTTTTGTAAATTTAGAAACGATCCTAGTTGATTCTCTCCACTTGCAACAGATGAGATCAACTCGTATCGCTTATCATAGAACGACAGTCAAGGACAACCACCCAGGTGAGAATTCTAAGACCTCCACTTTAGTCAGATAGTCGACGAACTCTTGCTCAAATTTGAGCAAGAGTTATCCGATTATCTGACTAAAGTGGAGGTCTTAGAATTCTCACCTGGGTGGTTGTCCTTGACTGTCGTTCTATGATAAGCGATACGAGTTGATCTCATCTGTTGCAAGTGGAGAGAATCAACTAGGATCGTTTCTAAATTTACAAAACCGAGTGAAAAATGGAATTTGTTCACCCATCTGATCAAAGTATGTTCCCATCTGAAGACATAGTGCCCTACATGCTCTCCAAAATAAAATTGTAATGCGGTTGTTTGTTAGTCAATTACTTTGAGTATATTGTTCAGTTTATTTGTTTATATGAATAATTGCGCTCTCTCTCTCTCTCTCTCTCTCTCTCTCTCTCTCTGGTTTTGAAGCAAAACGTAGACAGATTTTTGCCTGTCTGTTTCGTCATTAAATTTTCTCCCCTAAATTGAGAGTGAAATTTTTCTGAACTTCAGATCTTTTTGATTATGAGTCAGCTGAGTTCACAATTGCTTGATCCTAAAATGAGAGAAAATCGCGGTGTCAACAGAAAAGAAGTGTTCACTGATGCGGAATACAACAGGGCTCTCAAGTTGCGGTGGGTGTTCTTTTGCCGGTATGACAAGTCTGTATTGCCCTTGTACCTCAATCATTATGCCTGGCCCACCAACTTTTGGTTTCATGACAAGGTAAATATTGAGAAAGGGACTGTCCTCTCTCTGAAAACGGAAGATGGAATTTTCGACTGCCAATTTGTGGAGACGTGTTTGCAGAAGGACTATAATGCCCGATCAGTGCGAGCGATGAGAATACTTGAGAAAGCGAAGTTGAATAACATCTCCATTGCAGAGCTGACAATGTCCCTAGAGTTAGTGGTTTTTCTATAACTTAGTTTCTTTGCAGCAGGTTCAATCAATCAACTAAAAATTTTTATTCGTAGGTCTACTTTGGAAGATGATATTTGCAAACTAGGTTGCGTCTGTGTTTGATGACAATTGGTTGAGAAAAGTCAAAAATGAATAACTACATTGTAATGCTAACGAGGTCTGAAGATTTATCGGCTCCTTTCACAATTTTTTTCAAAAGTAGATTGAATCAAATCACTTGATTCTTAGACCCAAAGTCTGATGAAAACTGATATTTTCTAATATAAGTGGAATTTTTATTTATGATGGAAATTATGAGAGTTCATTAAGAATTCCCTCTTTTATTCTCTTTTTCAGTGATCAAGAAAGTGAAAATATTGACCCTAAAACTAATGGGAAACAGGTAGCAGATCTGTTTGTTGAAAACGATGCATCACCTCTGACAAGTACTCAGAGAAAGAAGAAGGGCAGGAAAGCCACGTTGGCTGATTGTGATGATGAAGAAGATGCGCCGCCTCCAAAGGCGCTAAAGAGGCTTGGAGAGCCGGTGTTGTCGCTAGGAGAGGAACTGTATAATCCAGTAGACGACCATGCAAGTCCTGTTACAGCTTTGTCCCCTTTAGTTCAGGATTCAAACAAAGATGATGAGGTATAATATTTCTCTTCACTTCGTTTTTCTTTAATTTTGGAGATGAGTTGAACAATTTTGTGCACCAAAGAAAAGTTTTCATCCCAAAATTTCATCGATTTCATGTGCTATAATTCCAATTTTTAAATATGGTATGTACAGGTCTGCAAAATGCTTTAAGTTTGGTCCCGCTTTTGTAAGACCATTTTTGGTTTTTTGAAGGTCTTCGCTGTTCTGAGGGAATTGGTTGCTGACCAGAAGAAACAAAATGAGATGATGTTGGATAACCAGCGAAAGTTCTGTGACCAGATGTTGAAAATTCGTAAAGCTGAAAAAAGAGAGTTTCTCAACATCTGGGCAGCCCATCTCAATGTTAACACCAGTGGAGCAGAAATTGCCAACAAAACGGAGAGTTCTCATCCTCCGCTCATATATAAAGAGTTCGACTTGATGACGCTTTACGCACCCGAAAAGCCAAGTATCTTGGGCCGTGAGCTTGCGCGTCGCCTCTTTGGAGTAGGAGAGAAGTGTGAATTAGTTTTTCTCATCATAGGAAAGAAAACCAGCCGTGAGACTGGAAGAAAGCCGTGCGATGATTTTAGATATCAGTTTTTCAAAGGTTTAGTATGGTATTGTGTATTTTTATTTTCAAGCAAGACAAACGAATATAGATAAACAATCGTGTTTGACAATCAATTTATAAGGAATATTTTATGGACTTTTTGTATCTTCGATTTTGCTAATATCATTGATATGTTTTAAAGGTATAAATGGGCCCCATAATAATTTTATAAGACTGCACTCCCAACTAACTTGAGGTCACTAACCAACTTTTGCTGTCCAACAAGATTTCAAAAACCTTAAGATATTTAAGAATTTTATGTCATTGGTTTTTATAATTATGGAGACTTATATGATAAGAATTTGTTTAGAGTGTGTCGCAAGAAAATATCCTCGAGCCCCAGAAACTGCTTTTGCCAATGCACGCGACGCTGCCAACCAATATGGGCTTGATCAAAAAGTAAGACATGGTGTTGAAAGTGCAGCAAAGATTATAAGAGATAAAGCAATTGCGGACAATAATGCTGAGGAAATTGAAAACGAGGAAACCTAAGCCATCTACATAAAACCTCTTGAACATCAATTATGAGCTTTTAACATGATACTCAATTTTGCATTGTAAGTCTGATAGTTGAACTTTTTCAACAGAGTTTCGAATCATAATAGCATTTTGTTGTTTCATGATCTGAGATTCAAGCTATTTATTTCCTGCTTAAAAGCAATATGCGTTTTAATCGAAAGCGGTGCGGATATCTGTCATATGTTTATAGCGTCTTTTACTGGCATCTGATTTTCTAATTCCTTCATCTGTGCTTTTTGTCAATTACTGAGTTTTATCTGTATCATTTGTACGTTATACCTCTACTTTGCTCTAATACTACGTGCTTTGAGTTCCGTACTTCTGATTTTGCTCTGTTATTCGTTCATGCTTGTTATCAATGTTGCAAATGTTTTCTCAAGAAATATTGGTCTCCCAAGTTTTGTTTGCTGAGAAACCGTTTTGTAGGCTTGAATGCATTTAGGTTAGCAGTACCAGATTTCTTTTTCACTGATAATGAACTTGGTTTTGAAATTGCGTCACAGTAATTTTTTTTCAAAAAGTCTACCGGAAGTTGTTTTCTTACTCTCATTTTCTATTCTACTGTAAAACGTTTTATACCAGTGCTCCTTTTATTTTTTTTTGGTTTCAGAGTCATGAGTTTTAATTTTTTGGCGAGAAGTCAAAAACAAAGTTTACTTTGTCAAGTAGATGGACAGATATGTCGCACTTTTGGTTTTTCAAATCCTAATATAAAATCGTTTGTTGCTTTGATCTCGGAAGAAGAATACGATGATTTGAAGAACACAATTTCATCAGTCGAATCGACTCACAATTTATTAATGAAAGCTTATCATCAAATGAAGGTTGAGAACTGCGTCATACGGCCAGACTTTTTTGACGGTCATGGTTTGTTCTACCAAGGAAAGAAAACTCTTGAAAAAAGGCAGAGGATTTCGATTTTGGGCTATTTGGAAAAAATTCCAAAGAAAGACGAGCCCGACTTTTCAAACCTGTCCGTAATGGCTCCAAGAGAAGGCTCAAAGTTGAGCCGCGTAATGGTGGGTCCTGCACGTTTCGTAAATCATAGTTGCAGACCAAATTGTGATTATCAGGCAGTTGAAATTAATGGGAAAAAAGCTGTTCAAATTGTTACGCGACAGCAGATTTTGACGGGAACAGAGCTGCTGTGTTTCTATGGAACTGACTTTTTTGGACCTGGTAATCGAGATTGCAAATACCCTAACGAGAGTTTTCATGTAAGTGTAAGCACGCCTGCCACTAACGCACCAGAAGCTTCCGTTGAATTGTCGCCTATTGCAGATAACTCAAATGTAACAGAAACTCAAGTTATCTTTAGGATGAGGAATTTTAAGAGGCAATATCGCCATCCAAATCTTCCGGTGACTCCCAAAAAGACTTGCTGGATTGATTTGAGGCTTCCTGATGGTGAAATAAGTGATCATTCATGTAGCGAAAGTGATCATTCAAGTGAGGAAAGTACCCAGACTTCTACGGCTGCTTTGGAAAACGAAATTTCTTCATCACCAGCAACTAGTGTCAACCAAGCCCCTGAAAGCCGAAGATTTGCAGAATCAAAAGCTCCGAATTCACCAGAAAATGAAAAATTTGATATTATGGATTTTGAGCCAATCAACAACAGTACAAAGATATCAGTTGATAATTTCATTTTCTGCGTTGAAAGCCTTGCGACACTTCATGGAACTTCCGATAAGGAAGCGGGAAGTTGGTTGCGCTTGTGCCGTCTAACTCATCCAAACACTTCAATTCCTTCTTTCAAAACGCTGAAAAAGCGAAATGTTCTTGAAGCCCGTCGGCGGGTTGTGAAACCGGAAGCGTCAAAAGAAGGAGAATGGTGTGTTCTGAACTTCGTGGAGGAGATCGAAAATCTTCTGAAGCGCAATATCGATGTAATCGTCAAATACATTGAGAACAAAGATGCCAGCAGAGACTTGAAATTACCTAATACCATCGAAAAAGGCTCGGGGAAATTGAACATTTTTCTGATTCTAAATGCCGACGGTGTTAAAGTTATTCAATGTCGTCACAACTCGCTTTGGCCTGTATGGATTGCTATTGCAAATTTGCCTCCTATTTTGCGGTCTGCTTTCAAGAATATAATTCTTGCGGGGTTGTGATTTGGAACTGATAAGCCTCCTTGGACATCTTTTCTCAAAGCAATCAGTGAGCAGTTAAAACCGACAACTTTCAAGCTTGCAGGGACTCAATATACCGTGGTTTTGAAGCCTGTTTTCCTTGTCGCCGATACTCCTGCACGCTACTCCCTTCTCAATTGGACTTCTTTCATTGGTTATTATGGTTGTTGTTATTGCTACAACGAAGGGAAGCGATACGGAAAAATTCATTTCTATCCCAATATAGAGACCAAAATGAGAACGACTAAAGAATATGAAGATAACGTGAAGTTCGTCCGAAAGCATCCTTCTTTAAAGAATCGGGAAGGTGTGAAAGGTTTCAGTGCTGCGAGTTTTATTTTGCCAAATTTGCCCCTATCCATGCCTATCGACTATATGCATCAGATTGCACTTGGGGTTGCGCGAACAGTTCTCGATCTGATTTCGACAGAAATCAAAGGCATCTGCAAAGAGGAGTTACGAAGAGCAGTTAAAAATCTTAAAGTAAGTTTATTGTATATAATTTTTTTTTCAATTTGCTGATTGCTTGGTTGTTCGATTGTTTTCATAGGTTCCTCATGAAATCAAACATTCCCCAGGAGTCTTTCCGATCTACCTTATTTCAAAGCAAGCGAGTGTAAAGACTGGCTTCTGTATTTTGGTCCTGTATTTTTCCAATTCAATATTTGCCCCGAAAGTTATGAACGGTTCATGTGTCTGAGCTCTGCAATTCGACTCCTTCTAACAGACACAAATCATACTGAGGAAGCTGGAAAACTTCTCAAGCGATTTGCAAGAATGACGGAATCACAATATGATGAATATTGTTTCACAATCAATGTCCACTTTTTGTCTCACTTGAGCTGGCAGGTCCGAAACTTTGGTCCGTTGTGGTCGACGTCAGCATTCATGTTCGAGTCTGCTAACCATTTGCTCAGCAGGCCTTTCACAGGCACAGTTAATCATCTGCATCTGATAGTAGAGCGCTATGTTCGGCGTAAAAAGTTAGTGCTAACTGATTTGAAAAACGATGATTTGCTTCCTTTTGCGCAGAGCATTTGCCTTTCAAAGAAAACGTTCCCCGAGCATAAGATAATTGATGAAACAGCACTACCAATACACTTTGATCCCACAGATACAACTTTATATTCAACCATGTCCACGCGCACGTTCAATTTGGATTCACTTGCATATTCAACAAACAATAACGCTTACGTCAGTTTCAAGCACGCGGATCAGAAAGAGTATGGTGAAATTGTGTTCTTCCAGAAGTCAGAAATATTTACTTGTCTATTAAACGTGTTCCGAATCGTCAAATGTGTCTCACATAAAGATACCAGTAAAGAAACTGAAATTTTGAGCTTTGTTGAGGTCGAGTATGCTGGCTACCAAAAAGAAATCTTCACCAGTGATATCTGCAACAAGCTTCTTTGCATCGATCTCGATGATAGAATTTTTATGTCTGTTATTGTTGATCATTTTGAACACGATTAAAGTTGATATACCTTGTTTTTTGTTCATCTTTCAATAATTATGATTCAAAAGTTATATATACACTTGCCCTCGAGTTAAATTTTTCTCTTAGTTGAGGTTTTTCGCTTATTTGGAAATTCTAGTTTAATACGTCTTTTTTCCAATGGGGTCTTAGAGTTGTCGAAAGCTAACGAAAAGCAACGTAGGAGTCCCACTTTTTATGTGGGTCTAAGTGCGAAAAGAATTTTTGGTTTAGCTTGTATAGAAAAATTTCATGTCTTAGTTGAGGTTTTTCGCTTATTTAAAAATTTTATATTAAAACGTCTTTTTTTTCCAATCGGGTCTTAGAGTTGTCGAAAGCCAACGAAAAGCAACATAGGAGTCCCACTTTTATTTCGGTCTAAGTGTGTATTGAATTTTTGGTTTAGCTTGTATAGAAAAAAAGGTCGTCTCTTAGTTGAGGTTTTTCGCTTATTTGGAAATTTTAGTTTAAAACGTCTTTTTTTCCAATCGGGTCTTGGAGTTGTCGAAAGCTAACGAAAAGAAACATAGGAGTCCCACTTTTATTTCGGTCTAAGTGTGTAAAGAATTTTTTTTTAGCTTGTATAGAAAAAAAGTTCGTCTCTTAGTTGAGGTTTTTCGCTTATTTGGAAATTCTAATATAAAACCTCTTTTTCCAATCGGGTCTTAGAGTTGTCGAAAGCTAACGAAAAGCAACGTAGGAGTCCCATTTTTTATATGGGTCTAAGTTCGAAAAGAATTTTTGGTTTAGCTTGTATAGAAAAAAAGGTCGTCTCTTAGTTGAGGTTTTTCGCGTATTTAGAAATTCTAATTTAAAACGTCTTTTTCCAATCGGGTCTAAGAGTTGTCTAAAGCTAACGAAAAGCAACGTAGGAGTCCCACTTTTTATGTGGGTCTTAGTGCGAAAAGAATTTTTGGTTTAGCTTGTATAGAAAAAAAGTTTGTCTCTAAGATGAGGTTTTTTGCTTATTTGGAAATTTTAGTTTAAAACGTCTTTTTTTCTAATCGGGTCTTGGAGTTGTCGAAAGCTAACGAAAAGCAACTAGGAGTCCCACTTTTTTATGTGGGTCTAAGTGCGAAACGAATTTTTGGTCTAGCCTGTATAGCAAAAAAGTTCATCTCTTAGTTGAGGTTTTTCGCTTATTTGAAAATTTTATATTAAAACGTCTTTTTTCCAATCGGGTCTTAGAGTTGTCGAAAGCTAACGAAAAGCAACGTAGGAGTCGCACTTTTCATTTGGGTTTAAGTGAGAAAAGAATTTTTGCTTTAGCTTGTATAGAAAAAAAGTTCGTCTCTTAGTTGAGGTTTTTCGCTTATTTTAAAATTTTAATTTAAAACGTCTTTTTTTCCAATCGGGTCTCTGAGTTGTCGAAAGCTAACGAAAAGCAACGTAGGAGTCCCTTTTTGTATGTGGGTCTAAGTGCGAAAAGAATTTTTGGTTTAGCTTGTATAGAAAAATTTCATCTCTTAGTTGAGGTTTTTCGCTTATTTGAAAATTTTATATTAAAACGTCTTTTTTTCCAATCGGGTCTTAGAGTTGTCGAAAGCCAACGAAAAGCAACATAGGAGTCCCACTTTTATTTCGGTCTAAGTGTGTAAAGAATTTTTGGTTTAGCTTGTATAGAAAAAAAGGTCGTCTCTTAGTTGAGGTTTTTCGCTTATTTGGAAATTTTAGTTTAAAACGTCTTTTTTTCCAATCGGGTCTTGGAGTTGTCGAAAGCTAACGAAAAGAAACATAGGAGTCCCACTTTTATTTCGGTCTAAGTGTGTAAAGAATTTTTTTTTTTAGCTTGTATAGAAAAAAAGTTCGTCTCTTAGTTGAGGTTTTTCGCTTATTTGGAAATTCTAATATAAAACGTCTTTTTCCAATCGGGTCTTAGAGTTGTCGAAAGCTAACGAAAAGCAACGTAGGAGTCCCATTTTTTATGTGGGTCTAAGTTCGAAAAGAATTTTTGGTTTAGCTTGTATAGAAAAAAAGGTCGTCTCTTAGTTGAGGTTTTTCGCGTATTTAGAAATTCTAATTTAAAACGTCTTTTTCCAATCGGGTCTAAGAGTTGTCAAAAGCTAACGAAAAGCAACGTAGGAGTCCCACTTTTTATGTGGGTCTTAGTGCGAAAAGAATTTTTGGTTTAGCTTGTATAGAAAAAAAGTTTGTCTCTAAGATGAGGTTTTTTGCTTAATTGGAAATTTTAGTTTAAAACGTCTTTTTTTCTAATCGGGTCTTGGAGTTGTCGAAAGCTAACGAAAAGCAACTAGGAGTCCCACTTTTTTATGTGGGTCTAAGTGCGAAACGAATTTTTGGTCTAGCCTGTATAGCAAAAAAGTTCATCTCTTAGTTGAGGTTTTTCGCTTATTTGAAAATTTTATATTAAAACGTCTTTTTTCCAATCGGGTCGAGTTGTCGAAAGCTAACGAAAAGCAACGTAGGAGTCTCACTTTTTATGTGGGTCTAAGTGCGAAAAGAATTTTTGATTTAGCTTCAATAGAAAAAAAGTTCGTCTCTTAGTTGAGTTTTTTGGCTTAATTGAAAATTTTATTTTAAAACATCTTTTTTTCCAATCGGGTCTTAGAGTCGTCGAAAGCTAACGAAAAGCAACGTAAGAGTCCCACTTTGTATGTGTGTCTCGGTGCGAAAAGAATTTATGGTTTAGCTTGAATAGAAAAAAAGTTCGTCTCTTAGTTGAGTTTTTTCGCTTATTTGAAAATTTTACTTTAAAGCGTCTTTTTAATCGGGTCCTGGAGTTGGCGAAAGCTAACGAAAAGCAACGTTAGAGTCCCACTTTTTTGCGTGGGTCTAAGTGCGTAAAGAATTTTTGGTTTAGCTTGTATAGAAAAAAAGTGCGTCTCTTAGTTGAGGTTTTTCGCTTATTTGAAAATTTTATTTTATAACGTCTTTTTTTCCAATCGGGTCTTAGAGTTGTCGAAAGCTAACAAAAAGCAATGTAAGAGTCCCTTTTTGTATGTGGGTCTAAGTGCGAAAAGAATTTTTGGTTTAGCTTGTATAGAAAAAAAGTTCGTCTCTTAGTTGAGGTTTTTCGCTTATTTGATAATTTTATTTTAAAACGTCTTTTTTTCCAATCGGGTCTTAGAGTTGTCAAACGCTAACGAAAAGCAACGTAGGAGTCCCATTTTTTATGTGGGTCTAAGTGCGAAAAGAACTTTTGGTTTAGCTTGTATAGAAAAAAAGTTCGTCTCTTAGTTGAGGTTTTTCGCTTATTTGAAAATTTTATTTTAAAACGTCTTTTTTTCCAATCGGGTCTCTGAGTTGTCAAAAGCTAACGAAAAGCAACGTAGGAGTCCCTTTTTGTTTGTGGGTCTAAGTGCGAAAAGAATTTTTGGTTTAGCTTGTATAGAAAAAAAGTGCGTCTCTTAGTTGAGGTTTTTCGCTTATTTGAAAATTTTATTTTAAAACGTCTTTTTTTCCAATGGGGTCTTAGAGTTGTCGAAATCTAACGAAAAGCAACGTAGGAGTCGCACTTTTTATGTGGGTTTAAGTGAGAAAAGAATTTTTGGTTTAGCTTGTATAGAAAAAAAGTTCGTCTCTTAGTTGAGGTTTTTCGCTTATTTGAAAATTTTATTTTAAAACGTCTTTTTTTCCAATCGGGTCTCTGAGTTGTCAAAAGCTAACGAAAAGCAACGTAGGAGTCCCTTTTTGTTTGTGGGTCTAAGTGCAAAAAGAATTTTTGGTTTAGCTTGTATATAAAAAAAGTGCGTCTCTTAGTTGAGGTTTTTCGCTTATTTGAAAATTTTATTTTAAAACGTCTTTTTTTCCAATCGGGTCTCTGAGTTGTCAAAAGCTAACGAAAAGCAACGTTAGAGTCACACTTTTTTGCGTGGGTCTAAGTGCGTAAAGAATTTTTGGTTTAGCTTGTATAGAAAAAAAGTGCGTCTCTTAGTTGAGGTTTTTCGCTTATTTGAAAATTTTATTTTAAAACGTCTTTTTTTCCAATCGGGTCTTAGAGTTGTCGAAAGCTAACAAAAAGCAATGTAGGAGTCCCTTTTTGTATGTGGGTCTAAGTGCGAAAAAAATTTTTGGTTTAGCTTGTATAGAAAAAAAGTTCGTCTCTTAGTTGAGGTTTTTCGCTTATTTGAAAATTTTATTTTAAAACGTCTTTTTTTCCAATCGGGTCTCTGAGTTGTCAAAAGCTAACGAAAAGCAACGTAGGAGTCCCTTTTTGTTTGTGGGTCTAAGTGCAAAAAGAATTTTTGGTTTAGCTTGTATAGAAAAAAAGTGCGTCTCTTAGTTGAGGTTTTTCGCTTATTTGAAAATTTCAATTTAAAACGTCTTTTTTTTCCAATCGGGTCTCTGAGTTGTCAAAAGCTAACGAAAAGCAACGTAGGAGTCCCTTTTTGTTTGTGGGTCTAAGTGCAAAAAGAATTTTTGGTTTAGCTTGTATAGAAAAAAAGTGCGTCTCTTAGTTGAGGTTTTTCGCTTATTTGAAAATTTTATTTTAAAACGTCTTTTTTTCCAATGAGGTCTTAGAGTTGTCGAAATCTAACGATAAGCAACGTAGGAGTTTCATTTTTTATGTGGGTTTAAGTGAGAAAAGAATTTTTGCTTTAGCTTGTATAGAAAAAAAGTTCGTCTCTTAGTTGGGGTTTTTCGCTTATTTGAAAATTTCAATTTAAAACGTCTTTTTTTTCCAATCGGGTCTCTGAGTTGTCAAAAGCTAACGAAAAGCAACGTAGGAGTCCCTTTTTGTTTGTGGGTCTAAGTGCAAAAAGAATTTTTGGTTTAGCTTGTATAGAAAAAAAGTGCGTCTCTTAGTTGAGGTTTTTCGCTTATTTGAAAATTTTATTTTAAAACGTCTTTTTTTCCAATGGGGTCTTAGAGTTGTCGAAATCTAACGATAAGCAACGTAGGAGTCGCACTTTTTATGTGGGTTTAAGTGAGAAAAGAATTTTTGCTTTAGCTTGTATAGAAAAAAAGTTCGTCTCTTAGTTGAGTTTTTTCGCTTATTTGAAAATTTTATTTTAAAGCGTCTTTTTAATCGGGTCCTGGAGTTGGCGAAAGCTAACGAAAAGCAACGTTAGAGTGCCACTTTTTTGCGTGGGTCTAAGTGCGTAAAGAATTTTTGGTTTAGCTTGTATAGAAAAAAAAGTGCGTCTCTTAGTTGAGGTTATTCGCTTATTTGAAAATTTTATTTTAAAACGTCTTTTTTTCCAATCGGGTCTTAGAGTTGTCGAAAGCTAACAAAAAGCAATGTAGGAGTCCCTTTTTGTATGTGGGTCTAAGTGCGAAAAAAATTTTTGGTTTAGCTTGTATAGAAAAAAAGTTCGTCTCTTAGTTGAGGTTTTTCGCTTATTTGAAAATTTTATTTTAAAACGTCTTTTTTTCCAATCGGGTCTCTGAGTTGTCAAAAGCTAACGAAAAGCAACGTAGGAGTCCCTTTTTGTTTGTGGGTCTAAGTGCAAAAAGAATTTTTGGTTTAGCTTGTATAGAAAAAAAGTGCGTCTCTTAGTTGAGGTTTTTCGCTTATTTGAAAATTTTATTTTAAAACGTCTTTTTTTCCAATGGGGTCTTAGAGTTGTCGAAATCTAACGATAAGCAACGTAGGAGTTTCATTTTTTATGTGGGTTTAAGTGAGAAAAGAATTTTTGCTTTAGCTTGTATGGAAAAAAAGTTCGTCTCTTAGTTGGGGTTTTTCGCTTATTTGAAAATTTCAATTTAAAACGTCTTTTTTTCCAATCGGGTCTCTGAGTTGTCGAAAGCTAACGAAAAGCAACGTAGGAGTCTTTTTTGTATGTGGGTCTAAGTGCGAAAAGAATTTTTGGTTTAGCTTGTATAGAAAAAAAGCGCGTCTCTTAGTTGAGGTTTTTGGCTTATTTGAAAATTTTATTTTAAAACATCTTTTTTTCCAATCTGGTCTTATAGTCGTCGAAAGCTAACGAAAAGCAACGTAAGAGTCCCACTTTGTATGTATGTCTAGGTGCGAAAAGAATTTATGATTTAGCTTTTATAGAAAAAAGTTCGTCTCTTAGTTGAGGTTTTTCGCTTATTTGAAAATTTTATTTTAAAACGTTTTTTTTTCCAATGGGGTCTTAGAGTTGTCGAAATCTAACGAAAAGCAACGTAGGAATCGCACTATTCATGTGGGTTGAAGTGAGAAAAGAATTTTTGCTTTAGCTTGTATAGAAAGAAAAGTTCGTCTCTTAGTTGAGGTTTTTCGCTTATTTGAAAATTTTAATTTAAAACGTCTTTTTTTCCAATCGGGTCTCTGACTTGTCGAAAGCTAACGAAAAGCAACGTAGGAGTCCCTTTTTGTATGTGGGTCTAAGTGTGAAAAGAATTTTTGGTTTAGCTTGTATAGAAAAAAAGTGCGTCTCTTAGTTGAGGTCTTTGGCTTATTTGAAAATTTTGTTTTAAAACGTCTTTTTTTTCCAATCGGGTCTTAGAGTTGTCGAAAGCTAACGAAAAGCAATGTAGGAGTCCCTTTTTGTATGTGGGTCTAAGTGCGAAAAGAATTTTTGGTTTAGCTTGTATAGAAAAAAAGTTCGTCTCTTAGTTGAGGTTTTTCGCTTATTTGAAAATTTTAATTTAAAACTTTTCTTTTTCCCATCGGGTCTTAGAGTTGTCGAAAGCTAACGAAAAGCAACGTAGGAGTCCCTTTTTGTATGTGGGTCTAATTGCGAAAAGAACTTTTGGTTTAGCTTCTATAGAAAAAAAGTTCGTCTCTTAGTTGAGGTTTTTCGCTTATTTGAAAATTTTATTTTAAAACGTCTTTTTTTCCAATCGGGTCTCTGAGTTGTCGAAGCTAACGAAAAGCAACGTAGGAGTCCCTTTTTGTATGTGGGTCTATGTGCGAAGAGAATGTTTGGTTTAGCTTGTATAGAAAAAAAGTGCGTCTCTTAGTTGAGGTTTTTCGCTTATTTGAAAATTTTATTTTGAAACGTCTTTTTTTCCAATGGGGTCTTAGAGTTGTCGAAATCTAACGAAAAGCAACGTAGGAGTCGCACTTTTCATTTGGGTTTAAGTGAGAAAAGAATTTTTGCTTTACCTTGTATAGAAAAAAAGTTCGTCTCTTAGTTGAGGTTTTTCGCTTATTTTAAAATTTTAATTTAAAACGTCTTTTTTTCCAATCGGGTCTCTGAGTTGTCGAAAGCTAACGAAAAGCAACGTAGGAGTCCCTTTTTGTATGTGGGTCTAAGTGCGAAAAGAATTTTTGGTTTAGCTTGTATAGAAAAAAAGTGCGTCTCTTTGTTGAGGTTTTTTGCTTATTTGAAAATTTTATTTTAAAACGTCTTTTTTTCCAATCGGGTCTCTGAGTTGTCGAAAGCTAACGAAAAGCAACGTAGGAGTCCCTTTTTGTATTTGGGTCTAAGTGCGAAAAGAATTTTTGCTTTAGCTTGTATAGAAAAAAAGTTCGTCTCTTAGTTGAGGTTTTTCGCTTATTTTAAAATTTTAATTTAAAACGTCTTTTTTTCCAATCGGGTCTCTGAGTTGTCGAAAGCTAACGAAAAGCAACGTAGGAGTCTCTTTTTGTATGTGGGTCTAAGTGCGAAAAGAATTTTTGGTTTAGCTTGTATAGAAAAAAAGTGCGTCTCTTAGTTGAGGTCTTTGCTTATTTGAAAATTTTATTTTAAAATGTCTTTTTTTCCAATCGGGTCTCTGAGTTGTCGAAAGCTAACGAAAAGAAACGTAGGAGTCCCTTTTTGTATTTGGGTCTAAGTGCGAAAAGAATTTTTGGTTTAGCTTGTATAGAAAAAAAGTGCGTCTCTTAGTTGAGGTTTTTCGCTTATTTGAAAATTTTAATTTAAAACGTCTTTTTTTCCAATCGGGTCTCTGAGTTGTCGAAAGCTAACGAAAAGCAACGTAGGAGTCCCTTTTTGTATGTGGGTCTAAGTGCGAAAAGAGTTTTTGCTTTAGCTTGTATAGAAAAAAAGTTCGTCTCTTAGTTGAGGTTTTTCGCTTATTTGAAAATTTTAATTTAAAACGTCTTTTTTTCCAATCGGGTCTTAGAGTTGTCGAAAGCTAACGAAAAGCAACGTAGGAGTCCCTTTTTGTATGTGGGTCTAAGTGCGACAAGAATTTTTGGTTTAACTTGTATAGAAAAAAAGTTCGTCTCTTAGTTGAGGTTTTTCGCTTATTTGAAAATTTTATTTTAAAACGTCTTTTTTTCCAATCGGGTCTTCGAGTTGTCGAAATCTAACGAAAAGCAATGTAAGCGTCCCACTTTTTATGTGTATCTAGGTGCAAAAAGAATATTTGGTTTAGCTTGTATAGAAAAAAAGTTCGTCTCCTAGTTGAGTCCCAGAACATGCTGGAAAAGTCTCAAAAAGTCGGTTTTTCACCTTCATTGGAGCCTTTTCCGACAATTTTTGATGTATTATTTTACCCTAATGTTGTCTGTTTTGGAGAGAGCTTTTCGGGCCTAGTTTTTTTTTATCTAGTGCTCTGCTCGATTCTCCTATAGCCTTAGTTTGTAACTCCGCCGTAGCCGGTCCCCAGCCCGGATGAGAAAGGAGGAGGGAAACACACCCAGAACATACTGGAAAAGTCTCAAAAAGTCGGTTTTTCAACTTGACTGGAGCCTTTTCCGACAATTTTCTAGCTATTATTTCACCTTTAAAACCTTATTAATCTTGGTACGGCCTTAGTACGGCACCTTATTAATCTTGGTACGGCCTTAGTACGGTACCTTAGAAATCTTAGAACGGCCTTACTACGGCCCGTAGAAAACTTAACAAGATCTTAGTACGGTTTTGTTCAAAGACTTATACGGTGCCGTACTACGGCCTTACCAAGTTTTCCAAGTTCGGGCAACCTGGGAAGGTAAAACCTTTTTTTCTGCGGGGCTGGTGGTTCTTCTGATCTGTATTACGTCAACTTATTTTGCCAACATGGTAACATCTTCCATAATTTGAACGATGCAGGTCAAGAATTGCCAGATGTTAAAGTTACAGAGTGGTTTTCCAGATAGTGTTTGAATGCTGAAGAAATTCAAATGCTTCAAGATCTCTGGATTTATAACTTAACTGACTCCTCTGAGCAAGAATTGAGAGCTACTGAGGTGCTGAGAGGTTGCAAGTAATCATTTATTTCCTCCAAGCTATAATGTGGGCGATGAAGCGCTTGGTATAAAAAGAGATACTTTTACACGTACGTTATGCTGTGAGTAACGCCTGCACGCGCCCGAAAAGGCACATGATAAAAATGTGCTCTCCAACCAAGAGACCCCCCCCCCCCCTTAAATGGCAAACTGAGGACAAAAAATCTTTCATGGCGTTATTTCCCAAAAAAAACCAAACGTTAACATTTTACCTTTTATCGTTTATAAACAAAAAAAAATAAAATTTGTTTGTGAGCAAAAAATCAAATACAAGCAATCTTAAGATTGACAGCACAAGATTGATAATTATGAATATAGATAAAAGAATGGGCACTCGAGATTGGGGATATTGTGGTGTCCAACCAAGGGCATCATCTCTACCAAAACCCTGCACAAAAAAGTGCAGAAAAGAAACAACTGTAAACTTCAGTTAACGAAAACAAACAATTCATCTCAATTTTACCACCAAAAAGAAGGATAAATATTGCTCTGGCAAAAAAACTCCTGGAAAAAAGTTTAGTTGTTTTGAATAATAAAAAATTTAACTAAAATTTGTAATATGTGAAAGGAGGCATTGTTTATCTGAGATATGCGAAACTGTGATTCATATCAGAGAACGCTTCACCAACCCGCCCTCTCCTCCAGGAAAAAAAGCGAAAAAAGTTTTGAAAGGCATGATTCTTTCCAAGATTATGATTGGCTCTGTAAATTTTTGCCATTTTTCCACTAATTTTTTTAGCTCTATTTGAAATTTTTCAGATAATTTATGAAAAATTGAAAAATGTATGCTATAGTTTCTAAATATTGCAGCAGGTACTTTGTTCATTCAAATACTTTGTAGCAGTAGAAATACTGGATAAACACCTCCAGCCAATCAGAGACTGAGAATACACTATTCTCTTTTATATAGCGCTAACTCCACTAATTATAGTCGGTCTATCAGAGTAGTTACACGATGTGTATACCTCTAACTCCGGTGTTACTCTTTATAACCACCGTTATAATTGAAGTTTATCTTCAGTGTTTTATAGAGCCGGTTAGTCTGAGAGACATAGGTAAGCCTACTTCGCGCGCAGAAATAAGTAGCACTAACTCTTTATACATTAAGGCTGTAAAAGGAGACCATATAGGGTCTGCCTTAACTTTTCAAAAAATATCTCTGTATATGAGTTTCCAAAAAGACTTACTACGCAGAAACGCTACCCTAGAACATTGAGAGATGAAAAAGGGTTTTTGTTTTTGTTTTGATTGTGAGAAGTTTTTTCATGTTTTGTTGTTCACAAAATCAACTGAAGGAAGAAATCAACTGTGGTACTATATGACCAAAGTGTGTTGAATCTGATTTATTTGTTTTCTGACTCAGGACACCTGACATTGGACTGAACTCTAGGACTAATGATGAGTTTTTATGAGCCATCAGTTTAATTACGGCAAAGAATGTATTTTGAGTATGTGATGATTTCTAAAAATTCATGTTGGTTGCCACGGGTAATCTACAAGAGGTTTGCAAACAACAGTCAAGTCAATAACTCAATTGTTTTCGCAGCTTAAGAAAGCTGCTAGAATTTTTGTAGGCGAATGATTTCTATAATTAAAGCTTTTCCCAAGGGTCTTGATTTAAACTCAAACTAAAAATTATATAAATGTATCGAAAACTAATGAGCTAGAGAGTTCATTTTATCAGATTTCGAAACATTACAGAAATAATAGCACAACCAATTCACTGTTTCTGGATAGATGTCAGTATCTGCAATTTTTTGTTTTTTTACTGAAAACAACCGCTGTGATAAACAACACGCATAGTAGGTGAAGCTGTTACGTCGAAACTTCACTAATTTGATGAGTCTTTTCAAAACAAATCCTTATGAACAACTAGATCACTTGTTTTTTTGGGTGTTATTTGGGGATGCATATAACATGCACTAACTGTGCGGGCCATCAACCGAAAGGATCAGAAAGGTTATCTTAGGTTCTTGTCATTCAAGAATGCGGATGGCTGCAAAAAAAACATTACAGATTTGAAGTTTTACTTCATTTGTGCCAGTTAAAGGCAGTGCAAGAAATTCAAATAATGACGTTTTAGTTGTAACAACCACGCAGAAGCAGAAATACTGGATGTACACTTCTAGCCAATCGGAGACTGAGAAGACACTATTCTCTTTTATATAGCGCTGACTCCACTGACTGTAGTCAATCTATTAGAATAGTTGCACGATGTTTATACCTCTGAATCTGGTGTTAACACTTTTATACATTGTTATAATTGAAGTTTATCCTCAGAGTTTTGTAGAGTCGGTTAATCTGAGAGAAATAGGAAAATTTACTTCGCGCGCAGAAATAAGCAACCCTAACTCTTCATACTTTAAGTTTGTCAGAGCAGCCCAATTTGGGTCTACCTTAGCTGGTGCTACCAGTGAGTTAACAAACTCTAACCGTGAAAAGAACTCACACAAAATTCAGCCCCTCCTTTTAAAAGAGAAACTTAGAGCTAGATTTTGAACCTTTATATCTATAGATACACTTTAATTTAGAGAAAAAGGGAAATACAATCCCAACAAAACAAATTGCAAAAAAAACGAACTAAATAACAACATAAAATACTAACCTAAATGAGCCGTCACACTAGCCTAACGTAATATCAATAGGACGCACATGCCAAAGAATTACAAAAATGCGTTCTTTAACAACAGAACACACATCTTGTAACAGATATTAAACCCTTTGAAATCAAATAATTTCAAAGCCCTGACGATATAAATCTGTTATTAAACACATCAGAACAACGAAAACAACACTATTTAGGTATTGACCAACAGTACCTTCTCTCGCTCTCTGCCAGAAAAGGCTTCACAAGTCTCTCAATTACATTTTCTTTCATATATCTCAGAGATTTATGGAAGTCAACTCACAAAATGCTCAATTAGTTTTATTTGTGATCCTCTCACAGATAGATATACCTCACTTGTGTACGAATCTTTATTTAGAACTATATCAGAAGCATTATTTGAACTTCTCAGAGGAGTATACACAGAAATACAAACTACTGACCGAAGATGTGCATTAAGAAAATCCTCATTTGAGTTCCAAAAACGCTTAACATCAACACTAAATACCACTGTTACATAATTTCAGTACAAGACGCAGATTTAACAGAAGAAGAGGAATTAGATACCCTAACACTCTTATCATGTTATATCTATCGTTTTTGGAAAAGCCCTGTAAGATATATCTTCTCTGCCACAAAACTGATAGCAGATGAATTCAACCATTTAAATGAAAAATTACCATAAGTGCAAGAATACATCTATAATCAAAAATGTTTTCAAAAAAATTGTTAACAATCACAAAAGTACAATCTAAAACTATACAACGGTTAAAAATTGATCATTAACAAATACAACTACGGATTTATAAGGCTGAAAATCAACTATTTAGCTTTAAATACAGTTACGTTTACGTTTAAAGCCATTTACGTCTAAAATTACTTAAAGCACATACACGTCCATGGTGGCATCAGCAGCAAAACAAAACTTTAATGATACACTACACTCACAACGCATGTACACAAATTACAAAAAACCACAGAAAATGACTTTAATTGCACTTTACTAGATGATGGAACACTTTTTTCATCTCGTAAAAAAATAGTCTATTAATGCTCTTATTATCAAAAAAAGCAAAGTTAATAATAATACAACAAATAATTTTGACAATTACGAAAATTGCAGAAATCAACAACTAATAAAGTTTACTGAACTAACTCAAAGTTCAGACCCATTAAATACAACTCTACCAATCGTAAATTTTCAATTTTACCAAACATAAACAAACGATTACCTCTTACAAAAACAAAATTCAGTTCGTTTTAACACTGTACCTGTCATTCGCAGTACTTCCGTGCAACCTTCGTCAACAAACAATTAAAACGTTCAACTTACTCAACAACAATTAGTGAAGTTTGTCAGACAGCTTAACTCATAAAAAAATCAACAAGCGACGAATGCACCAAAAACCGTACTGTTTACAAGCTGCACCAACAGCAACACCTTCAACGGTTAGAAGAAACGCACAAATGCCATACCCTCACCGCTCAGCGCCGATGCAACAACCGTTACAACCGTTTGACGGTACTGACTCTACGTTTAATACAGAAAAAAATTCTTAATGCTCTCTTAGCAATTATGGTAATGACAGCAGGACCAGAACAAGTTAACTCACCGCGTCATGAAACGTGCATTCTGAAACAAAATGCAATGATACAGACAGCCTTAACAGGCCCCGCACAACAGTGGTATTCACAATTACACTTTAACTGGCAAGCTTTTTAGAGAAAATTTCAGAAGACATTTGATAATCAACAATCGCACTCACAAGCTAAAAATACTTTTAAAAAGCTTCACTTGTTCTTCAGGAGAACAAATAAGCTCTCCAACATAAGCTCTCCAAATTGAACAAATGACAAAAAAGCATATGGACAAAATGCTCAAGATATGCTAACTGTTCAAATGAATGACGCAATAATTAACACTGGGCCCAAAATTAGCACGAATGGCTTTAAAAGATAGCTACCCACAAATCGAGAGCATTGGGGCCACAACTTCTGTTTGCTCATTTAGTAAAAAGAATTCACCGGGAAGATTTTACAAGAATGTACATTGATCGACACAAAATATCCGAAAACTTTACTCTCTCATCGCATATAAACAATATAGCCACAGATATAGACAATCTCACATTAGATGATGTATAAAAACAAGGAACAGGATGTAGCCTAAGGGATCAAAGTAATACGACACAAGTACTCAAATGATCCAAATTTTAAAGGGAAACCACGATCAGGACGCAGTATATCTACTTGTCCTGACAAAATGTACACAAAGCTTTTAGAAAAACCTAATTTTCGTAAAAAAGACATTTAGCCAAGCTATGAAGGGAAACCTAAATCTTCCTAATTAACAGTATAGGACTTTTTGTACTGTAAATGAGACATTTCTGTGAGTCCTTGCACATTGAATCTTTAATAGGTAGCAAGTATCCAAAAAACCAGATGCCAGTGTTCAATTGAGAGAAAAAAAACTTTACCCTAACTTACTTTAATTGTTTACCCTAACTTGCCATAACGTTAAGGTAAATATCAGGTTTAGTCAAGGCAAAGTTAAGGAAGTTTTTAGGGTTATGTTAAGGTGATTATTTAAGGTAATTTTAAGGCAAGTTAGAGTAAAATTAAGGTTTTTTAAGGTAGTGAGGCCTTAACTTTTCAGGTAAAGTTCAGGTAAATTTAGGGTTACTTAAGGTGAGTTGAGGAAAGGCAAATCTACCTTAACATTTAAGGTGAGTTAGGATGTTTCTAAGGTAAAAATACCTTAACATTATTTAGTGTGATTGAACATATGTTTTTTGGGGAAGGGTTCCACTGAATTGACGAATTGAAATGTATTTACGGCAGTTATGGGGTGGATGTAACTGATAGGTTGTTCCCCTGCCGTGCCCTATCAACTAAGAGATTTGGCTCAATCCCAGAAGTTAACGTTTTCCGAGAACATTTTTAGAAAATTGGGAATCCTTTTTCGGGGAAAAATACTGAGATAGTCGGGACCTTTACATTAGATTTTAAAGACCTACACTAGACCATACATTAGTATCTTTAAGACCGAACAAAAATTACACCGGAAATTCCCGGTATGTTTGTTTTTTAGCATAGGGAATCGTCAGGGGCAAGAAAAACGTCCAAAGTTTTAAAAGATTTGTTTTATATTCTGTTGATGAAATTGATGAAATCTTGTAACGTGGCAAATAAACTTCTTAAAAAATTGAAAAAAGTGATTCCTGAATTTTGCGGGAGAATATCTACAAAATCGTTATATTGTAATCCTTTTTTACTGGTTGGAGCCGCTTCGTTTGCCCTTCGTGCTTTATGGTGATTAACCAACAGTAAATTGGTAAACGTATAAGAATGACCTACCAACGTCACCAATTTTGTACATGGGGTTCTTTCAGTGCTGTCATGCATCATCAAAGAATTTAGTGCAGTAAATTTATTATACGATATATTTATTTTATTTTAGTGTAATTATTCCTGAAGGGCATGTGTAGAAGTCGAGTGTAGTTCATTGTTATTTCATGCGCCACTCTGTTATCTTAATTCCCGCATCGGGAAATTGTTGTTCATGTTTGTTGTGACTTCTGAGATATCATTTTACTTTCAGTATCACTCTTTTAATTTTGCACTTCCCGAACAGTTGCATAAATAACTTATTCTTCACTAACTAATCGTTTTTATTAGTCCAGTAAGCTAGACAAGTATTTGCCAAGCAATTCGCTAAGCGAATTCATTTTTAAACTGCACTAAGCGCACCCGCCGCGCAAGTTAGCAAAGTAGAAACATAATTGCAACTCGCGACTCGAAATCGAGTACATAATTTTATTTGTGTACGACATGGCGCAGCCAGCAACCGAAAAGCGGACCCCCTTTGGCATTGAGCCCTTTTGGGAAAAACCTAGTGTTCATCCCCCACTGAAGTGGGAGAAGTGGCAGATGCAAGCTAAATTGGCTCTCCCTGAGAAGGAAAATATTGCTCTAGACACTCTACTGGAACCGAAACCCGAAACAGTACAGCTACCTCTTGAACCCATCTATGAGAGTACAATAACAGAATCGTCGGCACAATAGGAGAGGGAAAGACTAGCAAGGAACGCACAACTGCCAGAATCAAATGGAGATAGGAATCGTGTGTGGAGACAAACCGTGGGCACAGGCAGACCGAAAGACTGTCTCAATGCTATATCTCAGATTGGGCAACGAGGGAAGACGAATTGTTTGTAGCAGGAATCCGCACCTCAAGATAGACATCTTAACAACAGCAGAACTTTGGAACATCATTGAAGCCACATTTATCCGCCAACGAAACATTACCTTTGTTTGGTATATGATTCTCACTACCAAACAGTCGAAAAGAGAGTCTATCGAGCACTTCTTCGGCAAACTGAAGGAGTTATCCGAGAATTGTGAACTTGGAAGCCAAGAGGACACTCTGATTAGAGAATTGTTTATTGCAAACATGCAAGACCCAGAAATTCAGAGGGAGTTACTTCGAGAAAATCTTGAACCAGCTCAAGCTCTGCGTTTGGCCATAAATATGGAACTAGGACAAAGAAACCAACTGCAAATCACAAATTCGCAACCCGCATCGCATGTTAACGCGGTAACTTCTCAACGATCCTTTGGACAACCAAGTCAACGGCCACAAACTTCTAGCTTCACTCGCCCATCAAATCAACTATGCAGAAATTGTGGTTTAATTTGGTCAGCAAACCACAAGGACAAGTGTATTGCAAGATGCAAGACCTGCAATAACAGTGGTTTACAAAATCATTTTTCGCGAGTGTGCCGAAAACCGAAGTCCTCATCAAATAAGCCTACTCGCTCGAATGTTAACTCTGTTGAAGACACCTCAACTGATCAGACGGTGAACGCAATCCAAAATATGAACTATAACCCCCAATGCGAATCTGACTACGATAGCTCAGATGATAACATGGTCGCCAGCATTGCAAGTAACTCTATACAAATTGAACCAAAGAATACTACGTTACAAATTGGAAAAACCCAAGTAGGACTACTCATTGACTCAGGCAGTGTGTGTAGTATCTTGACCGAGTCTCTTGCTGCGGAAATAGTGGACAATTCTCCTCTTCGCCGATGTTTGATGACAACACCCCATCAGGAACTCAAAACATTCGCAAATGAACCCATAAATGTTATGGGTATGATACAAGCACCAATAGCGAGCAAGGGGTGGCGAATCGAAGACGCTGAATTTGTGGTAGTTCGTGACGGCTTAAAACCACTAATTGGTAGAGATTTGTTTGACGCTCTCGGAATCTCGGTTACTTAAACCCCAAATTCAAATGAAGGTAGTATGGTCAACGCAATCACACCTCAAGGTCCATTCAAAACTCGCATTGCAAAGCAATTTCCACAACTCATTTCAAGTATTGGTCGGTCAAAAATCCATATTGTTAAATCTAAGTTTCATAAAAATTTTCAACCAAAACATAAAAAGGGTAGAAGAATACCCATTAATCTACAAGAACGAGTCAATAGTGAAATTACAAAACTTCTTGAATAAGGACACATAGAAAAACTGAAAAACTGTTCTGATCAATATTTTATTTGACCTATAGTAATTACAGTCAAACGAGATCAAACAATAAAGTTAGCATTGGATTCAAATGTTCTTTATAAATCTATACACAAAAATAAGTATCAGATGCCGAATGTTGACACAATTATGGATTCCATATCACAAATAATAACAGACTATAAAACAGAACAAGCAGATACAATATACTTCTCTACTATAGACCTTAAGTAGGCGTACAGTCAACTGAATCTTCACCCCGAAACTGCTAAACACTGTAATTTCAATATTGTAAGTGGTGATATGACAGGCACATATCGTTATAAAACGGGATTTTATGGCCTCACTGACATGGCTGCCGAGTTTCAGAAGGCAGTGGACTACACGTTAATGGGCCTCAAAAATACATTTTGGTTCTTGGATGACATATTAATTGTGAGTAAAGGTTCTGAAGAAGATCGTTTTCAACTTGTATTAGATTGTCTGAAGAAACTGGATGCAGATAACCTCCAAATTAATCTCCCTAAATGTCATTTTGCAAAGCAAGAAATCTCCTGGTTAGGATATAATATTCCTCACTCTGGGACATCATCACTCGAAACTAAAATATCGTCTATTCTGTCATTACAACCACCTAATACACTTAAAAAATTACGTTCGGTCCTAGACTCAGTCCATTATATTAGTAAATTTATTCCCAATCTAGCTCAACTCTGCCATCCTTTAGTCCCCTTCTTCGTAAATCAACTAAATAAATTTGGACTGACGATCACAGTACACATTGTTATAATAGTCGTTTATCACGATTGGTTGATCGTCTTTTATCTTACCTGTTTAAAATAGAACACTTGCCAGGCGGAAAGATGGGACTTGTTGATTATATATCACGTAACCCACATCAACCGGCAAAAATATTTCTAAATACGACGAGGAATTTTTAGTCGCAACATTATCAAGCATACACTCTGATGCAAAATTACTTCAACAAAGACACAACATTTCAGCTCACAAACTTACTTAGCTATGTCATGATAATGAATGTGAAATACAAAATTCCACCAAACATACTGAACAAGTATTGAATATAGATTATGCTAAACCTAAATCACAAACAAAAATTAATAAGCCACTCACTCTGCAAAATCATAGCTTGAAACCATTCTTAAATCAAAACTTTAAATTTGGTAGTGATCCCGCTAAGCGCGTACGCTTAGCAGATTACAATTCAGCACTCGCTACGCGAAAATGCTCTTCTCTTTTGTCCTCTTTTAAAAACAATAATCAGCATAGTGAACACGCCTCGCACGTACGCTTAACTCAAAATATTAAATTACTCGCTGATCAAAGTTATAATCCAAATTTCAGTCATACTAATTGTTTGAATTTTACTAGTGCACATGCTAAGCGAGTACATTTAACTCAAAATCATTTAGTATATGCACAATCAAGTCATACTCCAAAAGTAACCACTCCCAAATACACTAATTTTAACCCTGATTTCGATGCGCGAGTACGTTTTTCTCATAAAAAATTAACACCCGCAGGGCATAATACCCTACTAAGTAATCAACAGAACATATCACATAATTCAATTGCCTTTTTTGCCATGCATGTTAACAATTACCAAACTAGATCTCAATTCGCGTCGCATAGTCTACCTATTGTAATTACACCACTACAAATTGAGTCTCAAATAAACTCAAATACAGGAAAGGCGTCACTCGCTTACCAAAAAACGCCTCAATTTACTCAAATAAGTCACTCTCACTTGTCAATCACAAATAAGTCTCACATTCCTACCTTATTTTGTACTCAAAACTCATATATTTTAAATAATTCACGTGCTCAATTGACAAACAATAAAATGTCGCTTTTTGCCTAAATTCAACCTGAAGTTCAGTTGTCTTCCTCCTTGTCAATTTACTTAATCTAAAAAACTAAAACCTCATCCAAAATGAGTCAGCAAGCATCATCTATGAAAGGAAAATCAGCCTCAACTCGAGCAAATAGAGCTTCGCCTGGCGTATCATTCACAGACAACCCAACAACCAACACGCCGCGCCGATCCTCTTTGCCTTCCACCCTCAGCACCCCACTCACGGATAGACCCAAGTGATTTCATTTGAGAAAGTGGTGGCAAAGTATTCAACAAAGGGCTGATTGCTTCCCTGACAAGCAAGGACGCCGTTCTAAAAGAGGTTCGGGATTGCATCATCAGGTCAGATGAGGAACGACTCGAAGCCCTCAACCCGTATCTCCACAGCTATTGGCGTGATCTTCATGTCAGTAGCGGGTGCGTATGTATGGAAGAGAAGGTGGCCATCCCGAACGCCCTCAAAGATGCGCTAATCGAGGATCTGCACGCAAGTCACCCGGGCAGCTGGGGAATGGTATGTATGGCCCAGCATTGCTGGTGGCCATACATAAATCGCGACCTGCTGGTCAAAGCCATAGAGTGCAAATCTTGCACTGCCATCGGTAAAAATTTAAAACCTGTTATTCCTGCAAAGCAATTCAAAGCACATACACCATGTATAGTCCCAAATCAAGAAATACAAATAGATTTTGCAGGACCTATAAATAATGAAAACGAACATGAAATTTTTATTTTAAAATGTATTGATAGATTTTCGAAATACCCTTCTGCAGAAATTTTTGAAAACGCGAATGCATCGAATGTAATAAAATTTTTGGATAAATATATACATACTAAGGGAGTCCCCCGTTCTTTACGAATAGATCAGGCTCGTTGCCTTATAGGTGATCAAGTAAGAAACTTCTGTACAATAAACAATTTTACTTTAAAACCAGCCCCGGCAAATGACCATCGCGCAATAGGCTTAGTGGAAAGACTCATTAGTACAATAAAACAACCTTTAGCATGTATAAAAGAGGCAAATAAAGAATCAACTTCGTTCACCATTAAAGCCGCATTAAAATCATTTATATACCAGCTCCGCATTTGCAAACATAAAACACCTAAGCTTTCGCCATTCGAATCACATTTTGGGCGCAAAGCAATTACACCGCTCAGCAATATAAGTACAAAACCAAAGTCATCTGATTTAAGTTATGAAAAAATTTTGAATCATTATTTAGATGAAGAAACTGTCACGCCTAACGAATTGTTGCCTGAAGAGCACTGGGAAATTGATCGCAGTGATGATGAAATAGAACGTAACATGTGCTAGGCTACAAGAGATGCCACCACGCGTGAACGACTCGCTGCTGATAACGAGTCTCGATTTATTTGCACTACTAAAGCACATCGAGCAATTCCCCTAAAAGAACATGCCGTGCAGATAAACATCGCTCGAAAGAAGCATCCTCAAAAACTATCGAAAAAGAACCTTGACGGGCTGTACGAGGTATTAGCTCCAGGATCTGTCGTTCAAAAAACGGACCAAAATACCTCAGTAATACGCGAGCCCGAAAAAGTAGAGGTAGCAGTTCGCAATAGCGATATTGCCAAATTTGGTACCCGCGACGAACGAAAGACAAAACTCATGGAGTACGTGAATCGTAGAGGACCACGCATCCACGAAAAAACAACAGAGGCTAAAATATTTAGCCACATCAAAGAGTCGACCCGTATTCAAAAAGGAGACCGTAAGATGAAACACCGTAAACGGGAAACGGTGAGCGGTGTATCATCCAATAAGTCAAATATTGCTCGTGCGATGCGTGTACGCATACCAAAAATACACGAAAATTTTGCGCCGCAAGAATTACTCGCTATTTAAGAAACTGCTCCCGAACAGCAAATCATAACTACTGAAGTGTTAATTGCTACTCCTCCAACAAACAATCAACCAGAATTGGCCATCCCATCTACATCGGCTCCAGCAGCAGCCCTACAACAAGCTCAGCCAAAAGCTACAAAAAGGACCTGGAAAAGTCCAAAATAATATGGCTATGATAAAGATGATTCATCTGGTGCGTCAACAAACTCCTATCACCCAAATTTTATTCAACCTCGAAAAAGCGATGGGCAGGCGATGTTGAGTCAGTACAACCTTCTATATTGCAAACAATTGTGGACACCGCATCGCAAGTTGAACCAATAGAGAATGAGTTCCCCTCGCCTATCATAGGACAAGTATCCCGACAGATCCTCGCATCCGACCAGCGGATCACAACTCGTCAAATGAACTCATAATTGATGAGGAAGATTAGTAAAAAAAACTTTGAAAAGCTAAAACTCGATATATTATTACATATGACTAGCTATGATAACCAGTACATATATTGTTGATAACTAATTAACCGGTGAATAAGTATTAATTTTATCCATATCCTTATTAAAATTTTATTCTTTGCAATTTTAATTCTCATTAAAGAGGGAGAAATGTCATACATCATCAATTAATTTAGTGCAGTAAATTTATTATACGATATACTTATTTTATTTTAGTGTAATTATTCCTGAAGGGCATGTGTAGAAGTCGAGTGTAGTTCATTGTTACTTCATGCGCTAGTCTGTTATCTTAATTCCCGCATCGGGAAATTGTTGTTCATGTTTGTTGCGACTTCTGAGATATCATTTTACTTTCAGTATCACTCTTTTAATTTTGCACTTCGCGAACAGTTGCATAAATAACTTATTCTTCACTAATCTTTTTTATTAGTCCAGTAAACTAGACAAGTATTTTCCAAGCAATTCGCTAAGCAAATTCATTTTTAATCTGCACTAAGCGCACCCGCCGCGCAAGTTAGCAAAGTAGAAACATAATTGCAACTCGCGACTCAAAATCAAGTACATAATTTTATTTGTGTATGACAAGTGCCAAAGAATTTACTACAACATGAGTATTTTGATTAAAGCAGCCACATTTGATTATAGTTTTAACCCAGTGAAACGGAACTTGATACACCTTGCCAAGACATGCAAGATCTTGACAGTCTTTGCAAAACATGGGGATCTTGGCTTGATCTTATCAAGCTGTATCTTGATGAAATTTGCCAAGATCGTGGTAAAACATGGCAACAAAATTTCAATGAAACTGAGAGGAGTAATAAGTAGTCAAAGTGTTGCGATTGCTCTTTTCTGGACATTATATTTTTAAGTTGCTCTGTTCAGGACTTTTTGCATTTAAACAAATGTTTTTGTCCTTGGATTCTCACTACAGTTTGTTCCTAATTGGATTCTGTAAAACAAAAATTGTCTTTCGTAGTCAAAAATTTTTCCGTCTCAAGATGCTTCTCATTTTAAAAGATGAATTTTTGATTCTTTTTCGTTTTTTTTCTGTTTTTTGTCCATGATTTATTAATACCAATTGCTTGAAATGCGCTGATGCGCCTAACCCCCAGAGTTTTTAGTTTTGGAAAAAAGAGGGAAAAAATAAAAACAGAAGAAAAAGATTTTTGGGGTCTTTTTTTCGTTTAGATGTTTTAGGTGTTTAAATACTGTATTTGTTTAGTTATTATTCAGTTTACTGAGTCTTCTTTCATTTCATTTGATGTTGCTATATGTTTTTATTTTTTTTTTGTTTTTAGCTTTTCTAAATGGGACCTTAGTGGGGGCCTTCTCGGTGGTGGTCCTGTATAAGGTGTGTACTATGTACATACCGAGCGAGCATCCACTCAAAAATTTCAATATACTGGAAAAAGCGGCTCAGATGTTGGTTAATAAAAAAACAGGAGGTGCATTCTCCGACATTCTTGGTAATTGTTTATAATTGTTGATAAATCTTGATAATTCTTGCTTAATCTTATGATTTCGTGCTAAATCATGTTTTTGGGTGCTATATAATTTTTAATAATTGCTACGTCTTGCCCGGTCATGGTTAATCTTTATTAGAAACCTTGCCAAGATCTTGTTTTTTGATATCAATAAGCCCAAGAATACGAGCCACCTTCTGCTCCACGACACCACCTTTCACTTAGGTTTACCATACTTCTTTTGTATTTTAAATCAAATTGAGATACCAACGAAAACGACGATAATCGACATTTACTACTCAAAAAACCGACGAAATAGATTTTTTAAAATTTGCCAAAAAACGACGCTTCTTGCGTCAAATTTATCGCATTCTCTAAACACTGGTTGTTTGACCTCTTCACTGTTCTGTATTGTCCATACCATGACAGTAGTTTTGCGCCAAAAAACCTACTCATAGGAAAAGAAGAAAAGAACAAACCTCGCAGTTGATAATCTTCATTGTTTGACAAAGCATTTATTTGTTTTCGTTACTTTTTTTGGAAAAGAAAACAAACGTTTTAAAGGGCAATGAAAAAATCCGAAATTATATTCTCATCACAAGGGACTGTGCTACTCGTCCGCTCCAAATCCAACTTGCATGTCCGAATTTGAGTTTTCATTGCTTTGATTGCTTCATCGGTGTGTTTTCGGAGCTCAGAAACGATGATACTACTCAAGATTGAAATTTTCCTTTTGGGCAACAGATTGCTCGGCCTCTAAGTGCTTTTCATTGTTCATAAGTTATTTGATGTCTTATGCCAGAGCCTGCTCAGCAGAAAAAAAAATAAAAAAAGAGCCTACCACCTGATGGTCCATATTGTTTCACAAAGATTTTGTTTGTTTTCTCTACTTCAAGAGCAAGGACTGAGATACAAATTAGTTTCACAACAATATTCACACGATAATTTGGAAAACATTGTGCGGGATAACAGCAAACATTTTGCTTGGCACAAGCTTTCGGTAGATTCATCCGCAAAAAGTTTTTTTTAGATGTTAAAACAAATATTCGAGCTGGCGGAAAACTTGCGATGCTTAGCGATAAAAAATTACTCAATTAAATAGACTTCATTTAAATTTGACAGAATCTTCATTCAATAAAGACTCAACGCAGTTAAATGCTGAAAAATACTTATGGATAGAAATTTTCACGGAGAAAAACAACAAAATTTTTAAACCTCAATGATGAATATGGCTAAAAATGCTTTATAATACTTCATTGAATCTGCTTGTCAATCTTTCAGTTGAAAAAATAGAAGAGAACCTACCAATCAAAAATGTTTAGTAATCAAAAATGATTGTATTCGTTGCTCCAAAGCTGAACTGCAAATTTTAGGCCCGAGGGGGCTAAGAATCATGTGCTAATTTACTCAGAGAACCAAGGAGTACGAATGGGGTTAAACTTTATTTAAAATTGAAATTAAAAGTACAGTTTTGCAACTTATGAAACGAGAAGCTTTCATCTGTTTTTTTTTGTTATTTGTTCCTGTTTTTAACTGCCCTCAAACGAAGTTTGTAGCAATTATATTAGTCCTGTTGGTATTTTTATGCGGTTTTTCGCTTGACCAATTTTTGGTCTGAGTTTTGACTTTTCCTCCTCAAAAACGGGATAAACAGGTAGCGCCCAGCGGGTATTAAGTGCTCTTAGAGGCTTTCAGCTCAAACTGTTTTGGAGACTTATACTTATGGTGTAAAGGGCGGTTCTTAGAGATTGAAGACCCCTCCACTGTTGACCCGCCCCCCACTATTGCCCCCCAGCCCAACCTCCCCCGAGCGCTGTTAAAACCCCACTGTTACCCCCCACCCCATCAGCCGTCGGTGCACCGCCCCCTTTCTAGCTACTGACAAACAACCGCTCGCTAAACAACCGCTTTTTGAAACTTTTTAATATTTTTTATGTTTATTAGCCCCAAGTGTCAAAGAACCTCCTCTGGGTTTTAATAGTAGGTTAATGTATAGTTTCTAGTGGTAATGGAATGGTTTCAACATTTTAACATTACGATTTTTAGCTTTTTTGACAAAACGTGCATTTTTTTTCAAATTTTTTGATATTTATTTTTCCTTATTCATGTCTTCCCAGGGGCCATTAAACCTCCTGAGGTTTTTGATAAAAAGTTGGTTACAAATTTTTATTAGCTATGGAGTAGGTTTTCAAGTTCTTAATGTCACAAATTTTAGCAATTTTTTGATAAATTTTGCTTTTTTCAAATTTTTTGAAAATTTTTTGTCACTTTTTGGGTTTTTTCAGCCTCAAGAGCAAACCTCTTCTAGGGTTTGAATAGGATACTTTTTAGTTTTTATATGTAACGGAATGTCTTGCAAGATTTTGTGATCACAAATCGTAACATTTTTTGACAATTTTTGCCATCTTTTTGAAATTTTCTTGACATATATAGTCATTATTCATTTTTTTGAGCCTCAATGCTCAGAAAATCTCCGTTAAGGTTTGATAATAAGTAAAGGGTTAATTTTTGTTGTTCACGGATCAGTTTTCAACTTTTGGATATCACAAGTTTCAGCAATTGTTTTTTTAAAATGTACAATTTTTTAATGTTTCATTGAAATTTTTTGTCATTTTTTTTAAGTTTCTCTAGCCTCCAGTGCCACGGAACGTCATCTAGTACTTTTTAATAAATTACAACATAGTTTATAGATGTAATGGAATGTTTTTCAAGATTTTAGTATCACGATAAAAAGCATTTTTTTCAAAATATTTGCACTTTTTGATATCTTTGAATTTTTTCTGGCAACAGGTGCCATGCGACCTCCTCCAAGGTTTGATAAAAAGCTGCCCCTTAATTTTTTATAAAGTTAATGGAATGGTGATCAATATTTTTATGACCACAGTTTTATTAACGTTTTGACAAAATTTTAAAATCTTATCAGTTTTTTGGAAAATTTTTATTATGTTTCAAGTGTATGGACCTTTATGAGCCAATGAAACTATTTCAGGCTTGGAACAGAGATACTGGATAGTCTCTTGAAACAAGCAAATGGTTCATGAGATATTAATTTTTTGAATTTTAGCAAAATTTTGTTAAAAATTGCAATTGTTCTTAAAATTTCAATTTTTTTTGTCCTTTTCTGAGTTTAACGACCATTATCGACCAACAAAAGATTTTAAGTCAAGGAGATGAGTTACTCGACAGAACTTTGGACAAAAAAGTGGTATTTACTTTTTTACTGTGAAGTTGAAAACAATTGTTTTCATTTTATCTTTTTTCGGTTTTTTCTATTTGATTTATTTACTAACAAGGCTAGAAAACAAGTTGCAGAGTCAAATCCCATCAAGGAAAAACTTCCTTTCGCTTTTTCTCTCTATTTCGGTTAGGGTTCCCTTCCTCCTTTTTTCATTCACGTTTTATCTCTCTCACTCTCTCTCTCTCTCTCACACTCTCTCTCTCTCTCTCTCTCTCTCTCTCCCTCTCTCTCTCTCTCTCTTTGTTGATGCCGCACTTCAGCTGCTGTTGTGGCGTAATGTCATCATCTCTGATCTTCATTAGCAATGGTTTATAGTAAAAATGTTTCCGTCATAATTCACTCACTAGGCACCTTTTATGAAATCGTTGTTAATTGCTCTCAAAAGCAATTTGTAGCAAATATTTTAATCCTGTTTGTCTCTTTTAAGCAATTTCTTGCTCGGCTGACTTTTCGTCTGACCCAGCTGACTTTCGTCTTCAAAAACAAGATGAACAGGTAGCGCCAATCTTGAATAAACTTCTCATAGAGCCGTTCAGTCCACCAGCCTTTTTGTATGCGTTTAATGGAGACTGTTTTGGAGACATTTACTGATGTCGTGAAGGGCAGTTCCTAAAAATTGATTCCACACCCCCACCCACCCACCGCCCCCACATCAGTCCCCTCAACCCACTTTTGCACCCCCACTGCGGTGCACCCCCGCTGGGCTCACCTTATGCCCCTTCAATTTATCTAAAACTAGCCTCACTGAACCGTGCCTAGCTACTGATGGAGCCAACAGCTCGCCGGTCGTTTGAGAGCAATTCGCCAAACGTTAGTTGGTCATGTTTCAGCTATTTCTATCATTTTCTGTTCCAATTCTGCTTCACTGATTTTCTGATCCTCACCGCCAAAAATTATGTTTGCTTACTGCGAGAGGGCCGCTAAGTTAGTGCCGCAAAACTTCCAAAATTCCACTTTTGCACGTGCTTATTGCTAATTGTACGTGCCTTCAAGTTTTAGCGACCAAAATATTCTTACCATGGGTTCACTAATGAGCAGCGTTACCAATCAAACTCACAGTAAGTATCCCTTGGTCATTATGCCGCCAAAGATCACCAAAATGCCCCCAAGGTCTTTTAAGTTGACCCCAAGGTCACCCAACTTCCCCCGATATCACCCAAGTGCCCCCAATATCACTCAAGTGCCCCCCAAAGTCACCAAAGTGCCCAAAAAGTCACCAAAGTGTCCCCAATGTCACTCAAGTTTACGTTATTGCCACAAGGACTGGAACGTTTGCTCAGAACCAAGAGGTCCAACCGGAAAAAAGGCAGTCCCCCGAAAAAAGATCATTACAACCTAAGAGGATTGTTTTCGGGGAGCACTTCCCAATTCTACATAATGTAAATCACAACGCTAAATACTAAGTTTTTGTAGTTGCTAACCAACGAACTTTTTTATTGCTTGGAATGTATGTATTTTTTTACTATTGGAGAACCCAAAAACCATATACAAAAAATGCCGTCTATTTTTTCTGAAAATAGTACGATATACCAACGATTACTGCAACTCCAACAGTTAAAAGTGTCACTCAGGGTACTCCCAATGCGCGATTGAAGTGGTTCTTGTACCTCCGTGCGCAACTCAAGTCGATCTTGCACCCTCAAGGCGCCAGTCAGGTCAGGCTGGCATCCCCAATGCACGACTAAAGTCTCACTGATCAGAACGATTTTCTGGTCTGATCACAGCTGTCTTGGCTCGCGCACCTGGTCTTGGGTGAGTTTAGTTTTTCAAAAAGCACAGGCTCTGGTTGAAATGATCCTGACATAACTGCAAAACTTAAGAAATATTGCTATGTGATTTTGCGAAGTTTTGCATAAGGAGTGAAAACTCAAACAGATCTAATAATTCACGAATTGATAGTTGAATTAAATTTTCAGCAGTTTTTTTTGTTCTTGCGTTTCAATCTGTTCCTTTTATGTAGACTAATCTGCCTTAAAATTAAGCACGTTTAGTCCATATATCATATTTTTGCTTCAATTTCCAAAAGAAAACGAGCCACAAAGGATCTTTAATTCAAGAACACGAGATCTTATCATCATTTTAGATATCTCTCCTGTGCGGGTCAGAATTAAAAAAATTGAGCAGTCAACTGACTGCTCAAGACGATATCCTTTAGCTCTATTCGATTTCAAACGTTGAACAACGACTTCTGTTCATTCGTTCAGTTCTTACTTGAAGAAATTACTTCCCGCAGTCTGTGAACTTAAAACTCTACATTTCAAACTAGGCTTGAACAAAACTGAGTGAATTATTCATTTGTATCGTAAACCTGCTTAAAATTCAGTCGGCTGAATCTTGGTGAGTTTAATATCCTAAAATTTGCATTCACTGCTTTAAAAGCGATGCATCTCGTGAAATCAACTGAGGTTGCTGAATCAAAAAACAGCTCGCGAGATAAAGTTTTTCTGAGAGATTTTTTGATGGTTTTTCTCAATTCTTTTAAAAATCAACACGAACAGACTAAAGAATGGATACAAAATTTTTCTGAAAATGGGCAGTTTCATGCGCACAAAGCAGTTCCGACGCTTGTTTTTATTGTTAACGAGTGTGATAAGTTTTAAGCCTATATTATTGATAAAGTCGAAAAAAAAAACACTAAACACCACGATTGTTGACGGTATACTTCACATAAGCAGTTTGAAGCAGTGAATGCATTGTGCCTTAATTGTTACTAGATACGATTTTAATCCGAAATCGCGGTCAAGCTGAGCTGCGCAATTTCTACTGTCACAAATAAACCTGAAGTCTTGATAACTACTGACATTAGATCCAATTTTTAGATTCAGATGGCACTTTTTGAAATATCCAAAGCATTTCGATACCAGTATTGCTTATATTTTAGTGCATTGAGGAAACTTATGTGGTGCTGTAGACTATTGATCGAATGAGGGCAAGGATTACGTGGATACAATTCGAACACAATACCAGCGAAAGCAGAGTGCATAAAATGTGTCGGCGATCAATTTCTAGAGGTTCAGGCAATTTTTTTTGTAAAATTGAATTGCAAACTTTGCTACTGCAGTATCGCTTATTTTTAGTTCCTTGAAAAAAATTGTGGTGCAATCAACAATTGGTCCAATGAAGGGGATGATTATCTAGATACATCTCGACATGAGAAGAAGAACGACGAAGCAGATTGTGTACAAATTTGTCTGGGATCCACTTCCAGATGTTCAGATAATTGGACTCTTGGATCTATTCCGTTTGTGCCCCCCCCCCCCCCCCCAGTACGTTATGCTCCCCCCAGTGACAGAGCACGTGTCATTACAAAGTAAATCATTATGTAAAAATATTGCACGCGCGTCTGGGGGTTGCAAATAATATGCACCGACTAAGCTGGGGGGGGGGGGGGGGGGCACAAACGGAAAAGATCCGGACTATCACGCTGATATTTTTTTCAGACCTGTCCCTAATAGTGTCCCCCGTTAATTAAATAAGTGAAAAGATCCACTTATTTAATTGACGGGGGACACAATCGATATTTAATCAACTCTTTCTGATAACATAATAAAGAACTCATCAATGAAATAATTTGCTAGTGCGCAATAATAATAAATCTGAAACAATAGGAAAAATCTTTGAGATTAGGTTACTTTTTTGTGACACTCAACTCGCCACTTTCTATACCAAGAATGGCAATAACAGCTTAGAGTTGCAGAAAAAAATTGAATCATCAAATTTTGTAACTAATAACGCGTGATCTTAATTCAGATTGAACGCGTTGAAAAATCCAAATTAATCTTTACTCCCTCGTTGCTCATTTTTAGTGCATTGGAAAAACTCAACATTAGTGTGGGAGGATTGTGTCCGATGCCATCAACTATTGGTGTAACGAGGGCCAAGATTACCTAGATAACTTCGAACACAAATTCCCGAAAAGCAGAGTGAACGAATGTGTCCTAAGTCTAGTTCCAGATGTTCAGGTATTCGGGAGTTTACAAATTTGTATTTCCATACCTGTGTTAATTTTTGTTTCTGACTACAATGATCTTAAAAATTGTATCTTAGGCATCATCTCCGGACTTTTGAACTCTTCGAAAATTTAACCAATAAAAAATTTGGATCGATTTTAAGAATGTCGCATAACCCGAGATATTAGTGGTACTTGGTTATAAAGCAATGTTTCAGTCCAGGAGTGAAAATGAGTATGGAGCGATCGGTTAGTGGCCCAACGAAGAGACGACTTTTTGACACTCGGCATTTGAAGTCCAATTGAAGCAAAATGAAAAAGCGATGATTGACGGCAGAATATTTTTCTTTGACCTAATATAGCTTCTATCACTATAAATTATTATATATAGTTATGCAATTACTCATCCATTACTCATTTTATGAAAAAAAAAAAATTAGTAAAATGTTTAATTTTTCTCTTCAAGCCGCTTTTTTTAAAGAAAATTTTTGTTGCTCAGCCTTTTCGCTGGTAATGCCTTTACCACTACAAGTCGACTTACATTTTGACGAAGTTGGTCAAAAACATCAACTGCTCAGTTAGGAAAAGCAGTCAGTGGGAATAGGTAAAATGTTCCTGAAGAAAGTAACCTGTTTTTATAAGATTGCGTTAGAGATGCCGTGATTGAAACGAAGGCTTAGATGAACCGCCAGGACTTAGTGCTTAGAATCGGTATTCGGTTCAAATTGGTGAATCTAGAGAACTCTTATTAGAGTTAGATTATTTTAGTTTATTTTAGTTCAATTTAGATTATTTTAGATTATTAGATTTAAATTTTTTGATGTAAAACTTTCCCAGCATGTATTGAATAATTATGATACCACCGGAAATGTGAACGAAATCTTAGGAAAAATAAATGCATACCATCTATAGTATTCCCTGCGACTGATTTCTAGAAAATTTGCAGAAGCAAACCATATTGGGTAACCCTTGCAACCCCCACTATAAATCATGGTGCTAAGATTAATATTGCATCGTCACTTTCTTGCACGGATAGTGGGTATATATACAGGTGATTTTTGAGCTTTATTTCATTCCCAAAATCAAATCACTATCTTGATCTAACTTCTCTCCAGTAAATCTCCAAACTCGAGTGTAAAAAATTATTTTTGCTATTCTCTCATTTTGAGAAATTAATTTTTCTACTTAGCTAAAAACGCTTTTCATTCCGCTTGCGAAAACCCAACACATGCAAATCTAAAAAAAGCTGTCACAAGATGTGATTTGTTTTCAGGTTTGTTCAACTGTTTGTTCAAGTGTTAAACATGAGAGATAAAAAAATTGTCATCTTGTAGCAACTTTCCTTGTCCTGTGAAACATGGATGGAGCTCATCAACTTTACATTGGGATTTCTGGTAAAAGCACGCAGCTTGTTATCTTAATTTCATAGTCATGCGAGAAGACTAGTATAGGGGATGAAGGTTTTAACATTTGTTTTTCGAAATTTGATTTTAAGTTTATTGCTTAATTGAGTTTATTGCTTCAAAAATTCATCTTTTCTAAAACTAGGGGGTGCTAACTTACTTTTGCGGTGCAGGAATATAAAAGTGATATTTAAAATTTGGAGTTAAAAAAAGACGTAAAATTTATTGCAACAAGAGATTCGAGGAATTGAGTTTGAGTTTCACAAGTGGTGATTGAATCGCGTAATAGATATATTTCTCTTGATTGATGCAAGTGCAGTGAACCGCAAAAACGTTGGATAGACCTCGTAGAGACGTAAATATAAATAATCAAAGAAGTTTTAAAGACAAAAGAAATCTATGCGAGTAGTAAATGGCTCTAATATCACGTACCATTTGTCAACAGATATTGGTTTGATGACCAGATTTTTATGGTTCGTGTTTCCGTAGCAACAACTAATAAAACTTACGGAAAAAGCTGTCAAAAATTTCAGAGCAGGTTGAAATTTCAACTGCCTTTTGAAGAAACCGTACGAACAATAAATTGTGTTTTAAAAAACTTGACGGATCTGACGATGAGCCCGGGTCAAATATGTTTACTTTAGCACATTCTGATTTAATCTCAGGCTTGTTACAGACTCATCACTCATTCGACTCAAGAACGCTTGAATAACACTAGAATTATTTGAAACGATTTTTTAGTTTATTTCTTGTGATGTAATTTAATAATGTTTATAATTTGTCGTTTTCTGTAAACATTTAATTTTTCTCGAGACATTTGCTCTTAATGTGACGGTGAAATTAATTATAAATTTAACACAAAACTTTACATACACTACTTTTATAAAGCTGGAGACACAGTACTGGAGAACAATTTGTCAATTAGTCGCACAGGTTTACCAAATTGAATCAGACCCGAGCTACTAAAATAGCTTAGAGAAAATATAGACGCAGTGAAAGTATCCAAAAACATCCTAGCCAAAAAATGAATTTTGGAATATCGTGACTCCGTCTACTTAAATACTGAAATACTTAAAAACTTTAAGTAGTGCTCTAAACAAGTATCTAAACAAGCACAAAAAATCTAGGTTAGCTGAGTAAATAGATGGAAAGATCGACCACTAATTGTCTACGTTACCACAACGTTTTCAAGGGACTAACCGACAGCCAAACCTCAGAGTAAAAAATATGACTGAAGATGCGTTTGAAGCTGCAAGTTAAGGAAACTGAAGATACAATTCCAAGTTATGCCTGATTATTAACAATTTACCCGATGGATTTCAGACCCATTTGTTAGATGAATTGTTATTTTTCTTAAAGGCGGCTTTACAAATTGACCTTTGTCTAGCTGATTAAACTTCTTGTCATCCTCTTGGACCTGTCAAAGACGTGAACAAACCTCCAGGAATAATTATAAAATTTATTTACGATCACCATAAGGACAGCATCTGGGCACATAAATCACCTCTCAAACACTTCAAAAATCCACGAAACAGAAAGTCAGTGTACATATCAGAGACGCTTTGAAAGTATGTTTGAGACCTCAAGAAATAGGCTGAGGAGCTGAGTCCATTTGTAACTACGAGCAACAGCACCCCTTATCTGCATTTTGAATTCAACGATTATGAGCGCACAATGACAGCGTTAAATGACGAGAAAGACTTGAATCTCAAATATTTGAATCTCAAAAAAGTTTTTTAAAAAATCAGCCAAATCAGCAAATCATGTACCAATCGCAAAGACTGGGAACCCTATTCTCAAGTTGCAGTCAATTCAAGTAACTGCAACTCCAAATAACTGGAAAGCACAAGAAAAAAAATGGGATTTTGTCGAGATGTCTTTTCATGGACACGGAGTTAGAGAATCAAATAAAGAATAAAAGCAGACCCAACTGATCTGTTGTATTTAACAAAAGGTTATTTGGCAAGTGAACCCGCGGTAAAGCTGCAGTTAAGTGGCACTTGTTTTACAAGGGCAAGTTAAACGGATGAGCTTCCTGGAGCAACACACAGTGGACCAAAACGGAAACTCTTTGACAAATGAGTTCACTTTTGACTGAAAATGATCTTAACTCTTTATGTGACCATTCATTTTTTCCATAAACGTTTGATCGCCAAGATGCCATTATGACCAGCAACAACTTTTAATTGAACAGTTTGAAATTAAACCCCCAGTGATAGGAAAATGCGAATCTTGGTTAACAGAAAACGACCAGCTGGGCTGCTATAACCCCGACGGCTATCAAAAACTACTTTCAAAACCAAACCCCAATCACCAGTAAGGGTGGCGGACTTGCTTTTTACCTACAAGAAAACTTGATATGCAACGTCATTGATAAAATAGATAAAAGATTGAGCTTCGAACTGTTTTCTTTAAAACCAAAATTGAAAACAAACGTTCAATTACATATACCATAGTTTATAAACCACCTAGCCTATCATTCCTTTTGCTTTTGGAACAATTTGATGAAACTTTGCATGCAACAAAAACTGAAAATCATATTTGTAATGATTTTTATGTCGATTTACTTCCTGAACATTCATCTCCAACCGAACATTGTAATTTAGTTCAATCTTTCGGTTATGAAATTTTAAACTCCTTACCAACTAGAGTGAATTCTTCGTCTTCTACTTGCATTGACCACTGTCTAAATGCTTTTTACGTAATATCAATAGCTACTCTCGATTGTTAAATTAGTGATCACAGGGATCTGTTGTTTTCTATACCTAAAAAAAAACAAACGTAATCAACAAAAAAATTTTAGCTCGTCGGTTTTTTCAGATTTCAAGTTCAATGAAAACATCTACAAACTTTTGTTTCTAATTTTTTAAAATTAGGTTTTTAAACATTATGGTGATTGATAATAAATTTGTTATTTGGTCTCAGCAGTTTAATCCACCTTAAACAGGTTTGAACCCGTAAAAAACATAAAAGAAAAAAGAAATCCTGGTGAAAAAAATATCGCAATGCTAATCGTAAGAAAATTACGATTCTTAGAATTTCTCAAAAGAAATTCAACTTAGAAAATCGTGAAGCATATCAAAAGGCTGGAAATATGTGCACAAAAACTTTCAGAAATGCAAAAAATGAATTCTATTGCAAACAAATCAATCATAGTAAGAGCTTACATTCTTATTGCTCAGTCTTCCGCCAACTCTTTGACACCAAATCAGAAATTGCTAACGTTATAAACTCTAAGACTTTAATTAAACACTTCGGAAACATGAAAATTAGTCTTGTCTTGCCAAATAAAAAATAGTATAAACGATAAAAGTGACACACAAACTGATGTTAAACAACTACCGACTTATTGGTCTCGTACAATCTTTGGATAAAGTTTTTGAAAGCGTATTTTTTTATACTATGTTGAAGATCTTAGATAAAAATAAAGTAATTAGCGCCGAGCAATTTGGTTTTAGAGGGGGACACTCGTTCTGTACGGCTCTCTTGACGCTTGTTGAATTCCTTCTGGACAAAAACAGCAGACTTCGGTTGCTTTATTGATCTTACAAAGGCGTTTGATGCAATTTATCACAAAATTTTGTTACAAAAGCTTGAACGCTGCAGTTTTCGAGGTATATTTCTGAACTTGTTGCAAAGTTATCGATCGCATAGGATTCAGTTGGTGGAGTTTCAATCCGGAAAATCTAGTGAGGTGCTTCAGTCAGGTTGTGGTGTACCACAGGGCTCGGTACTTAGTACTTTGTTGTTTCTGATATACATCAATGACATGTCCCAAGTAATCGAGAACAATAGAGTTGTTTTGTTTGCTGCTGATATCACCAAATCTACCATATTTGGGGGAAGAATTTTTCCAAGTGCGGCGTAGTCATCAGACCTTGTTAAGGCTCCAAATTGGTTTGATAACAATAATTTAACCATCAACGTAGATAAACGTTGCACAGTCAATTTCGGATTAGCCTGAAATCGGTTTAGCCTGTTTTTGATGGTAAACCTACTAAGTTGATGGATTCTTACAAATATCTTGGTGTTTTCTTTGATAAAAAACTGTCTCGTACCCAGCATGTTGAGCATGCTTGTATAAGTTTGAGAAAATCAAGTGGCATTTCTTTTAAAATAAGAAAATTTTTAACAAGTTTCAACTGCTAACATTTTACAATTTGGAATCGATTGAACACAGAATACTGATATACGGTAGAGCTTGTCAGACAGATCTGAATAAAATCTTAAGATGTCAGAAACGCATTGGCCGAATGTTATCTTTCAAAAAACGAACTGATCATGTAACAACATTTATGCACATCAACTCAATTCTTTCGCTTTTCCTAACTGTACCTGTCTGCAGACTGTCTTGAAAAGTTTCAAGAGCTCCGTGAGGTTCTCCATTTTGAAATGCTCACTTGGCATGAAAAGCAGAACAAACAAAACACACGCAGAAACACAAAAGAATTGCTACCTCTGGCGAGGAGTCGCAGCGCTATTGGCGAGAAATCTCTACAGAGCCATTTGAGGAAAGCATATAACTTTGCACAAGATTTGTGTCTCATACCATCTGATCTTAAAAACACGAGTAAAGTAACGTTTTTTGGCTTTTTCAAAAACTTCAAGCAGCTTTTTATTCTAGATAATTCTGAATTGCTTGATTTCTTTTGGTAAATTTCTACTGTTAGAGGGTGAGCTCTTGTTGAACTGGACTGCTCTTTGCAAGGGCCCTTCCATAAGCAATGTAATTGTTTATGTTTCTCTGGATAAACTTAATTCAAATATTCAAGAAACGTCTAAAATAACAACACTGGCGGAAGGAGAATAAAAAGAATAAATTTAAAGCTTCAAATCTGCGAAGACAGAGAAGAAGAAAAGCAAGTAGACGGAAACAAAAAAGTAATGGTACACGATTGACCTAATGAATAAAAGAACTTGCGCTTAGCGAACTGAAAGGTAGCCTTTACTGACAACAGACAAGCAAAATGCCAGCCATAACACAAAAAAAAATTGAAAATCAAAACATCAAAGGAATTAATGGCTCAATTAAACTCAAAAAGGGTACAATTTATCAACTTAAAAAAGTAAAGTCACGATTAAGAGACTTGTGCCCAAGAAAAAGAGTACTCATCGCCCAGAAACGGAGAGCAACCACCTTTAGTCCACCTGGAAGCATTTACGCCCAACGCGAGACAACTCCAAACTCAATTCGAAAAAGTCCAGCAGGAAGTTGATTAAGACAACAAAGAAAAAGAACCGTAGTCCAATCGGGATCTGGTGCTACAGAAAACATGACAAACTCGGTAACATGTGTACCGTAAAAAAAACAATGCACACCGCAGAGAAAAATTTACATTTAAAACAATAAAATTCAATATAGACCAATTGTGTCTTTTAATCAAAATGAGTAATTGCAATGACTGTGGAAAATAAACGTCCCCGAGTCAAATCGAAAAGTTACTTATGAAAATCTGAAGAATTGGCTAGATTGCTCAATACGGACTTGTGTATTCAAATCAGCGAAACTAATTTACGGATCGCAAATTTCTAAGTCTTTCCACTGGCTTCGGTAGTCTCATAAATCAGCCTGTTATGAGTATTTTTGTCCCAAATTAAAACAATCTTATAATTAATAGCCGCACAACGATAGCTGGGGCTAATTTTGGCCTTTTCTTGGTTTTTTACAATTCAAAAAATTTGAATTGTATTGGTGCCCTGTCTTTTTTTAAAGATCTGTTCACGCTTTTTTCGACTTTTTCACGTCAGTGAGAAGTCAAATTAGAGTGGTGATTTTGGTCACACTGAAATAGTAAAGGGAGCAAAAAATCGAGTAGGTTTGAGGTTGAGGCGTGACTTTTTTTTCAAAATACCTTTAAAGTGGAGTGCGAAATTGGTGTTTGAACAATTTGACTAATTCTGACTTTTTAGCTTTCGAAACGGGATAAACTGGTAAAGCTCGGCGGGCATTAAGTTTTGTTAGAAGCCCTCAGCTGAATTTAGTAGTCTGTCAAGTGCTTAGAGTGTTGAACCTGCTAGAAAGGCCTAAATTCAAGGTGAAACGGTCATTTTTGTCAGTTTTTGCGTCCGAAATTGTTCAATTTTTTCACGTTTTTTTGTAATTTTTTGAGTTTTTTGAGTTGTAATTTTTAGATGGGTAAAGAAAAGACGCTTTTCAAGGTTCATTTACTTCTTTCACGAGCCAAAGGTCTATTTTATGTCTGATTTTTTGGCTACAAGTTTCGATAATACAAAATTAAATACCCAAAATGATGCTAATTTTTCCTATTTTTTTTTTCAAGTTTTTTGAAAAATTTTGTTATTTTTCTAGTTTTTCAATCATTATGGGTCAATGAAACGATCATGAAATGGGTCGATGGCTTAATAAATAGTTTTTAGAGAAAATGAATTGATTTTGAGAAAATTAATATCAATAAATTTAGTGACTTTTCATTGTAACATGCCAATTTTTTTTTTAGTTTTTGTAAAAATTGTTGTCATTTTTTGAGTTTTTCGATGTTTAGGGGTCAATGAGCCTTCTTTGTGCCCTGAACGTGTTTTACTTATTATTATTTAGAGACATTAAAATGATTTTGATGATTTTGAAGATATTAATATCAGTAAATTTAGCGACATTTCTTTAGAACTCGCAATTTTTTTTTGTTTTTGAGAAATTTGTTGTCATTTTTTTGAGTTATTCGATCTGTATAAGTCCAAGAAAGTTTTTTATGGTTGGATTTGGGTGACTGATTAGTACTAAGAGGCATTAATATCAGTACTTTTGAGGATATTGATATCAGTAAATTTAGCGGCTTTTCATTTTAACTTGACAAATTTTTTTCAGTTGTGAAATTTGTTGTCATTTTTGGAGTTATTCTATCTTTAGGGGTCAATGAAACTTTTTATGGCTTAAACTTGTGTTACTGATTAGTATCTAGAGACATTTAAATAATTTTGAGGATATAAATATCAGTAAATTTAGCGATTTTTTATAATTTGACAAATTTTTTCAGTTTATGTAAAATTTGTTGTCATTTCTTGAGTTATTTGATCTTTAGGGGTCAATGAAACTTTTTTATGCCTTGGACTTGGGTTACTGATTAGTTTTTCGAGACATTGAATTGATTTTGAGGTTATTACTCTCAGTAAATTTAGCGACTTTTTATTATAACTTACCAAATTTTGTCAGTTTTTTTTGAAGTTTGTGATGTCATTTTTGTGATTGTCACTTTTTGAGTTGTTCGATCTTACGTGTCAATGAAAATTTTTTATGGCTTGGACTTAGTTTATTGATTATTATGTGGAGACTTCGAATTGATTTTGAGAATATTAATATCAGTATACTTAACGACTTTATATTCTAACTTGCCATTTTTTTCAGTTTTTTAAAAATTTATTGTCGTTTTTTGAGTTATTCAATTTTTTGGGGGGTAAATGAAACTTTTCTATGGCTTGGCTTTGTGATTGTCGTTATTATTTAGAGGCAGTGAAATGTTTTTGAGGATTTTAATTTCAGTAGAATCAGCGACTTTTGAACTTAATTTGGCAATTTTTTTTGCGTTCTTTGTCAAGTTTGTTGTCATATATTGAATTATTTTTAACCTTTTAAGGTCAATAAAAGAATTTTGTGGCTCAAAAACGGCTACTGGATCACCTCGAGTTAAATAAACAGTTCTGATGACACAGTTCTAATACCATGAAGTTTAGCAACTCTCAAATAAATTACTTTTCTTCAATTTTTCGTCCTGCATGGGCAAATGAAAATTTTTAAGGGCGTTAAAACGGGTAACTGAATAATTTGTAGAGAAAATGAAGTGTTTTTGAAAATATTGGTATCACGAATTTTGGCAACATTTCAATAAAATTTGCAGTTTTAAATTTTTAATTTATTTATTTGGGTTTATTTTAATTTATTGATCTTTAACGGCCAATGAAACTTATGGCGTAAACACAATTAACTAAGAGATATAGTTATCAAAAATTATAATTTGTTGGTATTGTATTTCATCGTTGGTATAGTATTTTCAATATTTCTTCAATTTTTTTTGCAGGTGTTTAATTTTTTTCTTGTTTTCAAGTTTTTTTTTACCTTCAGAGGCCAATGAAACATTTTAGGGCTTAAACCAGTTTTACTGAATGTTATAGGCGCCAAAAAACTTTCATAGCGTGTGCTTTTGTTGATGGGTATAATTAAATGGTTAAAACTTGGCTTTAGGAATTTAGCTTCAAGAATTTTTAGCAATTCCAAATTTTTTGGTTTTGTTTAGTTTTTTGAGACTCATTGCTGTCATTGTTCGATTGGTCTGCTGGTAAGGTACAGTAGTTATTCAGTCCATTCTTTGGATTGTATTTCAGGACTTGTCCTGCTATGTTTTTTTTACGTCGTCGTCAAGATTTTTTTTACGACCATATGACGTCACAACCTCTTCTCAAAACTGCATTTCTTTCATTCGTTCATGCAATTTCAACTGAAGTGGGTGCGTGACGCCATTTTTTACTCTTAGTGGAGCGATTATTTTGTTCATTCGAGTGATTAAGTTTGTTGGTCACATGTGACTTATCTCTCTCTCAAAAATGACTTCCTTACTTTGAAATTGACTTATCTTTAATTTAATTCAAAAAGATAACGTCAAGTGAATGTTGTCGCTCTAAATGATGGTTATTTCAGAGCAGCTAAGAGATGCAGCAATAGCTTATACAGATTCTTTATCAGAACATAACATCTCATCCTTTAATGAAAAGATTAGTTTTTTGTTTGTCTTTTTTTATTTGTTTTTTTTTAGTGCAGATTTACACAACTATTGCGGCTATTTTCTGACAACCTGCCACCTATCACCTATGTTTCCAATTATATAGAAAATATACAAAGCATTGTAATGAAATTTTTCGGTGCGGCCTGGGAAAATGGCTGATTAACAAACTAAGCAAATTTGGGATACGTAAATCAATCATTATATGGAGAAATTCGCTCCTCTCGCAAAGCAACGTTTATGTTCAGATAAAAAATACGACAACCAACAGCTCTTCTCCAACAACTGGTGTCCCTCGGAGGAGCGTTGTTCCTCCTATACTCTTGCTAAAAACAGGTTTCAAGCATACCAAACACAGCAACTGCAATCTCCCAATTTGCAGTACACTTCGCGTCGTATTATAGATCACACTGAACTTCAAGCATAACTGGGGATCCTCACTAAATATTGTAAAAGGCTCAAAATCAAATGACAAACACGCAAAGCCACAAAAAAGCACATGTTTCTGAAAAACAACTCGAAAAAAGAAATAAAATTAAATCTCCATATGAGCGAAAAAACAAATAGAAGAAACATAAGCTAACAACTTCTTTGGAAAAACAATGAGACAACAACTCAAACGAAATAAACACTGTAAATAAAATGTAGACAGAGCAAGCTAACGGATCTTTTAGAGGTAGCGGTTAAGCAACTTCAAAATTGAACTACTAATCTTTTGCTGTAAAAATCCTGAGGTAAATATTGAATTCAAAGGTCTGATTGCTTCATCACTCGCGGAGCAGTTATTTCTAACATAAATATAGCAGAAAGCATAGTATTCTGTTTTGTTAAGGAAATCCCGATGGTACAGGGTTACATGCAGAATCGAAAAAACCAAACACAATAGGACTTCGGATTGACTGCCAAAAAATGTAATTCAATTGCAAACAACAAACAAACGATAGAATCATGGTAAAAGAACAATGCTCAAATGACTCTTAAAAAGAACTTTCCTTATTTTTTGAAGAGAGTCATTTCGATAGCAAGACAGAGTGCAGACTCGTGCCCACTTTGGTGCAGTACTCTATCACACAAACCAAAGAAATGCAGGGGTTTGATCCCTAACACGCCCTATGTGTCTGGAGGAAACGAAATTAGAGTGCTTATGTTTATTTAGCCATCCAGTCCTTAAATTTCTTTTTTTTTTCGTTTTTCCTTCTTTTTCTCCTGTTTGACCACAAAAAAACTCGTTTCTTAGCCTACGCATCATCAAAAACGCTAACCAACACCAACTACAAACGGTTTAGTCCCAGATTAATCAGTTTGCAGTTGTTACTGGTTAGAGTTGTTTGCTATGCGTAAGGTAAGAAACAAGACACGTTTCCATTCTGACTTTGAAAAACTGTAGCACTAAAAACCTCTTATGAGGTATCATCAAACATGTGGAACTCAAGACGTTGGAATGCGCCAGAAACATAATTTCTTGGTATATGGATTTTATCCAATCTGAAAATTTCAACAGACAATGCAAGGATTATATCAAAGGTGTCTTTGAGTAAAACTTTGTTACCCTTTTTCCCACTGACAAGTTAAATTCCTTTCAAGTTTTCACCTACAGCGAATGCTGCGTAAAACCAATTTGAGACAAGACTTAAAAGCAGGAGCTTTGTTAATCGTTTTGTGATGGCGCTGTTATAACCCCTACCTACTACAAAACTGCCATTTTTGGGACCCCACGTGAGCCATAGCTTTGGCATTGATTCTTCCTTGAATGAAAAGATAGCATGTGGAACATTATATTGAGCAAACGCATCAACTCAGTCAGCAAGATCAAGCAAAACGCAAGCAAGCTTAGTTAGCTTAAGCACGCCTAGATGGAAAAGATGAATCAATTCCTTCGAACATATGAGAGCCTCCAAGGTGAGTCCGCTGAAAAAAAGCAATTGTTCATTAAGAAGTTTTCAAAGACAGCTCTTGGCTTCAGAGAATTTCTTAGCGTTATCACGTGATGTCCGTCGTCCATTCGCTAAAAGCACAAAGGGGGAGGAAAAATCCCTTGATGTCAGGTAAAACGGCAAATGGATGTCGTCTAAATTATAGGAATAAATAGATTAGGTTTTGTCCTGTGAGTATAGATTCATTAGGGGATGCTAAGTGGAAATTAGCTGAACCAGGTATTACCCTGCGAACCTTTGAAATTTGGGTTAACAACCGGAAGGTATGTTAGGTACAACACATTCCATTTAAATTTCAACCTTATGCAAAATTTAAACCCTTAGTATATAACTCTCGTCTAAAACTTCCAGGGTTATATGAGAGTACTTGACTCAAAACGGTCTTTGATCAGCCACTCTTCCGACAACTTTTATTGGACTAGCTCAAAGAAGTAACTGTCCGACAATTTGTTGTTGTCTTCAACCTACAGCATTCTACCAATTTATTTTTTTCAATTATGTATTTTAGCGTTGTCCACAACTTCATGCGCACGTGTTCCAATACGTTACTTGACTAGCGGGTTTAAAATTTTGCTCAAGAATAGCTTTGAAACACGTCGGGATTAAACTTGGGGACAGCATTGTCTTTTTTTCTTTGTTTTATTAGTGCAGATTTATACAACTATTGCGGCTATTTTCTGACAACCTGCCACCTATCTTTCCAATTATATAGAAAATATACAAAGCATTGTAATGAAATTTTTCGGTGCGGCCTGGGAAAATGGCTGATTAACAAACTAAGCAAATTTGGGATACGTAAATCAATCATTATATGGAGAAATTCGCTCCTCTCGCAAAGCAACGTTTATGTTCAGATAAAAAATACGACAACCAACAGCTCTTCTCCAACAACTGGTGTCCCTCGGAGGAGCGTTGTTCCTCCTATACTCTTGCTAAAAACAGGTTTCAAGCATACCAAACACAGCAACTGCAATCTCCCAATTTGCAGTACACTTCGCGTCGTATTATAGATCACACTGAACTTCAAGCATAACTGGGGATCCTCACTAAATATTGTAAAAGGCTCAAAATCAAATGAAAAACCCGCAAAACCACAAAAAAGCACATGTTTCTGAAAAACAACTGGAAAAAAGAAATAAAATTAAATCTGCAGACGAGCGAAAAAACAAATAGAAGAAACATAAGCTAACAACTTCTTAGGAAAAACAATGACACAACAACTCAAACGAAATAAACACTGTAAATAAAATGTAGACAGAGCAAGCTAACGGATCTTTTAGAGGTAGCGGTTAAGCAACTTCAAAATTGAACTACTAATCTTTTGCTGTGAAAGTCCTGAGGCAAAAATTGAATTCAAAGGTCTGATTGCTTCATCACTCGCGGAGCAGTTATTTCTAACATAAATATAGCAGAAAGCATAGTATTCTGTTTTGTTAAGGAAATCCCGATGGTACAGGGTTACATGCAGAATCGAAAAAACCAAACACAATAGGACTTCGGATCTGACTGCCAAAAATGTAATTCAATTGCAAACAACAAACAAACGACAGAATCATGGTAAAAGAACAATGCGCAAATAAATCTTAAAAAGAACATTCCTTATTTTTTGAAAGGAGTCATTTCGATAGCAAGACAGAGTGCAGACTCGTGCCCACTTTGGTGCAGTACTCTATCACACAAACCAAAGAAATGTAGGGGTTTGATCCCTAACACGCCCTATGTGTCTGGAGGAAAAGAAATTAGAGTGCTTAAGTTTATTTAGCCATCCAGTCCTTAAATTTCTTTTTTTTTCGTTTTTCCTTCTTTTTCTGTTTGACCACAAAAAAACTCGTTTCTGAGCCTACGCATCATCAAAAACGCTAACCAACACCAACTACAAACCGTTTAGTCCCAGATTAATCAGTTTGCAGGTGTTACTGATTAGAGTTGTTTGCTATGCGTAGGGTCAGAAACAAGACATGTTTCCATTCTGACTTTGAAAAACTGTAGCACTAAAAACCTCTTATGAGCTATCATCAAACATGCGGAACTCAAGACGTTGGAATGCTCCAGAAACATAATTTCTTGGTATATGGATTTTATCCAATCTCGAAATTTCAACAGACAATGCAAGGATTACATCAAAGGTATCTTTGAGAAAAACTTTGTTACCCTTTTCCCACTGACAAGTTAAATTCCTTTCAAGTTTTCACCTACAGTGAATGCTGCGTAAAACCAATTTGAGACAAGACTTAAAAGCAGGAGCTTTGTTAATCGTTTTATGGTGGCGCTGTTAGAACCCCTACCTACTACAAAACTGCCATTGTTGGGACCCCACGTGATTCATAGCTTTGGCATTGATTCTTCCTTGAATGAAAAGATGGCATGTGGAACATTATTTTGAGCAAACCAACCAACTCAGTCAGCAAGATCAAGCACAACGCAAGCAAGCTTAGTTAGCTTAAGCCCGCCTAGATGGAAAAGATGAATCAATTCCTTCGAACATATGAGAGCCTCCAAAGTGAGTCCGCTGAAAAAAAGCAATTGTTCATTTAGAAGTTTTCAAAGACGGCTCTTTGCTTCAGAGAATTTCTTAGCGTTATCACGTGATGTCCGTCGTCCATCCGCTAAAAGCACAAAGCGAGAGGAAAAATCCCTTGATGTCAGGTAATACGGCAAATGGATGTTGTCTAAATTATAGGAATAAATAGATTAGGTTTGTCCTGTGAGTATAGATTCATTAAGGGATGCTAAGTGGAAATTAGCTGAACCAGTTATTACCCTGCGAACCTTGTGGGGAAGTTTGGGTTAGCAAACTAAGCAAATTTGGGATACGTAAATCAATCATTATATGGAAAAAATCGCTCCTCTCGCAAAGCAACGTTTATGTTCAGATAAAAAATACGACAACCAAAGCTCTTCTCCAACAACTGGTGTCCCTCGGAGGAGCGTTGTTCCTCCTATACTCTTGCTAAAAACAGGTTTCAAGCATACCAAACACTGCAACTGCAATCTCCCAATTTGCAGTACACTTCGCGTCGTATTATAGATCACACTGAACTTCAAGCATAACTGGGGATCCTCACTAAATACTGTAAAAGGCCCAAAATCAAATGAAAAACCCGCAAAACCACAAAAAAGCACATGTTTATGAAAAACAACTCGAAAAAAGAAATAAAATTAAACCTGCATATGAGAAAATAAACAAATAGAAGAAACATAAGCTAACAACTTCTTAGGAAAAACAATGACACAACAACTCAAACGAAATAAACACTGTAAATAAAATGTAGACAGAGCAAGCTAACGGATCTTTTAGAGGTAGCGGTTAAGCAACTTCAAAATTGAACTACTAATCTTTTGCTGTAAAAGTCCTGAGGTAAATATTGAATTCAAAGGTCTGATTGCTTCATCACTCGCGGAGCAGTTATTTCTAACATATATATATATATATAGCAGAAAGCATAGTATTCTCTTTTGTTAAGGAAATCCCGATGGTACAGGGTTACATGCAGAATCGAAAAAACCAAACACAATAGGACTTCGGATTGACTGCCAAAAATGTAATTCAATTGCAAACAACAAACAAACGATAGAATCATGGTAAAAGAACAATGCTCAAATGACTCTTAAAAAGAACTTTCCTTATTTTTTGAAGAGAGTCATTTCGATAGCAAGACAGAGTGCAGACTCGTGCCCACTTTGGTGCAGTACTCTATCACACAAACCAAAGAAATGCAGGGGTTTGATCCCTAACACGCCCTATGTGTCTGGAGGAAACGAAATTAGAGTGCTTATGTTTATTTAGCCATCCAGTCCTTAAATTTCTTTTTTTTTCGTTTTTCCTTCTTTTTCTCCTGTTTGACCACAAAAAAACTCGTTTCTTAGCCTACGCATCATCAAAAACGCTAACCAACACCAACTACAAACGGTTTAGTCCCAGATTAATCAGTTTGCAGTTGTTACTGGTTAGAGTTGTTTGCTATGCGTAAGGTAAGAAACAAGACACGTTTCCATTCTGACTTTGAAAAACTGTAGCACTAAAAACCTCTTATGAGGTATCATCAAACATGTGGAACTCAAGACGTTGGAATGCGCCAGAAACATAATTTCTTGGTATATGGATTTTATCCAATCTGAAAATTTCAACAGACAATGCAAGGATTATATCAAAGGTGTCTTTGAGTAAAACTTTGTTACCCTTTTTCCCACTGACAAGTTAAAGTCCTTTCAAGTTTTCACCTACAGCGAATGCTGCGTAAAACCAATTTGAGACAAGACTTAAAAGCAGGAGCTTTGTTAATCGTTTTGTGATGGCGCTGTTATAACCCCTACCTACTACAAAACTGCCATTTTTGGGACCCCACGTGAGCCATAGCTTTGGCATTGATTCTTCCTTGAATGAAAAGATAGCATGTGGAACATTATATTGAGCAAACGCATCAACTCAGTCAGCAAGATCAAGCAAAACGCAAGCAAGCTTAGTTAGCTTAAGCACGCCTAGATGGAAAAGATGAATCAATTCCTTCGAACACATGAGAGCCTCCAAGGTGAGTCCGCTGAAAAAAAGCAATTGTTCATTAAGAAGTTTTCAAAGACAGCCCTTGGCTTCAGAGAATTTCTTAGCGTTATCACGTGATGTCCGTCGTCCATTCGCTAAAAGCACAAAGGGGGAGGAAAAATCCCTTGATGTCAGGTAAAACGGCAAATGGATGTCGTCTAAATTATAGGAATAAATAGATTAGGTTTTGTCCTGTGAGTATAGATTCATTAGGGGATGCTAAGTGGAAATTAGCTGAACCAGGTATTACCCTGCGAACCTTTGAAATTTGGGTTAACAACCGGAAGGTATGTTAGGTACAACACATTCCAATTAAATTTCAACCTTATGCAAAATTTAAACCCTTAGTATATAACTTTCGTCTAAGTCTTCCCGGTTTGTATGAGAGTACTTGACTCGAAACGGTCTTTGATCAGCCACTCTTCTGACAATTTTTATTGGACTAGCTCAAAGAAGTAACTATCCGACAATTTGTTGTTGTCTTCAACCTACAGCATTTTACCATTTTATTTTTTTCAATTATGTATTTTAGCGTTGTCCACAACTTCATGCGCACGTGTTCCAATACGCTACTTGACTAGCAGGTTTAAAATTTTGCTCAAGATTAGCTTTGAAACACGTCGGGATTTAACTTGGGGACAGCACTGAAGGGCCGCTCAGAACCCTGTCTATGGGCAAGCGGACAGCAAAAAAGGCAAGTGCTTCTCGTTGATAGCGATGTACTCCAACAAGCATCAGACACATCCTGCTCCGTTATCATGTCAATTTTTCTCGAGTGCCGTAACGTTCGTTACATCCGCGCTTACATTGAATTTTTTTTCACGTTCTGAAAAACATGAAATGCCTCAAATGCTTGTTTGTTACTTGGCGTTACTGTTAGTTCAGACATGATGTCAAGAGCCTCCTCGGTTTTTACATACGACTGTTTTCAAAGCTTTACTTTGTAAACCAAGTCCAGTTGCACGACCATTGAAAACACAGTTACTGCAGGCTGCATCGCAGAGAACTCAAGACATTAGCGGAGGAGTTGGCTATCTGCAATTCAGTCACTTGAAGAAACGTTTTGCTGACAGATGGCAATTTTTTGCTTTTAGCCAATTTTTTTATATTTCGAATTTTGCCTGATTAAATGATTTTTCCTGAGGCATGAGAACCAAAATTTGCTTCACAACTTAATTGGCGGGGTAATTTTGGATGGTTATACGGCACTGCCAGAGGCGGTGATTGCCCTGACCGACAACAAAGTGAGTAGTGGTGGTTTTATTGCAGTTGGGTATGTGCCATTTGGTTGTGCGTTAGCAGCAAATGCCTTCGAAAAAACTTTAATATTAGTTACTGAGATGGTGTTTTCCTTATTTCTCGCCTCTCTGGAAATATGCGTCATTAAGTCATGTGCCTCGGCGTTCTCTTTCAAAAAATTCGTTGATGTCAACAAGTATCTACTTTAACTAATATTTTCTTATCCTGAAGACTGCCCGAGCCTTTAATTTTTTTGCAGCAGCTGTTGCACAACCGTGTTAAAAATAGAGGCGATGTGTAAGTCAGATATATATATATATATATATATATATATATATATATATATATATATATATATATATATATATATACGGTCAAGTCAGGATCCCAAAAAATTTCATATAACAGCAGAATATAACACCCCCCCCCCCTACTTATGTTATCGCTTTTAAGCATCCTTAGTGACGGAAAACTAATGATTTTGTCAATTGGCGCAATAACAGTAGCCTCTCGTTGACCAAATTGTGTTCTTTTAATTTAAGTGCTTCTTCGAACATAAGGCAACAGTATGCGGATTGAGGAATGGCAGTCTTTGCCCTCTGTGACGGAAATTTAAAATACTTAAACCTGACGTTAAGATTTAACGTTTCATCCTATCAATTTAACTTCGGGAACCAACACTTTAAGTCCAAATATAAAGTAAGCCTACACAAAGGGAACCAAAATAGTTTAAACTAAACTCTAGGAGCGTTGATTGGGAAGAAAAGCGAATTTCAACGTTACAGAAAACGTGACGGAGGCGCCCAGGGAACTTTGCAAAACTGAACGCGAAACAAAACGGACGGGACAGACACGGGAAAAACAACGTGGGCCGCATCAGGAAGCAAAAAGGACGGGACGGAAACGGCAGCAGAATAGTGCACGGGAAGCAGACGAAAGAGTAGGAAACGCCGGACGAAAAGCACGAGAGGTAAAACGGGCGGAGCATACGGAAAGTTCGATTGAGCTGCGCGCAACTTTTTGAGATGCCGGGAACAAACGAGCCAGAAATAATAAAGCAACGAGCCAGGAGGCGGGAGGAAAATAAGCTAGCAGACCACAGCCACAAAGTCAACTGAGCAAACTAGCGGTTAGTCGCGAGCAAACAAAGTAACACACAAGAAGGGGGAGACAAGCTACAGCGAGCCAAATCAGTAAAAGTCATTATGAAATTGAATCAACCAATAACAAAGTACTTTACCGCAACACGGTAGTATACTGAAGTCAAAAATCGGGGAATTTACCAGCCGCAACTTGTGACTATTTTAAGTAAAACTTTAGCAAACAACCCTTACTGGGTTAAAAAGAGTTCACTACAAAAAGAATCGTACAAACACAAAGTAAAAGTAGACTATACCAAGTAGAAATAACAAAAAAGTAGACTAAGAAAACTGCAAAACTGCAAAATTCAACATACATCTTAAAACAAATAATCGAGAGAGAAGGAGAACACCGCAGAGGAAACACAAAGAGGCCGGACTCCAAATTGTTCTCCGCACCAGCAATCCAAAGTGTCGCTATTGCACCTTCAAGTCAATCGCCCGCAAAAAACCAACAGCTAGCAACTCAGCCTTCCAACAACCGAAGAGTCAACAGCAAAATTTTCTAAACCACAATTCGCCCAAATGAGCCAACAGGTCGATATCTAAACAATACGATCCCGTTGAAAACTGGCATGTGACTAGGAAACAACCTAGAAACTCCCAATTCGCCCCCTATGAATTGAAAAGAATCAAAATGCAAGATATAGAAGAGTTAATCCCCGAAGAGATCAGATCAAAGCCCAAGGAATGTCTCAATTTCCAGAAAAAATTGTGAGGAAAAAAAACCAGAAAAATCTCCGCTACGTCACCAACTTACTGTACAGCTTCAAACCGGAATTCAATGTGTTCGAATTTACAGAAAAACTACCTGTCCGACACTCAAAAACTGGTGTCATTTTGCAACTTCCAAAAGCAAGTAGCCTGTGCTCTCATCTTCCTCACTTGCACAAGAAAACAATAATTGCAGAATTAAAGACCGGGACAGCAGCTCGAAAACCTATCTGATTTGAGATCACCAGCTTGATACCTAGATCAATTCGTCATACAAATCCATTACAACTTTTTCCACAACAAAATTGTATCCAAATATAAAGGAGCAACAACTGATCGAGGAGAACACAAGGTCCCGACAGCAGTTATTTGTCCGGGAGACCTAGATTCCAGAGCTCCAATAAAGTTTGAAAAATTTAAAATGGAGACAGACGAAAAAATTAAAGAGTCTACCACGGATAGTTACTGGGGACGACATTACGACTTGACTCACAGTATACACAAAGCTAGTGAGTCAAATATAAAAGCGCTAAGCAGATCTTATTGTGTTAAAAATTTACAACTCGAGAATGCTATGAAAAATCTAACTGAAGAGAATTAAGTCCTTAAATCCGAAATCAACGACTTAAAAGCAAAGTTACAAAAATACAAAAAGGACAAAAGGTGCATCATGGAAGAGCAAGGAAAAGTAGCAGTAGAACCGTAGGCCAATTTTTCCAGCGCCTTCGCTACACTTACTCTTGTAAATACCCAAGCTGATCTTCTCGTGAAAGAAGTAATTGGAATAGTGGATGTAATAGATAAGGGAACCAGCCCCGTGCAAAGTCCGGTAATTCTACCTACCGAGTTCTTCCAGTAAAGAACCCTCTTCATCAAAATCAACATCGATCCTTCTATCTTCTCCTTCCGGTAACCGTCTGTTAGTAGGTTGCATCAACAGATCGCCTTTCGCTATCTTTATTATATCATACCAACATTATCGCCCTTTGCAATTGTTTTCATATCACAACATTATCGCGCTAGGCGATTGATTTTAAAGTACGACGCCATCGAACTTTGCGAATAAATTTTCTACAATTGGGCACCACTTACACCTAGTCACATCGGCATCAATCTTCTGCTCCTCTGCTTGACTTCAACTCAATCGGTTACAGCTCCAATCAACGAAAGGTCGAACAAAACTCAAAACTTGTCTGTCTTGAACTTAGAACTTTTATGATATAATTTAATGTTTTAAAATTAATTTCAAACTAAAAATCGGGATGCGCTTTAGTATAACAGAGCTACTCTAAACGAATGAAAAGATAATAAATCTCGCAAAGTAAATCAACCGCATACATTTAAGCATTAATTACCACCATATTAGCGCTAGCCAAACAAATTAACGCGCGCATAGGCTAACAATATATTAGCAGTTGATCCTTTACCTTTCTAATTAAAAAACAAGCCTGAGCTTAGGCCTGGTTTATCCAGGACCAAATTCAAATTAGAATTAGAACTAAGGCTAAAAGGCTCCCGCTTTTTAAATATTAATTTCAGGAAAAGCAATAATAATTTCATGAGATGAGCAGAGCTAATTCTCTCAATTTCTCAGCCAATAGAAAAATTAGGAAACCGTTTCACTATGAACGTGGTTTTTCGCCCCCTATCGGGCCGATGCTTCGCAGATATTTTAGAGAAAAAAAAGCAGTATGAGATTATTAGTGTTTAAACAGTAAATAAATTACACAATAAACAACAATTGCTTCACTAAGTTCTTTCGATTACCGGAACATTTCTCCGACGCACAAGAACTGTTGAAACGATCGCCACTCAGCTCATCTCTATAATACAACAATGAAACTTAATTAGTAAGCTGTAATTTCAAAGGTACTCTTTTAAAAATTAAACACATTCAGACCCCCAAACTTTAAATTGAGACCTATAGCACAAACAGGTCTTCGGAATATAGCTCTGCCTTCGATTTGTTATAACCTTTATCAAGTTAGACTGGCATACACAAAGAGATCCCGTATTGTGTGATCTGTAGCAGCCCGGTCTAATTTGATACTAGGTTCTTCAAAACACAATTTTTGAACAAAAGAAATCAAGATCACCTCCTCTTTATAATATAGGCCTTTTGCTTTGGTTAAAAAGTTGCTTAACATTTTTATTGGTCGGTCAATTTGTTTGTCTCTCCAAAAGCTGGTGTCAGAACAGTTGATCCAGTTCCGTTTTACTCAAAACGATTATACCCGACCTGCCATTTACACTTTTTTAAAGCAAACTTTAAATTACCCTATTGTTGAAACTACCAGAATAAGTATTAAGCCGGGAATATAATTAACTGACCCATGGAACTTGATGTGGAACTATCACAACTGAACATGGGATTATAATAACAACATAAGTATTTTGTAACATCCATGTAATAAAGTAGTGGCAAAAACATGGTTTCCAGCCACCAGCCCAATTTGTCTCATCTCCCTCATGCTAGCCGCAATCGAGGAAAGGAGACAAATTGAACTGGTAACTGGAACCCCTGTTTTTCCACTACTATATACACTATCGAAAATAAAATCAAAATTAAGCTTTAAACCCGCACATCCGCTCACCCACAATTTTGCTAGTATTTATATAAAAATAAGTCAACTTTTGCTTAGAGTCAAAATTTTAATCTAAACAGGGAGATCCAGCCACACAGATTTTATATTTCTGTGCATTCTCTCTGAACTGGCTTCTAGTATGACTGAATCTATATCTATGCACAATCTACATCTTCCATTTCTAAATCCAAAGAAAAAAATATGCGTATAAAATTTACACAAATTACGCTTTAGATATTGATCTGGATTATCATAATGTTCTCCAAACTGTTTAATTTAATCTTTTACTTTAACTATATCCTTGCATATTTAACAACAATTTTCTAATTCTATTTAATCATTACAACATTCTTTCCAAGGCCTATTTTTACACTTATCACACTTCATTTTTTCATTTTCGAAAAAATATAAATTTTCTCTAATAAAATACATCATGTCTCACTCAACTAACAGCAATATGAACTTTTGCGATGTCTGTAATTTATCCTTTGAAACAAAGAAGGGTTTATGCAGGCATCAATCCTATGATTCTAAACATAAAAATTGGTAGAGAGAATGTTTGGTCCTGTTGATGGGGCTATAACTGAACCCCCAAGCTATAACTATAGAGATCATGTATGATTCAGATGAAGACTTTATCCATCCCAAACCTTTTACTAAAACTAAAACTGAAACTAAAACTAAAGCTAACACCAAAGATAGTATTAAAACTAAACCCATCACTAAACCTAAAATTAAAATTGAAGATAGTATCTACTCCGGAATAAAATTTGAATGTTATGTCATGCAGAATTTAGAAATAAAATAGCCATAACTACTCACTCATCTAGTCATAATCGCAAGTATCTAGAAAACACAGAATACTTTGACAAAAACTCTAGCCAGAACATGAAAGAATTTTGTATTACTGATAAAGCTGGAATTTACATTGAAGATATAAATGAAGCTATTAATAACTCTTTAGAAGAAATTAAAAACTGTTATCAGCACAGAAAATTTAGGAGTTTTAAATATAAGATCACAGCCGAGTGTGAGTACAAGAAGAGAACCAAAGAAGAAGTTAAAACTACTAAAAAACTCTTCAGCACTGACTATATTTTTTAATAATGCTATATATGAAAATGGTGACTTCAAACAATGGCAAAACTTTGAAAAAGAAATATATGAGGGTCAAGGCTATGACTTTGAGTTTCTTGGATTAAGAAGTATTCAGATAAATATTGAACCGACTGAAGCATCTATTGTTAGTTATATAGATTTACCCCCGATCACAAAAAATCTAAATCAATTTTAAACATACGCAATTCCAAATACAACTGCTTACAACTAACTATTACTGCTTGGCTACATCCCGCTATGGACCGTCCAACACGTGAGAGTAAATATGTAAATTATCTAATTGAAGCACGACAACAACATGAAGATGATTTTGCTTATATAATAAGAATACAGAAATTGTACAATATTAATTTTCGGGTATACACACCTCATGGTGAGGGCAAAGTAGAATATTCTAAACCAGTGGATGATTTTGTTTGATAAAGATAGAAAAAATGTCAGAATATTAGTTTGGGGGAACCACTGTGCTCTAATTAAAAACATAGAAACCTTGTTAGATCGACCAAATGAATCAAAAATTCTATTACTGCGATAGATGCACATATTGGTTTAACTCACAAATTGAATAAGACAAGCACAGATGTAGCCACTCTTTCGTACTTGAGATTGTTTGTCCTAAGAAAAAAACATTAATTTTATAAATGAACATAAACGCCAGAATATAAAAAATGTAATAACCGCTGATATAGAATGTTGTGTTGTCGATGTCACAACTAAGACCCATAAATATGTTATAGCCGAACACATACTAATAAGCGTGGGTTACATCTGGCAAAATAATTTCATATACTAATTTGGCAGCGATCTATTAGAAATAGAAACAAAGAATAATATCAAGCGTAATGAAAAAATGGTATTTAATAAAGAAGATAAATTATATCATGATGCCAATAACACTTGTCATATATGTCGTGAAACATGTATTAATAAAGTCGGAGGTCACTGTCATGGGACTGCAAAAAAATAGAGGACCAGCATGTAAAATTCGTATTCTAAGATACAAACAACAAAACTTCCTTCCTGTACTAATCCACAATGGCTCTGGTTATGATTTCAATCTACTATATAGTGAACCCTTTAAACAGAACAATCATAAAAGAAAACTAGATAACATACCACTAGCTGCTGGTAAGTCTAAGATGTTTAGTATTGGTTGTCTTAAATTCTTAGATAGTTATAACTTCTTAGCATGCCTCTAGATCAAATGGCAAAGATATTAAGATACATCATTGTAAAACTAAAACATTATATCCATATGAACACTTTGGTTTAGATGACTATGGTAGTGGAACTAAAAATGCTAGCAAAGCTACCTTCGACAATTTTATAGGTAAGCTTAATATAGAAGACCTCAAATCCTCACTATCTAATAAATTACCATCACAAGAAGAAGGCGATAACTTTAATAAAGACAACAGTCATAAAACAGGTAAAGATCTAACTATAGTATTTACAGAATGATGTGAAACTATTAGACTACTGCATGAATTACTATGTTTATGTAAGTATAAAAGAATTTGGACTCAACCCTTTACACTATGTAAGTCTCCCAGAATATAGTTTTGATTGTTGGTTAATGTTAAGCAGTGTTACACTAGATACATTACTAGATAAACAAATGCCTGATGATTTCGTTGGGGCAAAAGAGGTGATATATGTGGTATAATGGGTGATAGATTGGTCAGCAATCGGCGAAGCCGCTTCGCGGATAGTGAAAATAACAAGACTCTGGTATATAGATGCAAACAAGCTATACGGCTATGCAATGATGCAAAAGCAAACTTATAAGGATTTCGAGTACATAACTATAACTTTAGACGAAGGGGAAATCACGCTTCGGCGTATATTAAATACTCCAGATGATAGTGATCATGGTAACTATATAGTTTGCAATATTAACTATACTAATAGTTGTAACGATAGAACAGAGAAACTAGCATTAATACCCAGTAAAAGAAAGATAAATGACAATGAATTAGGCTATAGAGAAAGAGAGAACGGTAGAGCGAGAACAGAGAAATTAATCTGAGATCAAAACAACAAAACAGAAAATATGGCTCATTATAGGATGTTAAAATTCTATGTTAATATGGGTGTAAAAGTAACTAAAAATCATAGAGTAATTAAATTTAAACAAGATTACCTATGTAGAGACTATATTCAAAACCATACTAATAAAAGAGCAACAACAAAAACTGAAGCGGAAAAATATGTACGGAAATTAATGAACAACTCACTATATGGAAGAATGCGCATGAATCCTCTACATTTCCTTCAAAGTAAGTTCTTACACGATGAAGAAAAGATAATGAAAAGTATCAGTAAACCATTATTTAAGAATATAACTAGATGTAAGGATTATAGCCAAATTGTATATACGAAAAAATAGATTATGATTCTCCGGTATATATAGGTGTTACTACATTAGAATTAAGTAAATTACAAATGTATGATGTATTCTATAATATTGTTCAACAATCTCTCAAAGATCTACAACTCCATTATCGGGATACTGATAGTTTCGTATTAAGTTTTAGTGAAGGTAATGTCGACAATGAATATATGGACCTGTCCAATCTAGAACCACCAATCAAAACCAAGAATAAATTTCCAGGTAAAATCAAACATGAATTGGGACGTAGAATTATAGAAGAGTTTATAGCCCTGTCACCGAAGACATATAGCTTAAAAGATTACCCAAATAAAACTAAAGAGAAAGGTAAAAAATTGTAACAATGCTAAAAATGAAGAGTATTATAATGCATTAATGTATAACACACAGAGAACTGTAGATGAATGTAGAATTAAAAAAGTTGGTAATAACATGACAAAAAAAACGAGCAAGATTAGTCTAAACACAATTGTTGATAAAGGATTCTATGTGTTTAATATTAAAAGCTATCCTCATGGTGAGAATCTATGTCTATTCAAAAGAGATCTAGTAAATAAAATCTACCGAGCGCAATTAGATTTAGATAAAAACCAATTGGTTAATAATATTCTAGAACTAACCATTAATGATGATAGAAAGTCAAATGAAGCTGCTATTAGATTATATAATGATCTGTGAGTATAAATATGAATATAAATACAAATATGAACATGAAAATGAATTTGAATACAAAAATAGTCAGTAGTTAGTAGTTAGTATATTATATATCATTATCTCACCCATAGTACATATTATTTTTATATAAAAAAGTAATTTTTTCTCTTTATATATAAAAAATGACTACGCTAGATAAACTTATAGAATTAAAAAATCTAGAAAAAGAAAACAGAAAGAATAGATTAGAAGATAAATTAAGACAACAAGAATATTATGGTGAAACAGAAGAGTTATTTGATCCTCTTACTAAAATTTTAAATACCCATAATGAACGGAATCTAGCATTGGGTGAACAAACAATAAGAGCAATAGATTGGCAAAATCAAGAGTTAGATAAAAAAAACACTAAAGCTATCGAAGAAGCTTTTTCACAGATCGAGCCTCTCTCTTATCACCAACACTTGATCCACCTGTTAAGTTAAAAGATGATAGGGGCAAAACATTTACTGTAGACAATGATATGATTGACATTTTATTACTAATGGGTATAATATATATGGGTCTAATGGGTCTAATATATAACAATAACGTTCATTCAACAATTATTATGACACCTGTTGATGCTTCTAATAACCCTGATAAAGTTAGATATATTATATCTACTTCTACTTAGATTAAACCAAAACTTAAAGTCGGTGATTATGTCAGGAATGCTGACAAGTGTAGCATTTTCTCTAAAGGTTACACTTCTAAATGGAGTAGAGAATTGCTCAAAGTTAATGAAGTTTTAAAAACGTATCCACCAACATATAAGATAGAAGATATGAATGGAGAGATAATAGAAGGTAAAAACTATGAACAGGAACTATTAAAATCTCAGTTTGATTTTGAACCTAATAGTAAGGTTTTGGAATCATTAATTTTTGACCGACGGTCAGCAAAAAATCAGATAAATCTTTCTGTAAACAAATACAAAGATGACAAGAAATAGATTTAACCAGGCGAAACATCAATCAGGGATCCCACATCTCGGATCAACATCAACAAACAATTTAACAAGTAAGGCTCGTGGGTTATTCCTAGAAGATAATGATAACATTGACATGAAAGATACCTATAGAATTACAATTGTACATCCTCCGAAAGATGAAAAAGATATTGTTAATGAAGAGTATTGACAATAACTTATTATCCTCCTCTAATAAAATTGTTATTTTACGTAAAATATACTGAACTAAGAAAAGGTTAGTTTGATAAAGTTACAACTAAGACCTTAAAACTAAGCAAAAAGGTAGTTAATGAAGAACTAATGAAAGGCTTTATTAAATCAGCAAACGGATTTAAAAATGTTAACTTTTGTAATAAAATGCTAGTGATACCACCTCTAAGTATAATCAATTAAAACAAGAATTTGATAATAAAAAGTTTAATCAGAATATTACTAACATTCACCTAGATGATATGTTCACTACTGGTCTAAAAGAAATTAAAGAAATTAATAAAAAGACTAATTCTGCTGCTGATAAAGCAATTTCAAAGAATAAAAAGACAATAGTACAATATATAATAGCTATATTATTAGAAAGTAGGCTAGTAGACAACAAAGAACAAGCACGACTTGAGATGCATTATGATTTTAATCATGAAGATATTATGAAAAAGATTGAGAGTTATTTTACTGTACAGTTATGTCAATGACTATGACAATGACAAAAGCAAAATATTTTAGTTAATTAAAATAAAAAAAACTAAACCCTATGCACCCTTGCTTCACCCCAATATCGCCTCCTTCTCAGAACAATACAAGAATGATAAAATCCTAGCTGATAATCAATTTAATAATAATATTAACAAAAAACGATATTATAAGTTATTATGAAACTGAAACTAATAACTATAATAAGAAGTTAAGTAGATATAAAAATTATATTATCGTAGCTGAGATAATAGAAATACTATTATCATCAATAGCAACAACAACATCAGTTGCATTATTAGGTATAGGATTACCGTATTCTATACCAACAGCTTTTGCTACAGCAACTGTTTGTGGTTCATTATCAAAACAATTAATACTAAAATAAGAAATGAAATTATAAAGTATTCACAAAATAATATATTTTAAGTAAACAGTTTAGTGACACGTTTATTAAACTATATACTAAATCAATGAACGATCATAAAATAGATAAGGATGATTATAATGAATTAGTTAAGGTATTTGAAGAATATAAGAATAAGAAAAAAGTGAGTGTTTTTAAATTAAAGTTAAGTGTTTAGTTATAATAATATATTTAGTAATAACAATTTTAGTATTAATATATATAGATAAGATTAGAGCTAAATATTTGAGCTCTAATGGAGATAAGATTACAGCTCTAATATTAGACGTGGAGTTATATCTAGTATTAGATGAGGACCTCTAGTATTAGATGTACATCTATATCTACATCTATATCTACATCTATATCTACACCTATATCTACATCTATATCTATATCTAGATTTAAACTATCTTTTCTTTGTACCTAAGTATAACCCTGTTCCTTTTTGTACTACTCTTATACCTTCACCAGTAGTTGCAAATTTAATTAAGTCAGGTGTGGCTTACAAAGCAGCTCTTGGATTTCTATTTACGTCCGCACTTCCTATTAACTTGTTTTAGTTTCTATTTCTAATGCTCGTATTGGATTATTAGCAACTTTCTTTCCAAAGTTAACTGTTGCTTTACCAAGACTCTTTAAGAAATTTTTCAATCCCTCAGCTTCTATTGTTGCATCACTAACGGCCATTGACTTATTTCTCTTACACTTAACACATTTACTCTTTAACATCTTAGTACCTTTTGAAGTAATAAACCTCTGATGTTATTAGTACCACTATAATGTCTACCACCAAAATATGAATTATTTTTAAACTTATTAAAGTTACTCATAATTATATTTAAAAAATAATGGAAGTTAAAAAGTGTAAACCGTTTGTTGTTAAACCAAACCACCAACTAAGAGTAAGACTCAACCCAAGCTTACGCGCTCCGCCCGCGAGCGAAGCTCGAAGACTAAGCTTGAAGCCAGAGGCTTATCTCTAGAGAATAAAAAGAAATTAGATATTATTTATGCTTAAGGTTTTGTTAACACTAGTAGGAAATAGTTTATAGCTATGACTAGAGCTAGAACTATAACATTGACAATAACTAAAACATTGACTATGACATTGACTATGACATTAACTGTAACTAAGATATAATAGGCCTCTGCCTATTAGTCTCTACGAGACTATATCAACCGTCTTATTACCATCACTCTTAACACTAATAACCTTTCTAGTTAATACTAATGCATGACATATAACATCTACAACTGCAGCACTAAATTTAAAATTAAGGTGTATTGGTTGTGGACCTATATGATCAATTTGATATCTAGTATCAATTACAAATAATCTGTAAGTACATTTGAATGTTCTATGATTTATATATGGCTTAAATTTGTGAGGTAATCCATTATAATCTTTATTAAAATTACCAAAATTACAAAAGCCTCATTGTAATTCATAGTACCATAATTAATTTTCTTTCTGTCCTCAGGATAAAACTCACTACCAATCTTACAATAACATTCAGTAGCATTCATTATAACAAATGTACTTGCATCATTTGAGTTTGTTTATTAACCTTATTATTTTCAAAACCAATTATTATATATTGTGGTATTTCTATACCACTTTCCATACCAAGATCAAATAAGAAATTAGTAGCATTGGGTATTCTTAAAAAAATGTCTTTCTTTCATAATAAATAAAATCAATATTAAACTTAACTTTTTAGTTAATCCTTTCTGTACAATAATGCTATTATCATTACTAGGATCAATAATAGGTACACACCATGATATATCTCTAATAACTATATTACCATCATTAGCTACTGCATCAGCAGCAGCATTAACTCTAAATAGAGCTCTATCAGTTTTTTCTTTTTAATATTAGTTTAAATCCTTACCCATGTATAATCTTACGTAAGTCATTCACAAAACCAAATAGATCACTCATCTTAATCATCATATACATATGACCTCGTTCTGCATCAATATGATCACCTTTAAGTTGACTATCTCTATTACCTTGATTTATAACAAAACCACTCTCATATTCATCATCAGTACTAGTTAATAACTTATACATCAATAGATTAGGATGACAATGATCTATATATTCAATAGTCCTACCACCACTAGTTTCAAGCTTAATTGAACTAAACAATGCCATCATTCATAACTAACTAATCGGATAATGGCATTATTAGCAAATACACCGCCACCATTATCTGAAACAACAAAATCTATCTCTAGATATGAATCATGTATATTTAAATGATTCTCTTCTCTATTGAGATTGATATTAAAAATAGTATTAACCGTATACATTGTTGCTAGATTATTTGGTTTAAACTTTATAATCTTACTTTTGTGTATATCGTTATTATAAGCATAAGTTGTATCCAAATTAAAGTCCATTTTACAAGTTAAAAATGATAGACTCATAATTATAAAAAAAAACTAAAATTATCTGCGAAGCAGTTTCACTGATAGCATTATTTGAACAATAAAAATGTATGATCCACGAAGTGGTGTCCCCAATACGCAAAGCAGCAAAACTGATTACCTAATCATTTATGTTCTACTATTTATTATCAGGGAACCCGCTTCGCAGATATTAATAACATTATTTGAACAATAAAAACGACAGACACTGTAATCTTATATGAACTACAAAAGATACATGAAGCTTTAACTAATAAAACCTTAAAAGCTTTATATAATAGAACCTGATAAAATTACAATGAAATGTATAATGGAAATAAAACAGTGTTCACTTACCTTTGATATAGAAAACTCAATTGCCCCATTACTAGGATTTAGAAAAATAGTATATGAACAAGGTAAGTATACATCTCAAAAGATTGATGATATTATGAGTTTTGGTACTATTAACATCCATTGTAGTGTGATATCTAGTGATAAAGATAAGGGAAAGATACAGACATACTATATACTCTTACTCTGACAGAACCCCCAGGTTACTTGATAAATATGATACCAACTAATATCTTATATCAAAATGTAACAAAGTATAGAATACAATATATTGAATTTCATATTAAAGATGAGCATGGAAGGCCAATTGCTTTCAATGGTAATGTGTTGAGGTTTACTTTGCATTTGATTTAGACTTAGTCACAGTCATAGCCATAGACTTAGACTTAGTCATGGACTTAGACCTAGTCAGAGTCAGTCATTGTCATAGACATAAACTTAGAATTAGTCTTAGACTTAGATATAGACATAAACTTAGATTTAGTCCTAGACATGAACTTAGACTTAGACTTTGTCATAGACTTAGAATTAGACTTAGTCATACTTATAGACACAGACTTAGACTTAGTCATAGACTTAATCATAAATATTATTAAACTCTAAAACTCTCCAATAATTAATTCTTAGTTTACCATCCATATTTTTATTTTTAGATATATCAATGACAATTTAATTATAAGGCTCTTCTCATATCTTATTACATATACTAGTAAAATCAAAATAACTAAGTACAACATAGTTAAAGATATCTTGATATATTGGTGTGAGGACTTTACCTCTTTGTTCAAATAAAATAAATAGATTACAATTCTCTCTCACAATCTGTCTATCTATTGTGAATAGATTTTGATTAAGATATTCTCTATTGAGATTGATATTAATAATAGTATTAACCGTATACGTTGTTGCTAGATTATTTGGTTTATACTTTATAATCTTACTTTTGTGTATATCGTTATTATAAGCATAAGTTGTATCCAAATTAAAGTCCATTTTTACGAGTTAAAAATGATAGATTCATAATTATAAAAAAAAACTAAAATTATCTGCGAAGCAGTTTCACTGATAGCATTATTTGAACAATAAAAATGTATGATCCACGAAGTCGTGTCCCCAATACGCAAAGCAGCAAAACTGATTACCTAATCATATATGTTCTACTATTTATTATCAGGGAACCCGCTTCGCAGATATTAATAACAATTTTTGAAAAATAAAAACGACAGACACTTTAATCTTATATGAACTACAAAAGATACATGAAGCTTTAACTAATAAAACCTTAAAAGCTTCAAATAATAGAACCTGATAAAATTACAATGAAATGTATAATGGAAATAAAACAGTGTTCACCTACCTTTGATATAGAAAACTCAATAGCCCCATTACTAGGATTTAGAAAAATAGTATATGAACAAGGTAAGTATACATCTCAAAAGATTACTGATATTATGAGTTTTGGTACTATTAACATCCATTGTAATGTGATATCTAGTGATAAAGATAAGGGAAAGATACAGACATACTATATACTCATACTCTGACAGAACCCCCAGGTTACTTGATAAATATGATACCAACTAATATCTTATATCAAAATGTAACAAAGGATAGAATACAATATATTGAATTTCATATTAAAGATGAGCATGGAAGACCAATTGCTTTCAATGGTAATGTGTTGAGGTTTACTTTGCATTTGATTTAGACTTAGTCACAGTCATAGTCATAGACTTAGACTTAGTCATGGACTTAGACCTAGTCAGAGTCAGTCATTGTCATAGACATAAACTTAGACTTAGTCTTAGACTTAGATATAGACATAAACTTAGATTTAGTCCTAGACATGAACTTAGACTTAGACTTTGTCATAGACTTAGAATTAGACTTAGTCATACTTATAGACACAGACTTAGACTTAGTCATAGACTTAATCATAAATATTATTAAACTCTAAAACTCTCCAATAATTAATTCTTAGTTTACCATTCATATTTTTATTTTTAGATATATCAATGACAATTTAATTATAAGGCTCTTCTCATATCTTATTACATATACTAGTAAAATCAAAATAACTAAGTACAACATAATTAAAGATATCTTGATATATTGGTGTGAGGACTTTATCTCTTTGTTCAAATAAAATAAATAGATTACAATTCTCTCTCACAATCTGTCTATCTATTGTGAATAGATTTTGATTAAGATATTCTCTATTGAGATTGATATTAATAATAGTATTAACCGTATACGTTGTTGCTAGATTATTTGGTTTATACTTTATAATCTTACTTTTGTGTATGTCGTTATTATAAGCATAAGTTGTATCCAAATTAAAGTCCATTTTTACGAGTTAAAAATGATAGATTCATAATTATAAAAAAACTAAAATTATCTGCGAAGCAGTTTCACTGATAGCATTATTTGAACAATAAAAATGTATGATCCACGAAGTGGTGTCCCCAATACGCACAGCAGCAAAACTGATTACCTAATCATATATGTACTACTATTTATTATCAGGGAACCCGCTTCGCAGATATTAATAACATTATTTGAATAATAAAAACGACAGACACTTTAATCTTACATGAACTACAAAAGATACATGAAGCTTTAACTAAAAGTTTAGAAGAACACACACTTAACTTTAGACTGATGAAGTCAACAGAAAAGTTTAACTTTAGTGAATCTATACTTAATACAACAAAATTAGATTTAATTAGGTTATCGGTTTATAACTCGGTGTTTGATGTGAAAAGAAGGAATAACCAATTTTTATATGATACCCAAGGCAGAGCATGGTCGGAGTCCCGTATTTTAGCTGTTATACCAAGTGCATACGAACTAATAGAAATAGCAGAATTAATAAAAAGAAGAAACTAATGGCAACGTTATAATAGAACCTGATAAAATTACAATGAAATGTATAATGGAAATAAAACAGTGTTCACTTACCTTTGATATAGAAAACTCAATAGCCCCATTACTAGGATTTAGAAAAATAGTATATGAACAAGGTAAGTATACATCTCAAAGATTATTGATATAATAAGTTTTGGTACTATTAACATCCCTTGTAATGTGATATCTAGTGTTAAAGATAAGGGAAAGATAGACATACTATATACTCTTACTCTGACAATAATTAACTCTAAATAGAGCTCTATCAATTTTTTCTTTTTAATATTAGTTTAAATCCTTACCCATGTATAATCTTACGTAAGTCATTCACAAAACCAAATAGATCACTCATCTTAATCATCATATACATATGACCTCGTTCTGCATCAATATGATCACCTTTAAGTTGACTATCTCTATTACCTTGATTTATAACAAAACCACTCTCATATTCATCATCAGTACTAGTTAATAACTTATACATCAATAGATTAGGATGACAATGATCTATATATTCAATAGTCCTACCACCACTAGTTTCAAGCTTAATTGAACTAAACAATGCCATCATTCATAACTAACTAATCGGATAATGGCATTATTAGCAAATACACCGCCACCATTATCTGAAACAACAAAATCTATCTCTAGATATGAATCATGTATATTTAAATGATTCTCTTCTCTATTGAGATTGATATTAAAAATAGTATTAACCGTATACATTGTTGCTAGATTATTTGGTTTAAACTTTATAATCTTACTTTTGTGTATATCGTTATTATAAGCATAAGTTGTATCCAAATTAAAGTCCATTTTACGAGTTAAAAATGATAGATTCATAATTATAAAAAAACTAAAATTATCTGCGAAGCAGTTTCACTGATAGCATTATTTGAACAATAAAAATGTATGATCCACGAAGTGGTGTCCCCAATACGCAAAGCAGCAAAACTGATTACCTAATCATTTATGTTCTACTATTTATTATCAGGGAACCCGCTTCGCAGATATTAGTAACATTATTTGAATAATAAAAACGACAGACACGTTAATCTTATATGAAATACAAAAGATACCTGAAGCTTTAACTAAAAGTTTAGAAGAACACACACTTAACTTTAGAATGATGAAGTCAACAGAAAAGTTTAACTTTAGTGAATCTATACTTAATACAACAAAATTAGATTTAATTAGGTTATCGGTTTATAACTCGGTGTTTAATGTGAAGAGAAGGAATAACCAATTTTTATATGATACCCAAGGCAGAGCATGGTCGGAGTCCCGTATTTTAGCTGTTATACCAAGTGCATATGAACTAATCGAAATAGCAGAATTAATAAAAAGAAGAAACTAATGGCAACGTTATAATAGAACCTGATAAAATTACAATGAAATGTATAATGGAAATAAAACAGTGTTCACTTACCGTTGATATAGAAAACTCAATAGCCCCATTACTAGGATTTAGAAAAACAGTATATGAACAAGGTAAGTATACATCTCAAAAGATTATTGATATAATGAGTTTTGGTACTATTAACATCCATTGTAATGTGATATCTAGTGTTAAAGATAAGGGAAAGATACAGACATACTATATACTCTTACTCTGACAGAACCCCCAGGTTACTTGATAAATATGATACCAACTAATATCTTATATCAAAATGTAACAAAGGATAGAATACAATATATTGAATTTCATATTAAAGATGAGCATGGAAGACCAATTGCTTTCAATGGTAATGTGTTGAGTTTTACTTTGCATTTGATTTAGACTTAGTCACAGTCATAGTCATAGACTTAGACTTAGTCATGGACTTAGACCTAGTCAGAGTTAGTCATTGTCATGGACATAAACTTAGACTTAGTCTTAGACTTAGATATAGACATAAACTTAGATTTAGTCCTAGACATGAACTTAGACTTAGACTTTGTCATAGACTTAGAATTAGACTTAGTCATACTTATAGACACAGACTTAGCCTTAGTCATAGACTTAATCATAAATATTATTAAACTATAAAACTCCAATAATTAATTCTTAGTTTACCATTCATATTTTTATTTTTAGATATATCAATGACAATTTAATTATAAGGCTCTTCTCATATCTTATTACATATACTAGTAAAATCAAAATAACTAAGTACAACATAATTAAAGATATCTTGATATATTGGTTTGAGGACTTTACATCTTTGTTCAAATAAAATAAATAGATTACAATTCTCTCTAACAATCTGTCTATCTATTGTGAATAGATTTTGATTAAGATATATCAAATTACAATTATTGTCTGCCTCTACAAAAGTATTCATTAATAACTAGTTCCTTAGCTCTAACATCATCAAGTATCATGAGTTTCTTTATATCTTTTGATAGTTGATCAGGTGGGACTAATTTTTATATATCTTAACTCAATTTTTCCATGCTTCATACCATCATATTGATCACCAGTAGGACCAATGATAAATAACTTGTCAAAGTGTATAGCAGTCAGAACTAGATTCTTCAATACGAATGTTTTTCCACATTCACTAGGACCAGATTTTATACATCTGAAGTTTTCTGGGAATATAGCATTGACAATTATATTATCATTAGCTAGCCATGATTGTAGATTCCCAATAACATTGAAATATTGTTAGTATAAGGGACGAAATCCTTGGTACGCCAACTATTATAGGTTATCGGTGAAATCGGCTTTGCCCTTGGTTCCCCAACAGCTTCTGGGATAGGTTCCACCATTGGATGTTTGTCACCAAATTGAAATATAAATTTATCATCGTCATCCTTATCACTATCATTATTATTCTTATTGTCATTAAAATTATCATCTGCGAAGCGGGTTCCCTGATTATCAGTAGCATTGGCATTATCAGCTGCGAAGCAGGTTCCCCGATTGTCATTGGTATTAACATTAACATTATCATTGACATTATCATTAACATTATTAATGAAATTAACATTTTCATTGACATTATCATTGATTTAGTTTTGTACTGAATGATATGAATTTAATATCATTCATTTAATAGTTTTGGTACTATTAACATCCATTGTAATGTGATATCTAGTGTTAAAGATAAGGGAAAGATACAGACATACTATATACTCTTACTCTGACAGAACCCCCAGGTTACTTGATAAATATGATACCAACTAATATCTTATATCAAAATGTAACAAAGGATAGAATACAATATATTGAATTTCATATTAAAGATGAGCATGGAAGACCAATTGCTTTCAATGGTAATGTGTTGAGTTTTACTTTGCATTTGATTTAGACTTAGTCACAGTCATAGTCATAGACTTAGACTTAGTCATGGACTTAGACCTAGTCAGAGTCAGTCATTGTCATGGACATAAACTTAGACTTAGTCTTAGACTTAGATATAGACATAAACTTAGATTTAGTCCTAGACATGAACTTAGACTTAGACTTTGTCATAGACTTAGAATTAGACTTAGTCATACTTATAGACACAGACTTAGCCTTAGCCATAGACTTAATCATAAATATTATTAAACTATAAAACTCCAATAATTAATTCTTAGTTTACCATTCATATTTTTATTTTTAGATATATCAATGACAATTTAATTATAAGGCTCTTCTCATATCTTATTACATATACTAGTAAAATCAAAATAACTAAGTACAACATAATTAAAGATATCTTGATATATTGGTTTGAGGACTTTACATCTTTGTTCAAATAAAATAAATAGATTACAATTCTCTCTAACAATCTGTCTATCTATTGTGAATAGATTTTGATTAAGATATATCAAATTACAATTATTGTCTGCCTCTACAAAAGTATTCATTAATAACTAGTTCCTTAGCTCTAACATCATCAAGTATCATGAGTTTCTTTATATCTTTTGATAGTTGATCAGGTGGGACTAATTTTTATATATCTTAACTCAATTTTTCCATGCTTCATACCATCATATTGATCACCAGTAGGACCAATGATAAATAACTTGTCAAAGTGTATAGCAGTCAGAACTAGATTCTTCAATACGAATGTTTTTCCACATTCACTAGGACCAGATTTTATACATCTGAAGTTTTCTGGGAATATAGCATTGACAATTATATTATCATTAGCTAGCCATGATTGTAGATTCCCAATAACATTGAAATATTGTTAGTATAAGGGACGAAATCCTTGGTACGCCAACTATTATAGGTTATCGGTGAAATCGGCTTTGCCCTTGGTTCCCCAACAGCTTCTGGGATAGGTTCCACCATTGGATGTTTGTCACCAAATTGAAATATAAATTTATCATCGTCATCCTTATCACTATCATTATTATTCTTATTGTCATTAAAATTATCATCTGCGAAGCGGGTTCCCTGATTATCAGTAGCATTGGCATTATCAGCTGCGAAGCAGGTTCCCCGATTGTCATTGGTATTAACATTAACATTATCATTGACATTATCATTAACATTATTAATGAAATTAACATTTTCATTGACATTATCATTGATATTAAAATTGTCATCGGTATTATCTTTAATCTCTGCGAAGCAGGTTCCCTGATCGATATTATCAACTATCATTACATCATCATTGACATTGACATTATCATTAATTCTATCTTTACAACCCAAACACAAACACTCATTATACATTCCTGGACATTTAACTTGATTAACTTAAATATTTAAACCACTCTTTATTCTAAATCCTCTATCAATAAGATAGATCATGCATAAACAATAAGCACCACAATAAGATTCATAATTTTGTTGTATTCTCTCATTAGAGCCTAGATCAACATTCTTCTAGGAATAATGGAGGAGCTTCAACACCAAAACTATCGAAGTAATATTAGGACCACCTTCTCTTCTTATAAATTAAACCCAATGTGTACCATCAGTTGGGTGTAGATTTACAATAAGGTTGAAGTTAAGTTCACTTGTGTTATCTGGTTTCTGATTTCTCATTACTATCTCCATTGGAGTTAGACTTATATCTTTACCTATATCTTCTATTCTGATATTACTCATAGCTTTATTATCACTACCAAATTTATTATTGAATTCCTCAAAAGTTAGGATAAGCATTTCCTATGATAAAATTGTAGATCTGAAGTTCAATTATAACATTTATTTTCGTGTTTATGTTTTTTTATATAGTATATCATTCATTACCAAGTAAATATAAAAAACTAAAAGAAAGCTTTGGTGGGTTTATAAATAGAATACTAGTGAGATTTGATTACGAAAAGTCACCATTACATACTATTGTTTATGTCTGAACTAGAAAGGGAAAACGTATGTTGTTAGACAATACTTGAAGTTATACTTAGATCAAGATCAAGATCAAGACCAAGACCAAGATCGGAGGTCAACAATCATAGTATGTAAAGATGAAATGAGATTGGATCAAACCGCTAACTGGCAAACCCTTTACCGAAATTATTATGTGTGATATAAATATGATCTTATCAAAAAACATGCCCAATTTCAAAGACAGTAAATTGTTCTTAATGATATTGGTAATAAGTTAAATAAGGATATAGCTTATTATTTTACAGAAGGAAGACATCATAATATTCAAATGATTGTAATAAGTCATAAACCAGCTCAGAAAATAAAGACCGCAAGAATGAATTGTGATACTATTCATTTAACAACTTATAATGGAGCTGATCTATTTAAAAATTTTAATGAAATATATAAATGTGAATATAATTTCTATGAAATAATTAGTGACTTCAATGTTAGCTACTATAATTATATAGCTGGAACAGCTAAAGAGTTCCTTATGGTATGATTAAAAATAATAGGAAAGAGAAAACTTTTATTATTACTGATAGAAACAGAACTATGATATTTGACTCAAGGGTTGGTTTCCTAGACCTTAAAGCTCTTGGTTTAAAAGATAAACTAGAGAGTGATGAGACATACAAACTTATATGAAACCACTAATGAATAAAGCTAGAGATAGAAATACTATTAATACAAATAAATATCAATTCTATTGTTGTAAACTTTCTACTTCAAAAGGTATTAAGACACAGAATGATGTTGTAACTAAAGAAACAGTTAAAGCTAATGGTAAAAAGTCAGTAACGTCCATAAGTGCAATTATGGCTACATTTTTTATAGGATATAAAATTATATGAATCCTGATACAACAGTTAAAACTGCTGGCATTGTAGCAGCAGGTGCAAGTAATATATTAAATAGAACAAATTCATTATTCAGTCATGGTTATGGTGATGATGATAAGGATAAGGGTGAAGAAGTGGGAGATCAGAGAAGCTGCTTTGCAGATAAATAGAGTCCTAGCTATACATATCAGCAGAGTCCTAGTTATACAGATAAGTATAAGCTTAATAGAAAAGAAAAATCTGGCCAAGGATGGACTCCATTCACATATTAATATATCAATAAAAAGACTGGCACTTTAAACAAAGAGGGTAGAGATGAGTTAAATAATCTATATAAAAATAATTAAAAATTAAAAAATTTGTTGGAGATAAAGCTAGATTGAGTAATGAACAGATTATAGAAAAAAGATATAAATATAATACTCTCAATACGTTGGGTAAGGAAAAATTAAATAAGTTTATCTGGTCTAGAGATAACACTAGGTTTTTAATTGAAATTTTGACCAGTTATAAATAATGGTTATGGAATGTTAAGAGTGTAATTACAAACGTGGAACTCCTTTTACTTTAGCTTTTCCTTAAAAAGAACATAGGGATAAAATTAGTCAGTGTGCATGTGGGGATGAATCATTGAGTGGAATTTGTATCGCCGGATCTGCTTGGAATGCCACGGACGGAGTCCGTTCGCAGATTAGCGGAACTATTTCAAACTGTTCTAGTTCTGGCTTTAAGTCTAGTTCTTTTTCCAATTCTAGTTCTAGCTCTAATTCTGGTTCTAGCCTCAATTCTATTTCTATTACCAATTCTAGTTCTAGCTCTAGCCCTAGCTTTAGTTCTAATTCTAGTTCTAGCTCTAATTCTAATTCTAGTTCTAGCCCTAGTTCTAGCTAATTCGAATTCTAGCTCTAATTCTGGTTCCAGTTCTATCTTAAGTTCTAGCTCTAAGCCTAACCCCTCATATAGTTTCACTAATATCAAAATCAAATTCGATATAACAAACAAAAATTTGTAATAACTAAGGTTATAAAACAAATAAAATGTTTTGAAAAAAAGAAATCAATATGTAAAGAATGTAATTCAAGTAAAGTTAAATGGGAAAAATTTTCTTCTATTCTTAGCTTTAGTGGGTTGAAGGGTCATATGATAAGATTTTATGAAGATATAGTTTTACCTAGGGGTGTTTATTCTATCGGGGAACCTGCTTCTCAGATAAATGGAATAAGACCTGTTAATGATTTTATTCAGTCTAAATTCTTAGAAGACAAGTCTAATTCCACTTTAACTTCGATCGATAAGTGTTACTTCTTCAATAATAACTCTAATTCAACTTTTGAATCTAATCTACGAAGTACCTTTGCTAAATCTGTTTAGCTTCAATAGATAAGAGTAACTTCTTCGAAGATCAGGGAACCTGCTTCGCAGATAACCCCAATGAACCCGAGTATTATAAATAATATTTTATAGTTTCCAAATTATTAGCCAAAGGTATAGATATAGATAAATTATTAGAAGAATAGATTAGCCTGAGCTATTAGCCAAATCTAATTCTTAGATAAATATTTTGGCAGGAGTATAGATAATATTTTAACCAGAAGTATATATATATAGATAATTTTTTAGCCAGAAGTTTAGAAATAGATAAATATTTAGCTAGGTATCGAAATAGATGAATAATTAGCTAAAGTATAGGTATAGATAATTATTTTAACCAGAAGTATAGATATGAATAAATATTTTAGCCAGAAGTATAGATATAAAACTTTTAAAAAATTTAAATTTTAAAAATTAAAGAAACGCGCATAAACCGCACAGTGCGCATAAATTGATGTAGGGATTCATTCGGGTGTGCGGATATGCGGGTTATAAAGCTTAATTTTGATTTTTGGAAAAAAGTTAATTTTTTGAAAAGAAAAAAAATATGTAATATTAGCTTTCTTTCATATTTAGCAACTACTATTAGTACAAAAAATCAGACGATGACTCAAATGTGCATTACCATCACTATCTGCGAAGCTGTTAAGATGATCGGCGAAGCAGTTTCACTGATGCTGAAACATGGTCGAAGAGCCATCTGTGAAGAGTTTGCCAATTATGCACGAAAAATTAATTGAAAGAAATTTGCATGAAATGCTTAAAGTATCCTTAGTTTTTCCCCCGAATCTGGCGAATAATTAATGGGAAATTTTCGAGTTTACCATACTATCACCAACAGCTGTGACAATTGCACTGAAGTCCCAGAATTTGTATTTTGAGTCTTATTCGGAAGAAAAGACGAATTTCATTACTAAATTGCATCAGATTCTTTACAATTGGATGCGATTCGATCTGTTGCTGGCTCCGAATTTTCGACAAAATTTCTGCACGGAATTATTCAGTTGCTCTTACTGGCTTTAGCCTAAGCCTAATTCGATATTACAGTTATTGAATCCAATAGAGAGAGACTTGCTAATGTTAAAAGTTAGAAAAAATTTATAATTGCTATTAGTTTCTCAATCTTGCAAAACCACCCGTTTAACAACTGCTAACCGTAGCAAAATGAAACATTACAACATCATAGCCATGTTATAGGGGTACAATCAATGGAATTAGAGCTTCCCATTTCGGTTTAATAATTGAGTTACTAACAAAACTCGAGCAAAGAAAGTATTATTCAGTAGAGGGATATTAATATTAGGGGATATCGATATTAATTTATCAGTAGTAAGGATATCAATAATAATGTATTAGTAGTAAGGATATCAATATTAATGTATCAGTAGTAAGGAGATCAATATTAATTTTAAATATATTTCCTAACAATCTGTTTTTATCATTTATGAAAACTGTAAATCTGTCATGCACCTAAATTGTAGCTGACTATCCTTCTTGAGCTCTGCTATGAACATTGTTAGAAATATTCTGGCTAACTATTAGAGTTCTGCTTTTGTTTGTTTCGTTGGGTATATATTTGTTCATCAAATGATGAGAACTGTTTAAAATTTTTGCTTGTTTTTGTAATGAAGTGAAAGTCATGATGAATGGCCAAAAAGTGCCGAGGAGAAAAAAGGTCCATTAATGGAGAATTATTCTAAAACATTCTTTATGGAGTAACCTTATACGCGTTACTATTACAAAGTAATATAGATTTTGTTACGCGTTACTGACCAGCCAATCAGAAAGAAGACTAGTTACTGAGCGCGAGGAAATCAATGCATTTTGTTACAAGCTACTGGTTGCTACGCCACCTACGCAGCTTTTACTCCATGCTTTGTTTTTGTTACAAGCTACTGCATTTCGGAGACCGTGATCTTGTTACAAGCTACTGCAATTCAAGCATAGTTTACTCAATACTAGTGGATTGCACTAAGTGAGACAGGAAATGATTTAGAGGGAATATAGAGTAGTGGAAAAAACAGGGGTTCCAGTTAACAGTTCAATTTGGCTCATTTTCCCGAATGCGGCTAGCATGAGGGGGATGAGACAAATTGGGCTGGTGGCTGGAACCCCCGTTTTTTCCACTACTTAATAGCGACTGATAATTTGTAATCGAATAACTGAACGAAATGACAGGTTGGGGAAAATGAAATTGGGTAAATTGACATGTACCCACGAAGAACTATAGACACTTTGTGAACCAACCATACTCAATGGTGACCATACTCAGAGCATTATGCTGCAAATGTTCATTAAAGTGTATCAGAACAAAATATGCACACTCAAGAATTTTCCATTCTTAACGATACTTCTCACGTTTAAAGAAAGCAATGGTAACAATCTACCACCTAAACTGAGCTAAAACAGAATACTTCAACAGAATAGTGAGGATTTTCAATGAAAACTAAATTAATTCAGACAATCGAAATGGAAGCTTATATTAACAATAGATAATAATAGATAAACTCTTAAACAATAATCGTCCTGAAAACCGAAAATTGATTCAGTCCGCTATTAAAATTACCTTCATTTAATATTTTATCTACCAGGTAGGCTATTTTCACAACCCGGGTAGGCTATCATAAAAGAATACGCTGACCGAGAAAAGCCTATTGTAAATTCTGAATAAGATAGGTTTGACATAGCTTTACAAGAAGCTCCACTTGTTCAAAGTAAACTTGGCTAGATCGATGAAGCCTCGAGGAACAAGAAATATTGAAATTGATTATAAGAGTTATCCAATAGTTGCCGAAACACATAAAATTTTGTCCTGAAGTCGGGAATTTTTGACATAAAAGTGAATCAATTTTTGTCAAAAATAAGAATCTGTTTCCTTTTCCAGAATCATTCTCGAACAAAAACAAAATACCCGTTTTCACCCAACCAGCAGCATGTAAATTTTCACCCAATCCGCAGCAGGATAAATATACAACCTTTTTTGTCTTATACAAACAGTGATCAGGACAATGGTTCACATCTTAGGTGAGGCGGACAGAATGAACAGGAAACAGATCGAAACAAATTGCGAATTATAATTTTACTACTAGCACAGTATACTATCAAGGTTTAATGGTTCTGTTTGGACTAAGATTTTTTCTATTGTTCGGAGATTTCTGGCTACTGTCGCTGTTGTTCCGAGATCTCTGAGACCCTACCGGAACATCAAGTCGGTTTTTTCTTGTTGCACTCTTTGGGTCGTCATGATTTGAGGTCGCTGAATACGGTTCGCAGTCTTGTGATGATTTCCGAGTCATTTTACCCGAAACTTGTGCTTTGTTTCGGTTAACCTTCGAGTCTGGTTTTGAACTAACTTTTCTAACTGGAGTCGCTTGACTAACTTTACGAGCGTCAGCTTTGGACGTGTCCTTTTTTGTTGTATCAACGTCAGTTTTCTTGTCATTGTTATTGTTGTCGTCTTCATTTGTAACAACTAAAATATAGGATGATGAAGGTTGAGATGATGAAATACCGTTAGGGGTCCCAGCGGGGTTCGAACCCGCGCCAGTTGAGGGCTGCCGAGTCTCTTCGTCTTCGGACATTTCATCGCCCGAGCAGCTTTTGGCCCATTCGCTCATTAGCTCCAGCACATTGCTTGGTTGTCGCTGGGTTGAAATCCAGTCAGTTCCAGTGACGAAAGGGTGGTCCAGAACTTCGCCCGCACTATACCGATGGGCTGCTACAGGGTGCAGCATTTTACCCAACAGGTGCTTTACAGCTTCAGAGACTGAATTCCAAAATTTTGCAGATCCTGACTGGTTCGCAGAACCGCTACTATTGGGCAAAGTGAGGTTGTTAGATTTTGTTGCCGAGGTAGAACTTGAATTCGACTGATTGGTTCGAGTGTTAAACTTTAACTTGGCAGCGCATATTTGTTTGTACAATGTTTCCTCGTTGTCAGAGTAAAAAGGAAAAGAACCGGAAAGTAGTAAATGAAAAATGACGCCTAAACTCCAAATATCACATAAGTGACTATATCCTGTCTTTTTTACGACTTCTGGTGCCATGTAGAGAGGTGTTCCGACCCACGTGTCGATCATGGAATCATTCCCGTCCTTCATAACACTTAACCCAAAATCAATTAAACGAATATCAAAATCCAACAATGTTTCACTTTTCTTTTCGTGAAATTTTTCGGATCCGGATACTTTTTCAGAATTTTCAGATCTAGTCGATGGAGTATTTTTATCGTCTATTCTCGAATTTTCTGATGAAAATTTAACTTGCTCGTGTTCGTTTGAAATACACAAAACATTTTCAAGTTTTAAATCGCGATGAATTATCGCTTCTTTGTGTAAATAATACACAGCGTCGGCTAATTTATTCATAAGTTCGCGCGTTTCAGCTTCTGAAAATCTTCCATTTTTCTGACTTTTGAGTAGTCGTTTTAAATCGCTTTTGTCACAATAATCTAACACTAAATACATAGAACGAGGAGTTTCGAAAACTGAATGTAAAGTAATTATGTTTGGATGTTGAACCCGCTTCAAAATGTCAACTTCACGTTCGAGTAATTTTAAACCCATCGTACCGGCTCGCTCCTTGTTTACTTTTTTAATCGCATATTTCAAGCCCGATTCAACTTCCTGGGCTAAACAAACAGTTCCGAACGTTCCTTTCCCAAGAATCATTCCCGAAGTCAAATTTCCTCCCGAAAGTCCTGATTGGACGACAAATTTTTCTTCCATCGAAGAAGAGTCATCAATTCGTACGTGAGGAATCACTGGTGATTTTGATCGTGCGTTACAATTTGGACTGGGAATTGAAGTTGTAGATGCAGAGTGGGGAGGGGTCACGGTTAGGGTTGCCATTCCAAAGGCCAAAGACTTGACAAATTATTCTCGATTCTATCTTTGTCCAACAAATTATTCTCGATTCTATCTTTGTCCAACAAATTATTCTCGATTCTATCTTTGTCCAACAAATTATTCTCGATTCTATCTTTGTCCACTTAAGATATAGGAAAGTTGAAAGAATTCTCAAATCATCAGTGCTTCGGAACTGAATTTTCTTAGGAACTCCAGAGAAATGTTCAAAAAATAAGCTTTAATAGGGTTCCATTTCCAGTTCGAACGTTCGTAACTTATAATCAAATTGTAACTAAAAACTTGCTGTTATCCGTCCAAGTATTCTTGAAGAAAAGTCTTATTTGAATAGCAGTATTGCAGAACCGTTACAATGATATTGTGGTCAATGGCTTTAGATTTGGTACAAATCCGCCGTTAATTTTCGAGTTTAACTTCGGAAGATTATCGGCAAATACTTTCTAAGCGGACTACTCAAATAATCTTCAAACCAAAACGAAAAGGTAACTTGCCAGGATATCAAACGTTCGGATTCTTTACCGCTCCAAATCCAAAATATACTTTTTCCTTCTCGAGGGCATGTCAGGTTCGTTTCGAAATATATAAGGCCTATTATTCAGTTCTTAGTCAAACAAATAATCGATAAGTTCCAGGCCAATTTACACCCGCTCGAGATTTATTGCATTGTAACTGCCAAATAATTTCAACAGACCGGTTTTCAATTTTGTTAACAGAATGTAAATTGATGAACAAAGGTAGTTTTTTTGGTTCAATATCGATCTTATTAGATCAGCTGCAAGACAGATAAAGCAATTATTCAGTTACTGAATTAAAAATTTAAACCAGCGCTACTTGTCGCGGCAATAAATTTACCTGCTTTTGATGAAGTGAACAAGAATTTTCATAGGCTGAGCATAAAATCTCATTCAGCAATCGCATTCAAGATTTTGCAAAAACAAGGAACTGTAACTATTTCGAGTACCACTTATTGTACAAGGCTAGATTTATGATAGTCAAGCAATGTTTTCGATTGGATATTGAGATTCAGTACAAATATTTCGAGGTAATTTTCAATAAATTTCAATAACTCAAATCAAAAATGACGTGCGCAGGTGACATTAAAATTCATTTCACAAAATATTAGCAGCAAAATATCGTTGACAAATAGAACAATAATTTTGAAGATTGTCAAAATTTTCAAATAGCATGAGTTTGAATTTAATTGGTTCAAAGATGACACGATAAATTTAACGGTTTATGGTTTACCAAACGAACGACAATAATGGTAGATATTCAATGTTTTGTCACAATGAATTCTTGTGTTTATTGAAACACAATTTATAAATAAAATTGAGTATTTTGATGGAAAACAATCGATTGGGAAGATCCGAATGTGGAACAATTTAACGAATCAGGCACCATAAACTACAAATTATGGCATGTTTAATTATCAGCGACGTCCATTTTATGATGGCCCATAAAAATTTTCCCTTTGAAGAAGAGATTTAAAGCTGAGGGCGGCAGAATTATTTGGCAGTATGGAAAATTTTATGGATAACTTTGGCGGACATCTTGGAAAAAACTGGAGAAATCGGGAAAAATCAAAAGAAAAATTGGAAGGGGGATTTGTAAAGCCAAATATACTATTAAATTATAAATAAGAAAGGCTGAGTGTATTATTTTATCACAAGCACTTTATTCTTGTTTTTATGCTACAGATAAATTGAATGTGATTATTCTTAAGCATAATAACAAACATTCAAAACATGTTTTGCTTTTTGTTTATTCGTTACAATTTTTTTTATTTTAGCGATTATTTACCAACAAAATGGTAAAACGCAAACGAATTTTACTAAATGAATGCAATTACTATATCTGCATACACTATGCATTGTGGCTTTTTCAGCTTGCCGGTTTAAAATAAAAATCGAACGCTTTTTATATCTCCGTCGATTCTTTCTTTCGTTTGAGATGGTCAGTATTATAAAACATTAAAAACGCTCACAAAAAATCAGCTGCTTAATTTGGTTCGAACGAATCTTCAGTTTGAAGCACAAAAGCGATCATTAAACGTGAATAGAACGCAAAATCAGCATAAACAAAAGCCCGTGGTTTTAGTGCTTTTATAATCTAAATTAGTTTGGGCTGGTTATAATAGAGTTATAACAAAAATTATTCCAAAAAATATCACTCAGTTCAATTGTATAATAGATTAATAATGGTACGTTGGCTTTAAACTTTGTGAACATATAAACGATGAACACTTGATTAAATTTGTTCACGTTTATCTGCAGAAATGAATAAAAATATAAACATAACCGACTAACGTCGGGCGAATGGCTCCCTAACAACCGGTGACCGCACCGGGGGAGGTGCATCGGGGGGATTGATGGGGGCAATGGGTGTGGTGGTGGGGGGACTTAGGGGTCAAACTCTAATAACCGCCTTTCACATCATGAGTATACGTCTCCAAAACAGTTTCTGTGGATCGCATACTTGAAGACTAATGAGCTGACAGGCTCTAAGAGAACTTAAAGCCCGCTGGGCGCTACCTGTATCCCGTTTTCGAGAAAAAAAAGTCAAATGGGCCAGACAAAAAATCGGTCAAGCGAAAAATTGCATTAAAAAAGACCACAGGACTAATATAATTGCTACAAACTTTGCTTGAGAGCAATTAATTACTTGTTTATGCACCACTAGTTTGACAGTTAGAATTCAACTATCGTGAAAAAGAAATTAAATAACTTAAATACCATTATGGCCAAACAAAGCCACTTTTCTGGACTTCAAGACGATAAAATTAAATAAACATTACAGCTCTTACGTTTAACCTCACGTGAACACATGCTTTCATGGATGCCAATCGTCTGTTTTGGTTGTTCATAAAAAAGCTTGAACAAATTACAGTCAAGTCCTTCTTGCACCATCAAAATTTACTCACAATGCTTCACTTTCACCGTGGTACCATAACTATTACGGGTCTTATAGACCTATACACGATAATAATGTTCAAATTTCATGGCTCTGAGATAAAATTCGAAAATCAGAATACCTTTCGAAACATTGGCTTCCTTTATGTATTGTCCTCTAGGTATGGGATAATCTTTCAGCTTCGGGAAAAAATTCCCAACTCTTCCTAAAAACGGAAAATCTATACTTACAACAAACTTAACTTTTTCTCACGAATCAATTTTGCCCAATGCGGTACTTCGAAAGAAAACATTGGAGTAGTTGGATCAATTTTCACGAAAAAGGCTTTAATTTGTCACATTTAGTGAAAAAGTACTCATAAATCAGTCCAGCATTATAGAAATCTGTGATGGTTTCAAAGAAACATTAGGAAACTTAGAAGTTTTCTTTATTAAAGTTTCAAAGAACGAAGGAAGAACTTACCTGACCAGCTCTGTTGCTATATCAATAGGTAATGGCCACAAAACTAAACTCCATTCTAATTTTCTTTTGGCGCTATCATTATCTTATTGACCTATTAATCAGATGTCAGAAGTAAACTCTCCCACCCAAAGAAACCTAATTCATCCACCGATCTCTAACTAAGGAAACGGACTGTATCTAGGCCACCAACGATTCTCGTGAAATGTTGATGAAACATAGAAAATCACCTACGGGATTCGGAACTAAGATCTAGTCGGATGTCAATCAAGCCAAAAATTTTTAGCTTATCTAAACTTTCGCTGAATATTTTCGCATAGATAGCTACTATAAATACGAGTTTAATTTTTTATATTTTCAGTTCCAATTTCAATTTGAGATTCAACTTATTGAATTCTTTTGATCCGTGTCATCAACCGCGACAACGGTGTCTAGACAACCTGCAGACAGACAATATTTAGATCTACAGAATGCAGAATCAGCCACTGCGTGGATTATGTCTTTTGTGGCGAAATGTCAAATAGAGAAGAAAGAGGACAAGGTCAACACCGATGGTACTATAATGGACCTAAAGGTAACCATCTCTTTCTTAGTATGCGCAGGCAAGATGCAATTATTAAACTTAAGAGCCTAATGAGTCCTAGACACTCCGTACAGACATCAGATAGGCGATTCAAAATTATATTTCTAAAGAGAGTAGTAACGGCAGAAAGGGCTGAATTTCTGTCCGTAATACAAGGTGTAGGGGAGTCAAATGACGAGTTACTAGCACGTCTCAGAGAAGAAGCACGCTATTGTGACTTCGATAAACTCAAAACACCGGCAAATCCCGAAGAGGAAAAGGTAAAAATAAAGTTTATCTCAGGTTTGAGGGACCCTGAAGCAAAACGTAGACTACTAGACGGTATTAAAGAAAAATCAGCAATGTCGGTTACTGCAATGACCGAGAGCTTACAGTTCAGAAGTCAAGCAATGACATTTGCAAGTTCGTCATCAGGTAATAAGCCTTTTACTGTGAAAGAACAAGTTGGGTACAACTTCAAAAAGACCTCTCGAAAACCAAATAAAAAATTAGGGCTATTTAAAGCAATAATATGTGCACTAGGAGTGGAGCTAAGCCAAATTCTAGTAGACCCTGTCCAGCGCTAAGTAAAAAAAATGCAACACCTGCGAAAAGGTGGGACACTTCTCAAAAAAGCGCAGAAGCAAACCACAACCAAATTCAGGTGAGTAAAATAAACAGAATAACTTTTGCGAAGAAGAAAATATGTCTTCAGAGGAAGCATCTCCAGCATCGGAGATGGGAATGTTTTACACTAAAGAACAAATCTTTAGCATGTCTGCAACATGGCAATATATCTCAATAAATAACAGCAAAGTAAAAATGCAGGTAGCAGATATACAGCTGCAGATAGCAGAGTGATATTATCAAAAATATGGACTCAGCCTGGTAAACCTCAGTTGGATGGTAAGATAAGACATCCCGAAGCTTACAAAGGTCATGAACTAACTTACTTGTGACGTTGAGTGGAACGGAAGCAGGCACACAAAAACAACTAGCAGTTGTGCAGTCTGATAAAGACTTTGGACTACTTGGTAGAGACCTTCTACCCTAACACGGTCTGAACAACAACACAGCCGAACACCTACCTACTGTGAAAGGTTACAAAGCTCATGTGAAGCTGATACCAGGATCACAGCCAATGTTCTGCAAAGCCAAAATAATACCTCTACCTCTTCAAGACAAGGTCACAAAGAAGCTGGAACAGATGGTCAGACAGGGCATCGTTGAAACGGTACAGCTAGGAGGAGTCAATAAAGCATCTCCAGTGGTGTGGCAGAGAAAGGAGAGTGGAGAACTGAGACTTTGTATGGACAATGAAGCGCTTCATAACAATGGCAAGGTCATGGATGAGGACCAATACCAGACACGGAAACAATCAAAGATGTTGTGATCTTTCAAGACGATGTGTTGGACTATGGAACAACCAAGAAGCAGTTCGACAAGAGAAAGATTGCAATCAAGAGTCGACTACGTGAGAAAAACATTACTATTAATGGAAAAAATCTAACTCAAAACCCCTCGATATCACTGCTTTATGTGATACTCCACTTCAAAGCAGGGAAAAGCACCAGATTCCAAAAAAGTTTAAACAAAAAAATGCAAAAACAGCGACTAACAACAAACAACTCGAATCATGTGTTGGACTAGCAAATTTTCACGGAAGAATGATTCCTGATTTTGCAACAAAAATAATACCCTTAAAGAAAATGAGAAAAAGCGATTTCTCATGGGGAAAATTGCATCAAAAAACCTTCGAAGACATAAAAAATGAGTTGTGCTAAACCACTTGTACAGCCAAACACTACAAAAAGAAGCAACAGCTATTAGTGACGCCCCTGAAAAAGCTATTGCCGGGGTTCCTTCGCAATGAGGACATCCAGTTATATATATAACGCGAAAGTTGATTCAAACGGAGACAAACTACTCAAACACAGAGCGTGAAGCACTGGCGATCGTCTTTGTGGTCACAAGATTGAAACAATTTCTCGGAAGACGATTTACGCTACAGACAGACCACAAGTCACTCAAATATCTCTTTGCATCAGACGAGGAGATCCCGAAAACACCATCAGTTAAAATCACAAGATGGGCAATAGCTCTCATGGGTTTCCACTTTGAATTGAAGTACATACCAGGAGAGCATATACTCACGCAGACGAATCCGACAACGATTGAGAGTGCTTCGCAATTAATAACATCTACTTCGTTCAGGAAAACCTGATGGCCCAAGGAGAAGTAAAAAGAATTTGGATTAAACAGACTCTTCCAGTAAATAATGAAACAAATCAAAAGCGGCAATTGGAAACAATGTTTAGAAGCGAAAAAAGGATTCGAACAACAGAAAGATGCACTAACTACACACCATGGAACCATTTTCAGAGGTGTTGTACCGTTCATTCCACCCAAACTACGACACTTGGTTAAGGCAAAAGCGCATGAGACACATCCTAGGAAGAATGCAACTGAGGCCTCAGTCAGAATGATAGCATGGTGGCCTGGCATTACACAAGACGTTCAAAATTTTGTTAGTAAATGTAAGAATTCTCAAATTAACAAGCCTCGCCTGGGAAAAACAGTCTCTACGTGGCCAGAAGCTGAGGTTTGGGAACGGCTCCGGAGTGGAGTTAATTAAGAACCATGGCAGAGTCTTAGTGAATGTTGACGCGGGTTCTGGCTGGATAGAAACTTTCCCCGCTGGAAATAGATCATCAGAAACATTACTATTAATGGAAAAAATCTAACTCAAAACCCCTCGATATCACTGCTTTATGTGATACTCCACTTCAAAGCAGGGAAAAGCACCAGATTCCAAAAAAGTTTAAACAAAAAAATGCAAAAACAGCGACTAACAAACAACTCGAATCGTGTGTTGGACTAGCAAATTTTCACGGAAGAATGATTCCTGATTTTCCAACAAAAATGATACCCTTAAATATAAAGAGAAATAGCGATTTCTCATGGGGAAAATTGCATCAAAAAACCTCCGAAGACATAAAAAACGAGTTATGTGCTAAACAACTTGTGCAGCCAAACACTTTACAAAAAGAAGCAACAGTTACTATTGACGCCCCTGAAAAAGCTATTGCCGGGGTTCCTTCGCAATGAGGACATCCAGCTAGAATCACAAGATGGGCAATAGCTCTAATGGGTTTCGACTTTGAATTGAAGTACATACCAGGAGAGCATATACTCACGCAGACGAATCCGACAACGATTGAGTGTGCTTTGCAATCAATAACATCTACTTCGTTCAGGAAAATTTGATGGCCCAAGGAGAAGTAAAAAGAACTTGGATTAAACAGACTCTTCCAGGAAATCATGAAACAAATCAAAAACGGCAATTGGGAACAATGTTCAGAAGCGAAAAAAGGATTCGAACAACAGAAAGATGCACTAACTATACACCATGGAACCATTTTCAGAGATGTTGTTCCGTTCATTCCACCCAAACTACGACACTTGGTTAAGGCAAAAGCGCATGAGACACATCCTAGGAAGAATGCAACTGAGGCCTCAGTCAGAATGATAGCAAGGTGGCCTGGCATTACACAAGACGTTCAAAATTTTGTTAGTAAATGTAAGAATTCTCAAATTAACACGCCTAGCCTGGGAAAAACAGTCTCTACGTGGCCAGAAGCTGAGGTTTGGGAACGGCTCCGGAGTGGGGTAAATTAAGAACCGTGGCAGAGTCTTAGTAAATGTTGACGCGGGTTCTGGCTGGATAGAAACTTTCCCCGCTGGAAATAGAACATCAAAAACATTCAAGCATATCTTAGTAGAATCTTTGCAAGATTTGGGATACGAAAAACTTAAGTATCAGATAATTATCCTGAATTTGTAAGTGGTGATCTTAAAGAGTGGTGTGAATCACAGAATTAGGAAAATGGAATTACTCGTCTATCATCCAAGAGCTAATGTACTAGCTGAAAGAGTTCAGACTGTGAAGCAGGCACTTCAAGCGTGGAGTTCCAATCCTAATGTGTCAGTTGGAGCCTTACTGCAAAGGGCACTGATGACACATCGCAAAAACTCAAAGACAAGAGGAAAACTCCAGAGGAACTTCTATTGGGACTGAGAATGAGACTACCAGCAATAGCAGATTTCGAGTTGTGCGAACCAATTCTATCCAGGGCCAACGAAAAGACGAAGACAGTTCCTGCTACCTTCATCAGGAAGCGCTTGAACACATCTTTCATACAGCCCGAAAACTCAACACGGGCTATTCTAATGAGCGACAACCAAATTGCGAGACTAGACTAGGACAATTTGAAAACTGAATCTCCAGTGGGGGAGACCATATATCAATCAAAACAAATTCAGAACACAGATATGGGACATTCACATCAAGATGAAGCTTCTGTAGCCACATCAACTGCAGAACATCAATCAACAACCTGAATCAACATACCCTTCGCGAACTTCCAACAAGATATAGAAAACCACCCGACAGATTTGGAGAACCTATGCCCACAAGATTGCTTGAAAAAGGAAAGAAGATGTGATGGTTTCAAAAGAACATCAAGAAACTCCGAAGTTTTTCAGAAATTTTCGAAAGAAGGACTTACTTCGTTGCTGTGTCGACAAGTAATGGCCACAAAACTAAACTTGTTTTGTTTTGGCGCTATTATTATCTTATTGAACTATCAATCAGGTGTCAGAAATAAACTGTCCCACCGACAGAAACCTGATTCCAACATCCACCGACCTCTAACTACGGAAACGGATTGTATCTAGACCACATACGATTCTCATGAAATGCTGAAAATAGAAAATCACCTCCGGGATTTGGAACTAAGATCTATCGCACGTCAATCAAGCAAAATATTTTTTAGCTGATCCAAACTTTCGCTGTATATTTTTGCATAGATAGGTAATATAAATACGAGCTCAATTTTTTTTATATTTTTTGTTCCAATTTTAATTTGAAACTCAGTTTATTGAATTCTTTGGACCCGTGTTATCGACCACGACAATGGTGTCTAGACCACCTGCAGACAGACAATAATTAGATCTATATATTTATTTCTGTATATTTCGCATAGATAACTACTATAAATACGAGCTAAATTTTGTATAGTTTTAGTTCCAATTTTAATTTAAAATTCAATTGATTGAATTTCAAATTAAAATTGGAACTGGAAATAAACAAATTTTAGATCGTATTCATAGTAATTATCTATGCGAATATATACAGGAAAAATTTAGATTAGCTAAAATTATTGTACTTGATTGATATGCGAATAGATCAGAGTTCCGAATCTCGGAGGTGATTATCTATTTTCATCAACATTTCATGAGAATAATATATGGCCTACATACAGTCGAGTTCATTAGTTATAGGTCGATGGATGTTAGAATCAGGTTTCTGTGGGCGGGAGAAGTTACTTCTGACACGTGATTGATAGGTCAATAAAATAATGATAGTGCCAAAACAAAATTAGTATCGAGTTTAGTTTTGTGGCCATTACTTATCGACATAGCAACAAAGTTCGTCAGGTAAGTTCTTCTTTGAAACTTTAATGCAGAAACTTCTAAGTTTATTGATGTTTCTTCAAAACCATCACATCCTCCCTCCTCTTTTAAGCAAGTTTGTGGGTATAGGTTCTCCCGTGTTATCGACCACGACAAAATCTAAAACGCAAAGATTTCAACAACTAGGTTTTGTATTGGGTGCTGCGCGGGGGGGGGGGGGGGTCCTACCAACTTGACCAAAGCTCGCGCACTTGGTTATGACTTAAAACCCATTATCTTGTTGTTTCTTGTTCCCCGAGACTTGATATCTCTAGTCAAGTATTCGTTGAAAAACAAAAGCTTCTTACACAACTTACATCAGATTGTTATCTACCATCATTCTAACACATTAATATTGCGATTACTCTCATCGAGGGGACGCTTCTTCGATAATTATCTGATTAGGCACAAAAACATTCGATTCTGTTACTGTTTGAACTATAAACTTTCATGGTTTCCATGTGACAAATTTAAAAAATAATTCGTAAACTATTGCAGAAAAAAAATCAGGAGCACAAAATTGCCTGATTTATTTGAAAACATAATTAAAACAATCAAAATCCCTTAACTATAATTAATTTAATGTTCACAATAAAGTATCAGTATTAAGTTTTGCGCGATCATATTTCCCCGGTGAAGAAAAGCAAAATATTGAGATAAAACTGTAAAACAAGGGTAAAAAGATGCACACGCCTCCAGAGAAACCAGCACAATAGTACAAAAGTTTGAATCTGAAAAGTTATGCAAAAAGTGAAAACTGAAATTGACAAATTTAGTTTATAACTAAAAGAAAACTAAAGTCTGTAGAAAAGATATCTTATCCCATGCTCATTAACTATTGCGTTTAACCGCAGTTCATTAAGTTGCCCTATTGATTCCATTTGTTTCGTCTGCTATGGTTACCGTTAAAACCAGTCGTTGCATTACTTGACTATTTCAGCCTTTTTGCGAGTAGTACAAATAGTATGCATGAAATTCTAAGTCTACGGCACGCATCTTTGTCAACTCTGTAAAGCTGCTTGAGCCTATTAAAAAACTTTTGCTGTTCAGATCCAGTTCCTTAAGATTTAAAAATAAGGATCGCAATAGTACAGAGCTCGCTCGTTGGTGCATCTATCCTTGTTGTCGAACTTTTGTTTCTTTGTAGTCCCAGGCCTTCTGTCTAATATATACAACCGTCTTAACTTGGTACACTCGGCTTAGGAATTTCATCAAAATATACAGTTGACACAACAATAATTGTTTCTGCAAAAAATAAATTTCATTAAGTTCAAGCTTGCTCAGTGCTTTAAAATTTTCAAGAATTGACATTCAAACGGGATGCCAACGATAATAAGATCACAGAAAAAGACCTCAAAAATTTGCGAAACTTAAGCAAAAACGCGTTGCAAAAAGTAATCAAAGCGAAGCGTGCTCAGAAGAGTCTCGTTAACTTTGACAGAAAATTGAAGAACAGGTTTCTCGGAATAATCTGATCGATTAGAGTAATTGCTTGGTTAGGCAAAAGTAATTAGAATTCACGATTTGAGTAATTACAATTAACGATTTGAGTAAGTAAAATCAGCGATTTGGGTAATAAGCTTTAAAAAAACTGCGTACTTAGATTCCACAATTTGCTTAATTAGATTACACAGTTTGCGTTATTAGATTCCACAAACTCAATATGCGTTTGACGACTGTTTCAGGATGTCTATCTGTGGCGACCAAAGGCAATCAAGTAAAATTAATTTTAGAAAAGTCCCCCTTACATTTAATAAAAGGAGTGGCGTGGTAATTAAATACAAACTTTCCCTCATTAAAAAAATGATTTCAAGTTTTGGAGAAACTGTTTTCTTAGTTTTTACTTGCAGTTGAATCCATTTAGGCACGAGAAATAGATTGGGGGAAGTTTGAGCAAGTAACAATTTCAGAAACTGCCTCTTTCTTACTAATAAAATGGCGGGTAATCATTATGACAAATTCCCCACATTTTCTAAAAAAAGATTTCGGGTTTCGAAGAAGAGTATTTTCTCAGTTTTTTACTTAGAGTTCAAAACATCAGCTGAAATTAGTTGTTTTTAACTTCACCAATTTCCTCACAAATATTTTATCTCACAAACTTTCCCCGAACAAACTTAAAATTTATTTTAGAGAGTTGTTTACGAAGTTTGGATTATTTCAAGAACGACGTGCAAATTTCGGTGTACATGAAAAAACTAAAACAATACATTAACAACAAATATTGAGTTATTTAGGCCAAAAACGTCTCGAAGTTAAATTTGTAGCTCATGGTTTGATTTCGTAGCAATGCGTCCAGCAGAGTTTTAGGTGTCCGTTTTGCATTTGAAATTGTGTTCCATGTGCTATAGGGGAAAAGACGAGGATGCCATGTAAATGGACTTGGGTGGCTAGAACGTAAGAATTTTGTCAGAAGGAAAAACGAATACGTGCATAATTATATTTTAGTTAGTAGTTTTACTTGCGATTCGATTGTTTTTGTTATTTAAATCAATTATTAGGTAGCCAAATTCTGCACCTAATCCAAAAAGCTAATCCTAAAGTATTTGGTTTCATCTCGAACTAATTTTGTCAAAATCAGAATTACTCACCCTTGGTTATTAAATTCATCTAAATTTTGGGAGAGGTCTTTGTGCGTTTAATCATCGATTAAACATGTCTATTCCACAATATTGCTTTGAATATAGAACTTTAGATTTAGAAAGAATATTAGAATTAAAGAACGTAGAACTCCTTTTTCTTGCTTTGTGAATTCCACTGACAGATTTCATTAAGTGTATGCATCTTTGTATGGCAACTGTTTTCTACAAAACCGCTCAAAGCGTTCTATGGAAAATGTTAACGGATTAGTGTAAGTATAGGTCAAGTTTTTGTACGTGAAGACGCAACACCGAAATTATACGCTAAACTAAAGTTCCAGACAACAATTAAAAAATTTTATGAAAAAGTTCAAGCATGACTGATTAACACATTGCTCTCAAACGGCTGTCGAGAGGTTTGATCCGTCAGTAACCAATTGTGACTCTAGGAGATAGCTTAATCTTAACAGAGTCAAAAAGGAGTAGGAGCATTAGGTAAAAGGCTCAAGGCACGTATCTTTGCCGTTTCCCTTCGCTCGTATTTTTCCTCCGTAGTCAATTGATTTTTTGTTTGCTCTGACGTTAGGCAACGTCGTAGGTTATGCTCACTTCCCCTTGATTCGACTTAGCATTTTCAAACTTTCGACAGCTCCATATGACTTCAAACAGATGAATTCACGAGATATAATGGCCCTTTTATCTTGTGAATCCTGTGCTCTTGTAAAGAAAAGTAAAAAAATATATCAAACTGACCAAGAATATTGATATTAAACATGTTTAGGGAAGTTTGAAGGGGAAGTCGAGCGTGTTGGCTGACATATTGAATGAGGTGGAGGGAGAAAAAACCGAAAAAACCTCCAGCAGGGCTAATATACTTACTACAAATTCGAGCAATTAATCAAGTCGCGAATTATTTTCAATTTTTATGAGGAAAAAGCTTGAACTCATCGGACAATTGTATGTTCTAAACATGTTTGTGCCGTAATTGAGCCCAAACTTTCAATCATGCAACCTTAGGTTGAGCATTTCGTGATCCAAAAATGTAATGACACGGCCATATTGAACAAAAAACTTACCCGGCAGATTGCCGGAAAATAGCCGCCGTTCATTCCCATAACTCTATTGGGATTGAAAGAAAAAATATCAACAAAAATTGATTTTTGTATAAAAAACATTTTAAGTCCGTTTTATTTTGATGCCGTTTCGTAATTGAACATGTTCCTGTCGCTCAGTGAGAGGCTACAGGGTCTGGTATCAATACCAAGAAGCATTATAGATAGTAACTAAAACTTATGAGAACAAAGTTCAAGTACCGGGCATCTAAAAATGGGCTTTATGGGTTTATCCTGTTTCTATTTCTGACTTCGATTTTTTTTTATACTGACTCTCTTCATTTTGAATTGCTTTGCCGAGCAGCTGCTGTTTAAAAGGACTTTGAGCAGAATGACAGAAGAGTGAAACTAGCCTAGAGAAGTCAAAAAGATTTACCCTTCGCTCGTATTTTCCTCCGTAGTCAATTGATATTTTTGCTTTGATTATGCAAACTTAGTTTCTGTATTCCATGATACAAGGCAATGAACTAGTCGATAAATTAGACAATGCATTTGATTAAAATCTAGTCAAAAGATAGTAGAATTGAAGGTAGAATCAATAGAAAAAAAGTACATCCCAAATCCTCAACATTTGCTCAATAAAATTGACGAAAGCAAGCTAGTTACTTCGCTAAGCATTGAGTGGAGGCCTAAGGAGGCAACAAAACTTCCCTTAGCACCTTGTTTGTTAGTCTTTCCTGGTGCTCCGGTGATTTGTTTTATACTCAGATACTAGTTAAGTGCTAAGAGAACTGCTGTGACCTCATCTCAAGTATATATACTACCATTTGTCACCCTTTGCAGCGACAAATTAATATTTTAACTAGACTGAAAGGAAACAAAACTAACGGTAAACAATTGAATTTAAGTCCCTGGGAAAATTAGTTCCGAGTTTAAGGACTATATTAGTAATCAAGCATATCACTGCTCGAAAGACATTACTGCATGTCAAAATTATTTTAATTGTGTTTAGTTAAAACGAATTTTGAGAAAGCAGAATTTCAGTCAATTTTTTGACTGATTGCAATTTTAATCAAACTATTTAGGTAATGTTAATGTTCCACGGACTTTCCCTGTTCATCCCGTTTTTGAGAACAAAAATTCTAACGGTAAGTAAAAAAAAGACACGAAAAGGCGGTAACTTGCATACAGATAGCTGGCATATTGCCTAAAAATAGCAGCGATAACGAGCTAGATCTGTGGTATCAAAAAGAAAAGAACACTCTTCATTTTTATTAATTGCTGAGATTTTATACATTGATTGTAAAACTCATTGACGCTTCTATTAGCTACTCAAGGCCATTTTAATAGTGAGGCAAGTCATTATTAAGAGCGATGTAAGTCACGTGTAACCAAAGATCACGCGAATAAAAAACCCGCTTCAATAAGAGTGAAAATGACGTCAAGCACGCAGTCGAAATTGTATAAATGAATGGACCAAAAGCAGATATGCTGATAGTGACGTCATATGGTTGTAACAAAAATATCGTTACGACGAAACAAAAAACAAAGCAGGACAAGCCATGACCTACAATTGAAAGAATGTTCATATCGTAAACAAAAAATTAGACATAAAAATGTCTACAAGTGCGCATATGGAAAACCGTTGTCACATAAGAACCAAAACCATTCAGCTATCGTTTTGCGGCTATTAAGAAGACCAACAGGACTAAAAAAAATCTACAAAACTTTAAAAATCAATTCAACTATCAATTACAAAACAAAACATAGCCGGCAGATTGCCGGAAAATAGCCGCTTGCGGCCTACCATGAATTGAAACAACTTAAGAAACAAGATAGGCATATTGACCAAAAGTCCTTTAGTAGACCACTAGATTTTTTGGGTGAGATACGCACTGTCAATTTTATAACACATACAGTCTATAAGGAAAAAGCCCTAGAAGAGCTTTCTCAAAATTGATATTCTTAATCAAACACTCCAAGACTAATACTCAAGAATTAGGGCATAAAAGTTTGGCACCACTTAGATGCACACTATTGATCTTTAACTAGTAAATGTTCATGAAAATCAAAGTTCCATAATTGAGTTCAGAAACCATTTTTTTAGTGAGGCAAGTCACGCAATTGACCTAAAAGCAGAAATGACGTCACCGTAAGACTAAACAAAAATCTGTTAGACGAAGTAAAAAATACATAGCAGTACAAGTCCTGACGTACAACTCAAAGAATTTTCATTGATTAAACAAAAAAACTAGACCTAGAATGGACTATGAGTGAATTGGGAAAACCATTTCTAAAAAAATCAGATACAAAATTTGAAAAAAAAACAGAAAATCAATGTCAAAATGCTGCAAGTGAACTAAAAACCACTAGAGAGAAAAGGAATTTAGCTCAAAGAAAAAACTAGGCCCAGATTGAACTATGAATGGATCAGGAAAACTATTTAGGGAAAAATCCGATCCAAAAAATCGAATATAAAACATACCCGGCAGATTGCCGGAAAATAGCCGCCGTTGATTCCAATAAGCATGATTGGGATTGAAAGAATAAAGGATATTGAAAAAAAAAGATTTTTGTACAAAAACATTTTTTTAAGTCCGATTTATTTTGATGGCATTTCGTAGTTGAACATAACGTACTTCTGTTACTTCTCTAGAGAGGCTACAGGGGCTACTATCAATACCAATAAGCATTAGAGATGGTAACTAAGACTTATAGGAACGACGTTCAAATAGCGTGCATCTAAAATTGGCTTTCCGGGTTTATCACGTTTCTACTTCTGACTTCAATTTTTTATACTGACTCTGTTCATTTTGAATTGCTTTGCTGAGCAACTGATGTTCAAAATCACTTTTAGCAGAATGAGAGAAGAGAGAAACTAGCCTGGAGAAGTCAAAAAGATATCACGCAAAATGTTGAAAAAGCGGCAAAATGAGGTAAAGCGAAACATTTTTGTATTCGACGAAGTAAAAAAACATAGCAGGACAAGTCCTGAAATACAATTCAAAGAATTGAATGAAAACTTAGAATTAATCTACTCGACCAGCAGATCAAATCAACGATGCCAGCTAAAACACAAACAAAATCAAAAAATATCACAAAAAAACTGAGAAACAAACAATCAAACGAACTAAACAAATATATAATCATTGCTAAAACTTTTAAGCTTTTACCCCTAAGGCAAAATTTGATCCCTTTTTGAGCCCAAAAACTCCTAAAAAAGACCATTTAACCTTGAATTGAATCCATCCGAGCAGCCGCAACACTCTAAGCACTTGAAGGACTACTAACGTCCACTTTGGGCCTCTAATGAAACTTAATGCCCGCTGGGCTTTACCTGTTTATCCCGTTTTGAAAGATCAAAGTCATTGAAAAATGTGTGAACACATCTTAAAAAAAACACAGCGCCCCAATACAATTCAAATTCTTTGAATTGTAAAAATAGGAGCGCTATAATAGCCGGCTGAGAAGATCAGGGCGGCTATTAATCAAAGTGAAAATGCCGCATGTGAACAAAAAACCACTAGCCAGAAAGCGAATTTTTGTTCAAACACCGTATTCTCACTCTACGTCAAAATTAGAAAAAAAAATTCACGCCACAAAACCACTCGCTTTTTCGCTCCAGTTCCTGTTTCGGCGTGACCAAAATCAATACTCCAATTTGACTTCAAAAACCATAAAATTTGTGAACAGACCTTAAAAAAAGACAGCGCCCCAATACAATTCAATTCTTTAAATTGTAAAAATTAGGAGTGCAATAATAGCCACCTGGAATTGCTGACGCGGCTATTAATGACGGAAAAAAAATTGGCTCATTGTGCACTTAATTGACCTCGACTGTGATGCCATGTCTTTCCGGCGAAAACCTTCAATTATGCTAACTTAGTTTGGGGATTCCATGATAAACTGAACACTTTGAATAAAATCTATTCAAAAGGTAGAAGTAGAATCAACAGAAAACAAGTATCTCGAATCCCAAACATTACATCATCAACATTATTGAAAGCAAGCTAGTTACTTCACTCTGCGTTTGTTTATCAGTTATAAATTTGATCCTTAACGAGTCTTCACAATCCGATTCTGTCTTCTGCAAGGGTCATTCATTCATCTAACATCTGTTCCCGCTAAGCGACCCTGTTAACAATTATACCTTCAGCTAAGCTTTTCCGTTCTAACGAAGCGAAAGCTTTTTCAAAACTTTGCGGCGCTTTAATGTGATGTTATTTATGTTATAATCATACACCAACAAGATAGACAGATAAAGAGACAGAGAAGTTAAAACCGAGCAATTAGGTCTGAGAACTTAGAATATTGGTCCATGATGTTTAACAGATCAGTCACATCAAAGCCCTGTAAAAGTCGATCATAAAAACTTTTATCCGATCTTTGAAATCCTGCAACTTTATGAGCCAGCACATAATGATTAAAATACAATATGTAATTACAATTTGCGGTCCACCAACTTGCGCTGCATTCTCATGATAAGACAAAATCATCCTGAAATTATTATTATTTATGTTTTATTGTGAAGGACTCAATTGTTAACAAGGTCCAACCAAAGTTTTCCTGCTTCTGTTTTGATAAATAAAAACAACAATAACAACAGTAGTAGAATCTGCTTCTAAGGACAATAATGACACTTAAAGTAAAGATAGTGGTAGTGGGTTGGTTGGACTGATTCTAAGCTTCAACTTGCATCTGTTCTGCCTCCTCTTTCAGTAGAGCCTCTTTCTCCTTCTTTAGTCTTTTCTTCTCTTTCTTCTTTCGCTTCGCTTCTTTCTCCAGGTCCTCGAACTCCTTCAGCTCCTGATCAAATAGAACAAAGCGGTTCACTTCTACAATAAACATGCTGTTTTCATAATTTAATTAGATCACCTAATGTACAGTAATTCTAATCTCATCAATAATTCTTAGTGGATAAATCGCAATTTTAATCTTTCCCATTCTCATTACTCTTTAAAATGATCATTTAGCTGATATAAGGTTCTTGTGGATATCACTGCAACTAGAACAAAACACTTCCGGAAGGAGGAAACTTACAGCTGTCGAAAATTCGCGGATAAACTTTGATCAAGAACAGCTGAGCAGATAGACAAGAAGCTGAACAAATGTTCAGATATCATACACACAAAGTGTCCCTGTAAAGCTCCTAAGTGGTCAAGTTCCATAAAAAATATTGTTTTCTTTCACTGGATAAATTACCAAGCATTTTCAATTTTCATACAACATAAAGCAAGAAAAGTGGCTATCAGAAAAATGAACCTTTGAAACAGCGCATTTTTTTGCTGCATTATCTTGTCAATAATTGTTGTGATAAATTATTGAATAGAAAGAAGGCGTTTCGAAAAAGAACATATGATTGCTTATTTGATTGTTCTCAACAAGCATTTTATTTTTACTGTTTTATCACAGAGTTGCAAAGTCCCCATTTTTTTCTGAATTGAAAAGAACCTCAATATTTAGCTTATATGCACAGTCACGGGAAAAATGGAGGAAGTTTTAAGATAATTGTACTTTTTGGTAATAATGTGGTAAGCTTTAGTAGCACTAACGAGGTATAAAATGAAGAAAAACGGTTAAAATGTTTACTAATGTACAAACACACACTAAAGCCAAAAACATTATTTTCCGTCAGGAGTATAATACGAAAATTCGGGGGAAAACTGCACGGGCGGATATGACTAAAAACATGCATACAGATGCTTCACATTAAAAACCTCAAATACTGGAAACACACCCGGCAGACTGCCGGAAAATAGCCGCCATTGATTCCCATAACACCGATTGAGATGGAAGGAACAAGAAACCATAAAAAAATTGTTTTACATAAATATTTTAAAGTGCCAACTATTTTGATTGGATTTTCTAGTTGGACATACTCCTGTTTCTGAATGAGAAGATACAGGGGTTAGCATCAATTCCAAAACGCATGTTAGATAAGACTTATAAGAACAAAGTTCAAGTAGCGGACATCTAAAATTATCCGTTATAAAATTATCCCGTTTCTGTTTTGATTTCGTTTTTAGATACTCAATCTGTTCAAGTTACATTGCTACGCTGAGCAATTGATGTTTAAGGATACATTGGGAAGAATGAGCGAAGGATAAAACTAGCCTAGAAAAACTAGCCTCAAAAGATTTTATGCTAACTGTCGAAAAAGCGGCAAAATGAGGTAAAGGTAAAGGTCCTGACCTACAATTCACAGAATTGTCATTGACTACACAATAAACGAGAACTATAATGAACTATGAATTGATTGGAAAAACTATTTCGAAAAAATTCCGATCAGGAAAACAGTAAAAATCAGAAAGCAATTGCCACATGTAGACAAAAACAATAGCAAGAAAGGAAAATTAGGTTCAAACAAAAAAACCACTAGCGGGAAAGCGAATTTTTGTTCAAAAACCATTTTCTCACTCTACTCTAAAATTCGAGTGAAAAAATTTAACGCCGCGAAAGCACTCGCTTTTTCGCTTTACTTCCTGTTTCGGCGTGACCAAAATAAAAAACTGAATTGTTAAAAACATAGCAAGACAAGTCCTAAATTACAACACAAAGTATGGGTTTAACCAATGAACCGACTAGAAAGGTTTTTTCAGCAACATCAAACACAGTCAGTCAACAAAGCCCTTGACTCTATATGCAAAAAACGAACAATCTAAGACAATCAGAATATTTCTCTTTCCAAGATTGTGTTTAAGAACCCACGATAACAATTATTGAAAATATTGATTCTATGCGTCCTTAGAATGAGTAAATAATACAATAACCTTGTGAGAATCAATGGCAGACAAAGCAAAAAAGACAAACGTTGAAAAACAAATTGGTAAATTCAAACTTTGAAAATCAATAACGCCATACTAAGAGAACCTCATTACTACAGGCCAAAACCTTTAACCACAGCATTTCATAAAATTTTGAAGTCCATAAAAACACTTTGCAGCAGTTCCAATGCATGAAAAGGACAAAAGAACTACAAATGAACTATTAGGCAAATTCACGTATACCTTTCAAAAACAAATGGTATCTCAGTGAACAAAAATGTAAGATAAAAGATGGAGTTATTAAATCGACAATATTTAGGCCACATTAGAAGACCCATTAAATTTTAGTGTTGTCTTCGAGACTAAGCTTAAAAACGGAAAGCTTAGTTAGTCTTAAAAAACAACTGTTATGAGCACAAGTGACCAATTAGATTCTTCCGATGAAATCTGCCACAAGATTAAGTGATAAAACAGCAAAAGTACAGCAAAAACTAAAAAAAAACAGAAAAGCCTATAAGCTAAAAAAAACAGCGAAAAACTGAAATATATTTGATTGATATAGGCATCCTGAGCCACCTATGAGACTTGTCGTTTAGGAAACTAAGATTTAACCCAACATATTGAGCAATAAAAACTTGTAAACCTTAAACGAATGATAGGTAGACCGCGCATAAAATAAGAGCGCATAAGCTGATGAGCCCCATGGCCAATATAATTATTACAAACTTTGCTTCAGTACAACATTTTCCCATTCCTTATCTGTAGTTGTTTAGTTAGTGGTTTTCATCACAATTTTATTGGTTTTACACATTCCATCAAACACGCTAGTAGACTGAACTTGTTGATTCCTGTTGCGAGTTTTCTACGTCACGTTTTTTGTTCAAAATAAATAATCAAAATGGCAAATTCTGGGCACATGTCACTAGAAAATATTCAAAACTTCGATTAAAATTTTGCAGTTGCAAAATTTTAAAGCGCAGACGTTATCTCCATGTCTTAAGTTTTTTAAGACCACCAAAATACAAAAAGCATGTAAAATTTTATGTTAGAAAAACCTTTGAAACACAATGAATACATTAGAACATAGTCAACTCAAGTTAAACAATTGAAAGACGGTTTGTGTCCCGTAGAAACTCGCAAGATTTTGGTCAGACCAGGCTCAAGCAATCCTGCTTTCTAGTTACTTAACGTTAGGCAATTTTGGCAATCGAACTGCAACAAGTTGAGAGATATAAATCTAAAAATCTTTCTCAGATGCTACTTCAAACATTTCTCACAATCTACGGTCGACTTAGAAAATCTAAATGCAATTCTTTGTAAAAAAAAATGAGAAAAGGACATTTTGAGCACATTTAACTCGAAAAATTTATCTATTGCATGATCCTGAAAAACAGGCGCATGAAGATCAGTTTCTTAGGTTTCTCTGAAATGCGTCCTTGTCAAATTGCTGCATGAAAAATGCAGATCACTGAAAAATCTCATTCTAAAGTATACAGCCACGTCTCTATAACACATAAGACAATTATGGCCACAAAAAAAAAGAAAAATACGGGCGGAGCCCCAAAATTGATGGAAAATGTAGGTTTTGTTCCTCGTTACGCTTAGATAAATTGCTAAAACTAAATAAAGGCGATAGACTTTCAAGCATCCCGAAAACAAAGATAATCTTTGCTTGAAAAAGACACACAACATGAGATACATTGATGTGCCTTTTCTTGATGTAACCAAGAGCTAGACAATACGGTTATCAAATGATGACAGAAAAGTTTCACAATTCTGCAAAATAAGCCAAAACTCGCAACTGAAAAAAAAATATTAAAAAAAATTATTTTCATGATTTTTATTTTACAAGCAGCTAACTTGGGTGAAGAACTACAAAAAAAGGAAAAGCAGATATAAAAATGTAACTGTAATTCTTTGTTCAATATTTAAAAAAACAACAAGCTGAAACAACACTGCCAGCAAAATCGTTGAATCTGCTCATTACACCGTACGCAGCGAATTCAACAACCCAGCATTTTAGTTTAGTAAATATTTCAATTTGAACACAAAATTGCAATAAGCTTTTGACGTTTTTTAAAACGACTTTGATTTGACCAAAAACTGATGATGTTTTAAAAAACTAGGTTGAATTTTCAACTTTCAAGAGAAAAACGTCGGAAGAATTTCTCTCCAAAGACAAGTGCGAGCTCAAATCTATTGCGGCCTGCTTCAGTCGGGGGGAGGGGTAACTAAATTCACTGCCGGGGGGGGGCGTCAAATGACGTAATTAGAGATTATTATATACCAAATAACCACTAAATTAAAGGGAAAAAAATTAAACCAATTTTTGCGCACTTTTCTTTTGACTTTTAGTAGTTAACTACCGCCACTTGAGTTCAACTGCTGACTTGTGAATGCGAGAGAAAATTAGATCTCGCAAAACAAAAAATTTAAGGGCGTAAAAATTCAGCAATGTCAAAACGTTCAGCAGAAATTTTTGCATAAAAATACCCATAAGTTTACAATAAATGCTTCAACCTTCGTTCAAGAGCAATCAGCTTGAGTAACTTGAAAAATAAATATTTTTTTCATCCTCACTTAAATGAGTGACAACCATAGCACAAAAAAAACTGATAAAGCAAACCAAATAAGCGAAGGCCAAATATGCGTATGGCAAAAACAACTACTAGTTTTCAAATTCCTGATCTCTGATTAGTGAGCCACAAAGAGTGACTTTTGCCAAAAAATGTTGAAAACTTAAAAATATTAATTTTTTTAGAAGAAGACTTTTGACTATTTAAAACAATAAAGAACAGGGGGATGGGGGCTGATGTGGGAGAGGGTAAGGCGGGGTTGAGGTGTGCGTGGGAGATATGGAGAGTCAAGAACCGCCCTTCACAACATGTGTATAGGTCTCCAAAAAGTTTCTGTGAATCGCATACTTGGAGAATAGTTAGTTGAAAGGCTCTAAGAGAACTTAATGCCCTCTGGGCGGTAATTGTTTATCCCGTTTTTGACGACGAAAAGTCGAATGTTTCAGACGAAAAATCGGTCAAGCGGAAAATTGCATAAAGACTAGTAATAGAACACAAGACTAATAAATTTGCTACAAACATCTTTGGAGAGCAAGCAATCATACGTCTTGAGTTAAATTTAGTGATTCAGCTTTTTGGTGATTCAACATATCTCTATCCAAATTTAGTGATTCAACATATCTTGATAGCTAGTCTATAACCTAAAAACAGAATTCTCAGACCTCAAAATAGAAACACCAAAATTGCCGTTCCGTGATTCGAGTAACAAAGCAGGTGAAGTTTCGAAAGTAGAAATTAGCGTTTAAACCAATTCAAATATCAAATTTTTTTTAAAACAAAATTAAAAGAAACTTTAAGTAAAACCCGGAGTGATGGGTGATCCAAATCGCCAAAAACTACCCTTTACATCGTGATTTTTATGTCTTCTCAGCACCTTCGTTGATTGGTACACTTAGAGACAAGTAAAGCTCTAAAGAGAGCTGTTCATCCACTTAAAGCACACCGGACTTCACCTGCTTATCATGCTTTTGAAGATGAAAAGTTAGAAACGTCAGACGAAAAATCATGATGAAGCAAAAAATCGCATAGAAAAGACCACAGGGCTTCTATAGTTGAGATCTCATCGTTAAATACTGTAACATCTACCTGCAAGGCCTCCTCCATGAACTCTTCATTCGTTTTGGGCACCACTCCAGTCTTGTAGTAACTCAAACGATCTTCCACCATTACTCTCAGCTTCGTTCCAATCACCATATTTGGTTTTTCTGAGAAACAATCGATTCGTGCCGCTATTGCACATTTGTTAGCCAAGTACCTGGACATTTTACCCTTGTCTTTCATTTCGGCTCGTCCGATGAACGTCGAGTGGAAAATCAAGCCATACTTGGGGGTCGCAGTTTTGGTTTTCAATGCTCTGAACAATGCCTTTTCGGCTCCAAGGATCTGAATCGTAGATGCTGGATACTTTGCTAAGTTTATCAAACTTCCAGCATGGCTGATCAATCTAGCGCCGACAATTTCTCCGACAAGGCTACATAAGTTAGGCGCAATCATTGACATTTTCTTGCATAGATACTCATATAATACTGCACGGTAGTCAACCAACATTGTGGCCTTCTGACTGAAAGCTTCAATGTTCAACAAATCAACGGGGGAAATTTCCATACCCATTGACGTTTTGGCCGCAACAGTTATTTGGTCTGTTAAAGCTTCATCTCCTAAGAGCTCTGTGATTTCAGCTTGAAGTTGTGCGCAATTGCTTCGGTCCTTGATTAGGTTAACCAGTTTGATGTACAATCGGTTATCATTTATAATCTTAACCAGCTCTGGAAAATGGTAAGAGTACCATTCCCTGATTCGCATGGAAAACATGTTGATGTCTTTGTCAAGTTGATCTAGTAAGTTCACACTTTGAATGATCATGTTATCAGCTCTGTTCACGTTGAATTTTACCTTACATCGTGAAAAGCTATGCGACAGTCCAAGAGTTGCTTTCATTTCAGATTTTGTGGTCAAGCCCTTTACGAAAAACTGGAAATGCCGTTTGATCAGTCTGGCAATTTCTGGCACGCTTCCTGCGGTTATGCAATTGATTCCCATACCCTCAATAATAGCCGCGCCCAGTTTTCCATCAACAACTCCCAGCGCGACCTTGCTTTTCTTTTCCAGGGGTAGATTTGATTCCAGGAATACTTTTAAATCGTCGTGAACGACACCTTCGCTGACACAATTCGTGTTGTCAATTGCATTCACACTCGAGAGGAAAGGCGAAAAAGCTTGCAGTCGAACAACTGACCCGAAAACCGAAGCCTCCAAAGCAGCTCTTGGGTCTTTGTTGATTTCGTCAAAGCCTTTGACCCGGAACAGGGCATATCCGGATGCATGCTCGTAGAGTACAAACAATCTCTGGGTAGATTGCTGAGATTTTACTTCCTTTTCTTCCATCTAAACCTGAAAGGAGCACATTCATGTTCAACTCATGTTTTTATACAGATAGAAAATAGTGTTCAAATAAAAGAAACGAATATTAATAATTTTTGCCCGCGGACGAGAGAGTCAAATGGCTGCCTGTGGAATTGAACTCTGACCAGAAGGAAATCTTTACTTCTTTCCTAGAAACGCCAAAAACATATTTGGTACTCTCTCTTGACTTTTTTAATTTTAACAGAAAAATCACCGAAATACCATAACATTCATATTAATAACCCATTTGGTATCTTTAAAAAGGCCAAAAAATTTTAGGTTGGTCAATTACTTATAGGCTCAAAAAACACTGAGCTAAAAACTGTCATGGAACAACCCGTGATACTCGTCTTAAAAAACAGAACTCGGGAATCAACTGTGCGACCCAAAAGACACATAGTGAAAGCATAAGGTAGATGACATTCTTAGAAACCAAACTAAGAAACTAAGTTTACGAAAACAAACTAAAAATTAGAACTCAAAATGATCTTTCTGGAGTCACTTCAAAAAAGACCAAAAACAAATATTTATCTCTTGTTGCAGAAATCATATACAAATGGAGTTCAAACCATTGCAGAAGTTGAATTAATAAACAAAAAGACAGATGAAACAGGTTATGCAAATGCAAAAAAAACTCGTTTAAAACCCAAAACCGAGGTCTAAGGAATATTCGCAGCAAACAGTAATCGGTCAAAAATTTTGGAATTCTGGATGCTGAATTTTATCGCTTGGAATCAATTGCGAACAAAATATAAGATGCAAAAATCATTACTTTTTACAGCTAATAAAAGCAGATCGATTAAAAAAATGTCTTGGGTGAACGATAAAACGATACTTGCTAGCATGTGGAGAATATGTATGCATTGTAAACACATTAGGAACAGACTACTTCCCGACTTTTGAAAGTTGAAAACCAACCTTAAAATTAATTCAGCATAAACAAATACATTTAACTATTTAGCATTCAAAGCTTAGAAAAATCAAATAGCTATCCTCCTGGACAGATAGAACAAGTGAAAACAGCCCACAGAGTCAAAACAAAATCAATTCGCAAAAAATATCAAAATTTTTCAAAACTGCAATTAAGAATCTTGACTCATTTAAAAGACTCAATGCCATAAACCTTCAGACATAGCCGATAAATTGCTGGAAAATAACCGGTGATGACGTGCTTGGCGCACATGGTGATTGAAACAAAAAGAAACATAGATATTGCCAAAAAGTTCTCTAATTCAGTGTGCAGCTTCGGTCAGATTCTAAAACTATACTTAATTAAAAGTTTTAAACTGAAAACTATAAAGCTTAATAATAATGTCAGCTAGAAATGGCTCAAATGAACTTTGATCACCTAATACACAATGACTTAATGACCGAGCTTTATCTGTTTATCTATTTCTTTTAATTTTGTTCTTTTGACATTGACCGTATTCACTGCATTGCGTAATTCACCGAGTGAAAAAATTTTAAATCCATTTAATTGATACAGTGAGTGAATTAAGTCACAAGTTAACGAGAAAATAGTGACCTACTTAAAACAAACACGTGATCAAAACGTAAAGCGAAATTTAAAAAAAAAGGAGAGCGCCTAATTAATAACCGTTGAGCTGACGGCAGCTATTCAGAGAAATAAACTGTAAAAGAAAATCCCTGACATTACCCCAAAAAAACATTACCCCATTGCTGAAAAACTTAAAACCAGAGTTCACAGGTTCGAAACATTTAAACTTTCTTCAAAAAATCAGTTTATAATTAGTAAGATTTCACATAACAAAAATACGTCATGTTATAAAAAGGCATTCAATGCTTGAATTACAGAAAGGATTTTGCCCAATGCACAGATTTTTGAAAAAAGTCCGCTTAAATTTCGAAAAAAGAAAAATTATTAAAAAAGCCAAAATAACTCAGAAAATAAGAATTATGTGCTAATTTGTAAATTGAAAATTATTTGGCTCTCACAAGGACTGTGATATCAATCTCAGGGGTTTACATATTAACACAGCATAGAACAAAATTTATTGCCAAAAAACCGAATTACAAACAGAAAACGGGTTCAATTTAATGAAAAACCGCTTAATTATAATGCGCTATTCTGTCAATACATTTTTCTTAATCAAAAACCCATTCACTGATCACAATGCATCATCAAAAAACCTCGATCGCTCGGGAACAATTAGTTCACACGGCAATTTTACTCTTTCGCTTTTAGGTCACAACACCTGAACGAATAGTAATTTCGGTGAAAAACCCTTCAAGAAAATCAATAATCCTCTTCGTGTCGTAAAAAAAACCAAGAGAAGGCCAATAATAGCCCCATCTATCGCTTTGCGGCTATTAACCATTCACTAACAAAACTTTTGATTGTTTACTGCAATTTACGTTAAAATCTTCATTAGTAACCACCTTCATTATACACAGGACCTTTATTGACCTTAAAAGAGCTTAGATTAATTTCAAATTACCTAATTATCCAGATCTAATCAGGAGCGAAAAACCAATAGGCGTAGTAAACGACGTCACGCAAAACAACGACTTAATGACCGAGCTTTATCTGTTTATCTATTTCTTTTAATTTTGTTCTTTTGACATTGACCGTATTCACTGCATTGCGTAATTCACCGAGTGAAAAAATTTTAAATCCATTTAATTGATACAGTGAGTGAATTAAGTCACAAGTTAACGAGAAAATAGTGACCTACTTAAAACAAACACGTGATCAAAACGTAAAGCGAAATTTAAAAAAAAAGGAGAGCGCCTAATTAATAACCGTTGAGCTGACGGCAGCTATTCAGAGAAATAAACTGTAAAAGAAAATCCCTGACATTACCCCAAAAAAACATTACCCCATTGCTGAAAAACTTAAAACCAGAGTTCACAGGTTCGAAACATTTAAACTTTCTTCAAAAAATCAGTTTATAATTAGTAAGATTTCACATAACAAAAATACGTCATGTTATAAAAAGGCATTCAATGCTTGAATTACAGAAAGGATTTTGCCCAATGCACAGATTTTTGAAAAAAGTCCGCTTAAATTTCGAAAAAAGAAAAATTATTAAAAAAGCCAAAATAACTCAGAAAATAAGAATTATGTGCTAATTTGTAAATTGAAAATTATTTGGCTCTCACAAGGACTGTGATATCAATCTCAGGGGTTTACATATTAACACAGCATAGAACAAAATTTATTGCCAAAAAACCGAATTACAAACAGAAAACGGGTTCAATTTAATGAAAAACCGCTTAATTATAATGCGCTATTCTGTCAATACATTTTTCTTAATCAAAAACCCATTCACTGATCACAATGCATCATCAAAAAACCTCGATCGCTCGGGAACAATTAGTTCACACGGCAATTTTACTCTTTCGCTTTTAGGTCACAACACCTGAACGAATAGTAATTTCGGTGAAAAACCCTTCAAGAAAATCAATAATCCTCTTCGTGTCGTAAAAAAAACCAAGAGAAGGCCAATAATAGCCCCATCTATCGCTTTGCGGCTATTAACCATTCACTAACAAAACTTTTGATTGTTTACTGCAATTTACGTTAAAATCTTCATTAGTAACCACCTTCATTATACACAGGACCTTTATTGACCTTAAAAGAGCTTAGATTAATTTCAAATTACCTAATTATCCAGATCTAATCAGGAGCGAAAAACCAATAGGCGTAGTAAACGACGTCACGCAAAACAAATTTGCTTCTCATTTTCGCACCAGTGAACCCGTATTTTAGCGTTCTAATTCCCTTCTAAACTGGAGAAAAAACAAATTCTGCTAACCACATATCCTATTGTCAAATTAAACAACTTCATCAAAGATTCACAATCAAAAATAATTTGAAAAAATGTGCTGTCTGTTTGCAATTCTATCCAATTGTAATGTTATTTAATTAGCATTGTCATCAGCGGAAACTGAAAAAAGTGTACATTGCTGTCCAAATTCATTGAACTTCCCCAAGATGGAAATATGAAAAGATTAGTGATTTGCATCACGTCGCTAGGGAGCAAATTAGATCACACGTAATTCAGAAGTTTGTGGCGATAAAAACAATCGACAAGTTAAATCGGTCATGCGAAAGACTACAATAATTGCACAAACTTTGCTCGCGACCAGTTAAAAAGTCTGATATGCAATGCGTTGTTATATTTTGAAAAAAAAAACCTCAGGAAAATGAAAATAAATTAAATATTTCTATCTAAAAATAGTTTTCTAAATACAATACAAGAGGTAAACAGTATATTCCCAATCAAATCAGATCCTTTAGCTTACAGAACTCTTTCTTTGTCCCTTGAACAAACATTTTAGATATTCGTCTAAACTTGCAAAAGGTGTTTTACAGTTGAATCGTTAAAGCCAATATCTAAGATTGAGAGGAGAAAACATTTTTATCAGACCAATAAAAGTTGTAGGTAGTTCAGGAAACAGGTTTACAACTTTTCCAAATTCCATCGGCTTTTGAGATATTCTAGAGATATGGTAAAAACAGACAATACATTCCCGCATTCCTATACTACCGAGCTAAGATAACCGATATCACCATCGCACTTGCTTGTCCAAAAGCCCGACAGATATTTTATGTTAAATTTAGCATTTTAATCAGGAAAGCACCAAAAAATACGGGATCGATCAATTCTGATAATTACTAAAACTATTAGCAGGGTAAATCCTTGTAACTGGAATCAACAATTGTATTTTATATAGTAGAAACAATTCATACACGTATGCCCGGAACAATTTTATCGGGGCTAAAAGGATTCTCTAAATCAACAACTAAAAAAAGATTATATTATATAAGTTTTTGTTATTAATGCACCATAGCTTCTCATATAAGACGTCGCCTAGTTCAAGTATGCTTTACATATAACCGCTAAAAATCTTGATACTCAGAACCCGCAATAAATTACAGGATTATTTGATGTTGCAACCAAATCGATTTGCAAAAAAAATGAGTTCATTCGCTTATGTTTTTTTGCATCTTCTGAGAGCCCAGAAAGGCTCTATAGGATGACCATCCAAACAAAGCTTTCAAAACAATAGTAACACTGCTGTGAGCAATGAAGGCTGCGAAAGAGCAGAAACGTGTACCTCCATTAATGACAGCAACCGAAAGGAATTCCCTTGCAGCACCAAAAACTCCAATTATGAGACTTATTTAACATCTATGTATTGTAATTAGAAAAAAAAACAACTAACGTCGGGCAAATTACGCCTGGAGAGGCAATGGCTTAGTCAATAGCAAGTTGGGGCTGAGGGAGGCACTTCAGCCAAGCACCAATAGAGAAAAAATGCTTCAGGGCACCTATGTAAAAAACACAAGTCGGCCCCATAAGGAAGGAGGGTTGCCCTTGGTTGGTCTAGCAAAATACCAAAAGAAAAAGAAAGATCGTATGACGATGCTAAATTTTGATTGGTTGAGAGACTTTTGTAAATTCATACAGCACGCATTTATTATCTTGAAATTCATACAGATGATTCTGCTCAGTACAGTTCAGTTGCTTACAAAATTGCTTGAATTGAAAACTTGTAGCAGAAAAAGAGCGTTTTTACCGAACCCGCGCTCCGAATAGCACTTAGCAAAAACTTGCAATTAAAAGCCGTTATTCGAAAGGATATTGCAACGATAACTCTGTGTTCATACAATATAGCACTTGGCACTAGCACCTACATAGCCGCCTCTAAAAAGATAAAAAAGGAAGAAGCAAGCTAAGAAGAGAGTTATCATATGGCGACAGAGATGTTGAACGCTTACTTCTGTTAATAAGAAAGAAAAATTTGCAACTAATGGAATTAGCCATTAACGGAAAAACTTACAATCTTCGAATCATTAGAAAAACAAACACTGGAATTAGCCTTTATTTTATCGCACAAGAGGACAATCAAACCGATATCAAACATATCCGTATTACAAAAAACTCAGAACTTTACAATTTCTTTTAAAACTATCGAATTCGAGAAATTAACCAAACCACAAGCACAAACCAACTTTACCCATTCAAAATTATTTGAGCATCAACCTATTTGTTTTGCTAGCAAAGAGAAAATACAACGCAAACCACAACAATACTTCTATGACACTGTTGGAAGGCTATCATCCTAGAAACCCGTTCGTATTCTTCAACGACAAAGCAATCGACAGAAAAGTAAGTCAAAAACTTGCAGCGAAGAACAAAAAAGACCAACCAAATAGCCTAAACTGCAAACTCTGTGACACAGCTAAATTGGAGAAGCGCACAAATTGCTCTTTCCACAGAAACAGTTCAACAACGAACTGACTAAAAGAAAATGGCAGATCCAAGTCCGCCTCACGTACATCTGAAAAGGTTCTCAGGACTACCAAACGAAAACTGGCCTGAATTTAAAGAACTACTGAGAGCAAGCATTGCCGTATCTAGAATTCCTCAAGCGAATCACCAACGTGCACGATATCTTCACCTACACTTAGCCGGTAATGCACTCAACTATTACCTTCGACTCGCCGAAAACACACGAAACGACATAGACGATTCGCTTGAACAACTACGCAACCGATATGCAGGAGCAGACCAAAGAAGAAACTTTGAGCTCGATCTGCAATCGACAAAGTTTGATCCAGTGAAAGAACAACCAGATGACTTCCTCACAGATTAGCAACGCCTCGCCAACCTCGCAATTGTAGACGATCCTGCAGCTCACATCGACCGCACTGACGAAAGAACAAGACGAATAAGAGAACAATTCATTCAAGGCATGCCCTTCAAGTACAAGAAAGTGTTGCTGAAAGAGAATGACAACATCACTGTGAACGAATTATGCGCTATCATCAAACGAAGAGTCAGAATTGATCAGATAAACCCCGAACCACAATACACCACGGCATTCAATACACTAAACGCATCAGGAAACCCTGCTGTGGCCCAAGCCATAGAAAGCATAATGGCGACAGGAATAGCATCAATGCAAGTAGCACAGCCACCGCATCAGCGCGTGGAGAGTACTCAGTACCCTAGCTACAAAAGAGGAAATTACTACAGAGGCTACAACTACAACAGACAAACATACCAGTATACTGGAAACCAAAATGGCCGAGGATACAGTAACAACTACAACAGCAGAGGACGTAAACGTGGAAGCTTTCAGAGAGGTCGAGGAAATTATTCGAGAGGAAGGTCAAACTTCCAACGAAACAACCGAAGTAATGGACGCACCGAAAGATCTCCTACACCAATGAGAACATTTTGCAGAACATGTGCTAGCAATGAGCACACTGCCCGAGATTGTCCAGAACGTCAACCAGCATATCGCGATGGAAACATGCCATTCAATCAGCAATCAAAAAACTAAATAACCAGCATGTTTTTCTACAACATATACCAGATAGCATGACAAACTATAGCGAAAATGTATTTATAATACCTCTGCAGTTCGAAACATTAATAATGAAAGCAGTAGCAGACACTGGAGCATTCAGCAGCGCCATGTCAAAGAAACATTTTGATAAAATAAGCAGAAACCTCTACCAAAAACCAGAAAAAAACAAATCCTCCTGAAATAAACGTCTCTACAGCTTTCCTACACCAATCACCCATTTTATTTACAGTGCAACTGACATTCAAAATTAGCCACTTACAATTTGAGGAACAGTTCATGGTGTTGGAAACACTTTCCGCTATCCTTCTTGGTTTTCCCTTCTTTGACAAAAACGAGATTATTATTGATGCCCACAACCGACTACTCCAAACACCAGAATTTACCTTTCAGCTAAATCTAATGCACATAGAACAACAAACAACAAACAAAAACGTCTCAACAAACAAACAAACGTCTCAACAGCCGGAAAAAAATCATGCAACAAACAAAAACGTCTCAACAGCCGGAAAAAAATCATGCTCAAAACCAAAACAACCTATACGCTCTCACCTGGGGAACAAAAATCCCTGGAACTAATCCCATCGGAGGAAACTGATGCACAAGAACAAATTGGACTCGTAGAGCCTACTGTCAAATTTGAAAAACTGGGCCTTGGTCTAACAAGCAAGCTTGACAAACTTACAAAAAACAAAACTACCACCCTACTTGCAATCAGTACAACAGAAGTTCCACTTCACATTAGACAAGATTCTCCAGTAGCAACATTCGAAATCATCACACCAGAGCAAGCACGCTACCTGATACCACTTGAGCCAAAACTTTTCCCATCAAGCGACTCAAAGAAAACAATAAAGCAAATAGAAAAATCAGAGAGAACAGCAAAAGGCGAAATAAATCATGTAACAATAAAACATGAAAACGGAATCTGGTTTCCGAACCCAGAAACCAATCCCGACACATCCAAGATGAGTGCAGTTGAAAAACGCATATATGACAAACTTGTTAAATTTAAAAATCTTGAAGCAATTCAACCACTCTCGAAAAACGAAGACTTAGCCGGTAATGCACTCAATTATTACCTTCGACTCGCCAAAAACACACGAAACGACCTAGACGATTCGCTTGAACAACTACGCAACCGATATGCAGGAGCAGACCAAAGAAGAAACTTTGAGCTCGATCTGCAATTGACAAAGTTTGAATCTTGAAGCAATTCAACCACTCTCGAAAAACGAAGACAGGAAACTTTTCTTAACGTACTCAAATGGAGCGAAAGCGTACTCTCTGACAAAGACAAAGAAAGAAAAGAACAGCTTCTAGTCGAATTCAATGACATATTCACAAGGCACCGCCTTGACATTGCTACACTCACAAATTCTCAGTCAAATTGACACCAGACACAAACAGACCTGTATACTCAAAAACTCAAAGAATTTCAATCCATCTCAAAGACGATTTGCTTGTTGAACTAACCCTTCTCCAGTACTACGGAGTCATAACAACGCTCCCATTCAGCCACTATTCATCTCCAATATTCGCAAAACGGGAGCCAAATGGGAAGCTCAGAATATTAGTAGATCTCAGAAAAATAAACCATCTCATTAGAAACGACTACAACAATAACAACTTCCCGATAGCTACACTAGCAGATGCGGGCACCCACTTAGCCGGCAAGAAACTCTTTTGCAAACTGGATGGCGGCCACGGCTACTTCTCTGTACCAATGGCAGATGAACAATCAGTACAGTTACTGGCCTTCAACTTCGCATCGAGAACATGCTTTTCAAAGACTGGCCCAAGGACTAAGCAGAAGTGTCAGCGCCTTTAGCTCATTCATGCGTCAAAACCTGGACCCCGTGATAACAGCGGATAAATGCTTTCAGTACGTCGACGACATTGGCATCGGAGCACATGACACAAACGACATGTTGGAAAAACTTCGAGCAGTCTTTACATGCATCCGAGAATCAGGAATGAAACTCGCAACAGGCAAATGCGCATTTGGACTCAGAGAAATACAATTCCTTGGTAATACGATAACCTCTGAGGGTCTCAAAACAATTACACAGAAGATTACAACTTTTCTGAAAACATTCAGAATGCCGCAAAACCCAAAACAAGTCAAACGAATGATCGGATTTTTTCAATTTTACAAAGCCTTTCTCCTTGAATTGCTGAAAAACTTTTACCGTTCTATCGTCTACTTAAGAAAGACACCAATTTCGTGATAGAAGAAGAACACCAAGTTATGCTGGAAAAGCACACAAATGATCTAAGAACAGCCTGTAACCTTTCACTCAGATTACCCAAGTTGACCAGCAATATGTAATAATGGCCGATGCATCCTTTTACGCAGCCGGATGCGTACTAATGATAGAAGACTAGGCAACAAATGATGATAATCAGGAACTGAAAATTTATGCACCCGTCAGTTTTGGATCTAGAATTTTCCACCCAAACCAACTCAAACTTTCGATATATGCGAAAGAATTCCTCGCAGTTCACTTTGCCCTAGACACCTTTGCAAATATTATATGGGGATGTAAAAAACCAATTCTCATTTTGACAGACAACAGATCAGTAACCAGGTTCTTTCAAACAAAAATCATACCGCCAACACTTTGGAATGATCTCGATCATGTACTCAGCTTCGACATCATACTGGGACACATACCCGGAAAAGCCAACTTAGCAGCGGATTATCTGTCGAGAATACACATAAACCCGAAAGAGAAGCTCGAGCTACGCATCAACACACGCATACCGATGCACGAAATCGAAATCAACACAGCAGCAGATACACCTGTTAATTCAATCAGTTATCTGAGCAGCTCAGAAAATGACGATACCCCCAAAATTATGAAAACATACTTACTTGAGAGAAAACAAACCAGCGGAGAAGATCCTATAAATGTTCGAGCTGACGTTCAACTGCAAATTCTCTCACCTGCAACGGAACAAATAAACGCCATTCACGAACAAAACCCATTGCATAAATTCATTACTTATGGGCACGGACCTTTAGACCTGCGTGCCGAACAACAACAAGACAAAGATATCAAACGGGTACTGCTCTGATTTGAGAGAGGTTCACCGACTACAGGACAATATCTATCCAGTGACCTAAAAAAGTATCTCAAGCAGTTCCCAAGACTATCGATAACAGAAGGCGTCCTTCATCGCAAGTTCTATAACCACACTGGAAACCAATTTATTAAAACAATATTGCGTCCCGTCGCACTAACAGAAGGAAGTACTCTACAGAATTCATAACAGTGTTTGGAGTGGGCACAAAGGAGTCTCACTGACAATAGCAGAATTCAGAAAACGATTTTACTTCCCGAACTTAACTGAACGCCTAACAGAATATATCAGAAACTGTCTCACATGCTTGCAAACAAAACCAGCACCAACATCTGCATTGAAACCTCCTTTACAACCACTTTCGTCTCTGCAAAACTTCCCGGCAGACCTTTTACTAATAGATCTGGTGGGAAAGGTGCACCCTTCTCCCTACACGTACATTCTCTCAGGTATTGACGTGTTCTCGAAGTACCTTTTCGCCACACCTCTTATGAAAGGCGACGCAGACATCGTAGCACGAGCCCTTGTCTCAATTTTTCTGAGACACTCCTACATTCCCTCAAGAATCATATGTGACCTTGGAACTGCGTTCACATCCGAATTAATGAGCGAACTAGCAAGCCTATTGGAGGTAGAGCTCAAACATTGCACACTGAAACATGCGCAAACCATTGGCTTACTTGAAAGAAACCACGCACCGCTCAAACAAATCTTGAGAATCAACGAAAACCAAACTTCGTCGGATTGGCACAGATACGTTGACATTGCAGTATTCATTCACAAAAAATCATTTGCACCAGCTCTTGGTTGCACGCCATCTGACGTCTTTCACGGCAGAACACCTATAAATCCTTTGGACCTTAGATTTCAAAACACAAAATTATGGAAGTCTCACCCAAAATACGACTCCATTAAAGAGCTACAAGATAAAACTACTGAGCTTTTCTCCAGCGTAAAAGACAGCCTTATCTCGTCTTATTTGAAATATAAAAAGTACTATGACAGAAAAGCCAACGCCACACCACTAAAACCCAAATAATACTGCCTGATCCTTGACCCAAAAAGCACAACACAAGTAGCAGTGATGAATAAACAGCAAAGCAGGTGGATACCATTATACAGAGTAGAAAAAGTGCTCACGAATGCAAACTACATTGTACGCAAAACCAAAACAAATTACACGCAATGTATCCATCGAATGAGACTTCGACCTGTAAAACCTCAATATCAAGTAGAAGACCTCGAACATGTAGACCCCGGAAACTTTGAAGCAGATCCCACCATACCAGAAGAAGAGAGAGAACCACAGCTGTTCGACAACCAAGTCAGGCACCACATTAACGAAGACAACATGCAGCTACCCATTACAACACCATATGTCCAGTCAGTTTCTTTCAACTCAAACATCCAAACAGCTAATTTTTCTTCTGAAGACCCGCCAATACAATTTCATGATATGACACACGAACCGACGTTTGACCAAGGTGCGTTCTTCGTGGAAGGCTCAGTTCCAAGCGCATACACGCAAGAAACACCAGAATCAATTGATACAGGAGACTACGTCTTCTCAAACAACTCAAACTTCTTACCGTCCGACAGTCGTTTTGGCTCAAATCGACGATACAACCTTCGCAGAAATGATCATCTGGCATTGGCCCGAGAAAACTCGCTATACAACCTCTTGCAAACATCAGAAAAAGCAAAGGAAGAACAGGTAAAAGTAATAACTTACTTCCCACTTGACTACATCCCAGACCCAAACCTGACAATTGATACAACAGAAACTGATCACGATGAGAGCATTGCAGACTCACAAGCAACAAGCTCACAGTCCCGAAACCAGAGTCTCAAAGACTTCACGTTCGATTCATCTGAAAACCTTGGCAATCTATTTGATGACGTTAATAGCCCCGTCTACACGCCCCCAATATTAGACACTACAGGCGAAACCTTATACCGGACCAACTCGATCAACGATATTTACCACAACAATACAACCTCAAGCGATGATGTCCAACAACCGAGATCCGACGAGAACAATGAGCACTCCCTTATAGGAGGCAACATTTCACAAATTGAAAATAACGAGAGCAATAGTGCTATTGCTCAACACGACAACCCAAGAACATCTTCACCACTTCCTCAAAGAGTATCCAACAGAGAACTAGCGGACCTTCGCCAAACGCTTCAAAACAGACGAAGAATTGTTCCGCTAACACTTCACCGTCGGGAGATCAACGGAAACCTTCACCAAACTTTTGGCTTTGAAGATGACAGCCAATAGGAATTGAGCACCAATTCTCTATTATACATACACATTAGATACGTCACCAACCAATAAAAACACTGCAAAAAAATCCTAATTTAAAAGGAAAAAAGACGCAGCTCAAATATTTTCCAAAATTTGGTACCTCAAAATCAGTCGCACAAAGACTCTAATACAATTTCACAAACAAGCCTAGTTAGCAAAATGCTCAATATCGTACCATTTTTACTACAACTTTTACCCCTGATAAAAACGAACCAACCATCGGTGGCAACAAAAGATGGAGTATTATTCAACCTTCATCAGAAAATTCTATTGACAGAAAAATTTGTCAAAACTGAAATCCTGGTCCCCTACCCAATATATAACAAAACAGTGGAAGACAAACTGATCAACTTGACAAAAGAGATAGACAATATGTGGACTTCAGAAAATTATGGATGCCCATTGAACTTCACAAATATGACTGACTCGACAGCAGGCCTCCACTGGATAGCGCAACAACCAATGATAGAAAACCAACAGGCCCAACACGACATTGTAAACCTCAAATTGGAAATGAACACACTACTAAGAGCAAACAGTCAAACTTCTACAACACTGCAAAGACAACCGCGCGGTGCGGCTGCCGCAGCAGCAGCAGCCGCAGTGCTTGGAATTGGAATAGGAACAGGCGACAAACTACTATGCTTCATCAAATCAGTGTTTGTTTTGGAGGATGCGACAAAAGAGTGGCTAGAAACCAGAAAATCAGACAAGCAATGGCTTATCTCCAATACCTAACCGATCATGTTGAACAAATAACAATCCAAAACAAATGTATCAGGTGAACTGAAAACCATCAAAGAAGCCCAGAACGAAATAATTGAGACACAAAACAGGAACTGGGAACTTGCTGAAGGACAATTCAAGGCGTTACGACAAAACGTGCACCACATGAGAAACTGTATCCAATACTTATATGTAAGAGAACAAATCAATCAACATAGTCTCGTACTTAGCAATATTTTTCAAGCAATACTTGCTAACATCAAAACATACCGATCGGCCCTTTATACGTTCCGAATCAACATACTGAATGCCTTGACGCCTCTCATGAACTATTACCAATTAGGGACCGGTTGCATGAAATTCTTACGATTGTTCATTTGCACCAAAATGGACAACAGGATCGATTATCTCTAGCCGTACCAATCCAGGAGATTCTCTCGTACTATGAAACGAAATTAGTCACACAAGTCGAGGCAATTGACGCAGGTCTTATACTTACACTTGCAATTCCAATGGCTTCAAAAAGTACAGTTATGAACGTATTGCATGCCATTCCGATCCCAATGCCGGACGGGGATACGGGTAAAGCTTTAGTTTGGCGACTTCAAGCCAAATACATGGCCGTCTCAGACGACAGAGAAGAACTACCGTTTATCGATGAAGACGAGCTCGCAAATTGTATCGGATCCCAAAAATATGCAATATGCACCAAAGCCATTCCAAAAGAACAGACTTATTAGTCCTGTATGGCTACTTTACTTTACCACGATGACGAGCTACTTGCATTGCAACGCTGTCAACTGGATGTAAAAGAATTGCCGTTGACTGAAAAAGCACGCAATCTCGGCTTCGGTCGTTGGTTAATAACATCGTCCAAAGACGATTATACACTCATCGAAAGCGCTGGTAATGGCAGCAATCCATTGGCAAGAATTGAGCATCCTGGGTGCAGAGTGTGTATCATCACTCTGGGATGTGGAAAACAACTTAGAGGACCAAATGTTCATCTTCGCTCAGACCTCACTGCTTGTGACACAGTACCGGCAATACGGTTAGATTTTCAATTACCAGATCCAATAAGTACACTCTTTAAACTACTGCCCCCATTGGATGAACTACCAAACTTCTCACCAAGATCTGAGGCACAAATTCAAATTCTTCAGCAAATTCAACCAGAGTTCAAACAAATGGAAACACGACGAACAAATAGCAAATCAATAGAACAAATGGCCGAACCAATTTTAGAAAGAATAAGAGCATTCAAGCCCGAACTCGAACACCGATTCGAACAGTACATACCATGGAAAATGTCACTTCTTTTCGGATTCTTATCCTTCTTGATTAGCGTATTACTACATCTAACTTATTCGCATCTTTTACACAAATGGGCAAAACTTCACCGACGTTTCCCTTTCCGAATAACACACGAAGGACGGCGAATAAAAACAAAACCAGTACAAGTTGTCGCATTAAATGACTATGAATACCTACAAGAACATCCAGAACATCCCCTGCACAAATGCTCAATAGTACTACCACTCGAAATTAAAACTGAGTTCGAAAACCAATACGAAGAAAACATAAATAAACCTCGCACTCCTTACACATTCCTAAGAGACACATCAGGAGACTAAAACGTAACGAAGAACCAACTATCAAAATTGATCAAGTCAACAGGCCTGCCGCACCGAGTCAGCCCATCTATACACATATACCGGAACACCCACCGATATCCCATTACGGAGCGTACCCTCTCAGAACAATCAATACAGGAAACGTTACAAAAACCTGACTGGGACTCCAACCCTCAACTTCAGCATGAGAGTGCAGCGCGCTACCAACTGCGCTAAGTGGGACGGCCGCGTGGTCCGTAAAAACAGCTTATAAATAAAAAAAGGAAAAAAAAAGTTAATTTTTTTACCCTTCCCCTTTTCTCTACCCCCTTACCCTTACCCTAGCTTACCCTTACACCCCTTTGCCCTTTCCCAGATTTTCCCACATTATGGAAGCACCGGGAACCCGCCGGGATTCGAACAAGGAACTCCAGCTCAACGGTCAGAGATACTAACCACTGAACTAAGTCACTTGTTAAAAGTTATTAATTGCATTCACCTCTATTCTAAGGCGAATTAGAAATTTTGTTAGCAGTTATGAAGGAAAAATAGAAACTTAAAAACAAACTGAAAAAAACATGATTTAACTACATTTTTGAAAGTCCTAGATATACCAGAGACTCATTTCCCCCCTGGAAAGTACCGCACCATTATACTTGCGAAAACTTACTTCATAATTTCGATATAAGTCGAGTATCAAACCAAAATTTTCATTGAAATTATTCTTTGATAAACCGAAAAAAATAAAAAATTACAGAGCAATTCCCCTTAAACCACTATTGAAAAAGGCGGGGATTTGCTCCCTACCTTTTTATCCACCGTCGAATTTATTTAAAAGAATTTATACTGACGCACTAAACAACGGAGTAATAAGATGCAACTCCCAAAGGAAATTTAACAATTATCTGTCAAAGCGAGAAAAAGAAGGCAATCCATTAACCCGGAAAACGAACTGTCCATCAATCACAATGACAGCCTATAATGGAACACTAATCAACCCAAACAGGGATAATGCCCCACAATCCCAATTAATCAAAATGTCAAATTTCCCCCACTTCCCCCGCAACACTATCAATCATTCAAACTATTTTATGCCTACTAATTACCAGCAACTCTCTTCATTGCTAACTGTTCATTCTCTCAACCTATTACAATTTCTTCGCGGATAGAAACTTGGAAATTATTTCAAACAACAAACAATTTTCCTACAACTAAAATTTTACCTTTTGCTTTACTCCAAACATTTTATAATGAACCCAGTATATCACTTCAGAATTAAAGTTGAGCCGCGCCTTAACACCACATTCAACGGCCAGCCAGCTTATATTACTGAAGACAGCATTGCCTTTTTTACAGATCGTGAAGCAATAATTAGTATTGACATGCTACAGGACAATATTGTCAACAATATTTATTCAATTTCTTTTATCCCCCTTACAGTGAATGAGACATCAGCCGTATGGCAAACAATTCTACAATGCAAACAATCGAGAAATAATTACATTGATGTGAATTTCTATCTTAACTCAGAAGGAGAACCAGTTGCAGTAGAACCATCGCTACCAACCATTTCTGAAAGTCCCGAAAGCCCTGACCCTACATCAGTCCACAATTCAACTGAATTAAATTATATTCCAATTTCTCCCCCATCACCCATTCCATTCTCAGATGACTCCATGTAAATTTCCTCAAATATTTGCATTTATATTCCATTAAAAATCTTATCTCATGTCTTATCCACCAACCCCCACTTTCACCACAATTGACCAATCAGAAGACACCATTCCTTACATCTCTCCAATTCCGACCCAATTTCCACTTTATGCTTACTTTCTCACTGATTTTGATATAAAACTTACAGTCTTTTCTGAATACTTCATATTCCCCTGCAATACCTTATGCTTCTGGATTAACTTCTTGGATAATAATCAAGACAAAAAAATCACTTTGGAACCAGATCATCCAAATTTTCTTACCTTTTTGAATTTCTTACAAAACACCAACGAAGAATTTTTAGAAGGCGAATTTGACCTGTAATTTCTTTTTCAAAACCATATTTACTTATTCTTTCCCTGATATTTCCAAATCTCAAAACCTAGCACCTCAACAATTTTGAATTTTCTTAAAAATCATGACAAGCATTTGGGAACAAATCCGGAATTACGTCGGCCCAGAAGACATCGCCCCAAAATTACACACCAACCACAACATCAACGTTTGCGTGAATCTCGGAATCCAATATAGGGAATGTTTTTTCAATGAATATGCAATATTACAAAATGGAACCATCGTGATCTGGGCACACTCCCATACAGACCTTCTCACGAAAAATGTTTTTTCTACACAACCTGGGAATATTACACCTACGTTTACCACTTTATTACTTCATCCCAAGGTACCCAACTAACTCACCAATTCTGGGATTTTACTCAAACGGACAATGACGACCTCATTGAGTTCGACCCTGTTGGCATCCGTGTATTCACTTAGACTTGCATAATTTTCTTTCAATTTTTTGTCAGAAAATTTTTTTAATCTTCTTTCTCAAGAGTCGCAATTAATTTACGGCATTACTTATTTTACAAACACCGCAAATTATTCAAATGTAACGCCTCCTCTTATTTTTAATTTCTTACCAATTTAATTTTTTTTTTACTTCTGACCAAAAAAATTTTACTCGTGAGTCATAACTCGTGAGCACAATGACCAAGCACCCCTAACATAGCAAACTATTATTAACAAAACTTTTTCCAACCATTATCAGCAAAATCTAACATCCCACCCTCTTATCAGTTCCAAGGGCACGCGATTGAAAGTCAAAAAATTATTGCTTACACTACATACGACTGTACAAAATAACGACCAAAAAAATTCACGAAACATCATTTTTTCTGCAAAACAACACCAAACTAACACAGACCGGACCCTTACCGATTGCTCAGTATCAACAAAAAAAATCGTTTCAAAATACGTTGAAAGGGCACGGGCTTGAAATAATAAAGTCTCAAAAAGTTAAAAAAAAAACCTGGCAGTATAGTTCCAACCCTAACAAAAAAAATAATAATAAATTAAAGTTGAACAACTCACTTATTCCATTGAAGGATCCTTTGGAGGAAGAAACGAATACACAATATTCTCGTTATCGTTCGACTGCGTTTTCGTTTCCCGTTTCCCACCCCATTTTGTTCGATTACCTCGTTTGTTAATTGTTTTTAAAATTATACCACTATTAACGAAACTCTGCACATGCTCAGTCACAACACTAGCACCACCAGTTGACACTTCCCTTTCTTTCGCCCAGTCTAACTGCATTTTTATTTTTATTTGATATTACATTTCTTTTCACCACCCCCTTACGCACACCATAAGCAAACGATCCCAAAGTCCGATCGACAACAACTTCGATTGATCACGCGCCTCCCAGCCAGTCACCACCGACAAACCTCTTGTAAAAGTTAAAACAGCATGCGCACAAAACGAAGGCTGGCACAACACATTATCTTCCGTCGGAATGAAAAACCAAACATCCTTTCTCAAACCACTTGCAGAAGGACCCCTCTTAATTAAATCCATAAAATATTGCGGAGTACCCATAACATTATTAAAATCCCTTGATGTCTGACAACTTCCACAAATCAAAAACAATTTCTCACCACACGGCGTTTTCGAAACACTATCATTACCCCCAATTTCAACATGTGCCGCCGTCCACCACTCATTCCATTGTACCATGGCATCTCTCCTTACACCAGTAAAACCATCAGGCAAAACACCACTCATCAAACCATCCACACAAAACGTCCAACCTATTGAATTACACAAACCAGCATACGACCCAACTTCTTGATACAACCTGCTATCACCACTCTCCAACTTTAATTTACTAACATAATTATACACATCGCCCTGATCTCTACAGCCCCGGAACCCTTCTACTAAGCTTTCTTGTAATCCCACAATTTCTTCATTATTTATTGCCAATGGTACCTTTGGCCAACCATTCTCTTCAACCAGTCCCCCTTTACCTTCTATAGTTATTTTATTCTTTAAGGAGTTCCAACTATTTATACCCCGCCCATCGACTGTTTCCACTTCTTTCCATCCCAGACTTAATTTTTTCCGATTGTAGTACTGATGTTTGAACTCGTTCATTTCGATTAGCAAATCTTGTCTGCCTCGGGTCGTTCTAAACACGATAAATCTGTTTAAAATTACAAAAAAAAATATTAAAGCTAGCCTATGAAATCCTAAATTGTTATAAGTAATTAACGAACCTTTTAGTGTCCATACTTTGATAAAATAGAATATCCCGTCTCTTCGTTATTACAAACGTTTTTGCAAAGCTTCCATGAAAGATCCAACAGTCGATGAATAACGCCGCTATTGAAGTTTGACATCTTCGCAGTAAACGTATTCTGAATAACTTTATCAATAGAGCAGTCAATCATACTGTTCTCAATTTACTTTCCTCCAAAACTTCCATTAGTGACTGTCAATTACTGCCATACCGAGGGAATTACTTCCGAAAACTCCATTAGTGACTGTCATTTACTGCCATGCCGAGGGATTTACTTCATTACTCTACTCCCCTCACAACGTGGAGCAAACGGAACTGCCACACTTGACAGATCACTACTACATTAATCTTCCTGGGAAAAAAGCAAATAAACCCGAAGAGATTATCAAACAACTGTCACACTGATACAAAATTTAATGAACGGCCTCCCACTCTAACCTTACTCAGAGAAAAAGAAACTATTCATCACTTTATCTATTCAGTCCCAGTTTTATTTTTAACAGCGAAGAAAACGGCAGCGAAGAAAACACAACAAATGAACTATCAGCCTGACCCCCCACAACTCTTTTCATTCGTCGGGAGGCTCGCCCTGCTAAAAAAAATGGGCATACCAGAGACGCCGATTTACCGCACCTACGTGCAAATTACATACGTTTGGCAGAGCGAGCCCACGAACCTGGACGTCCTGAGAAAAACAGCCCTCATACCAAGACGAAGCACACTTATGCCTCACCTAAGGAGAGCTGTGGGCGGTCAGGAGGCCCTCAATCTACAAATACAGCCTCACCACTATGTAATCAGACACTTTTAATCTATTTTTGTACAAAACTGCACGCCTTTATTTTTCTAATGCATGCTTACAACACCTGCCACGACCAACACGAACATCATTGAAAAACTTGGCAGGAATCGAGGACACACATCTCCAATCTCTCCATCACCAACTGGACAAATATGGCTCCGATATGGCACGAAACTCACATCCACTTGGCCAACGCGGAATGTAGTATTCTTTTCACAACATACAGCAGTCGCGTTCCCCAGCTCAATTTCCTCGCATACATCAGATGAGAAAACAAGAGGCCACAAAAGAGCAAACAGAAAGTAAACTTTCAGCATTTTGATCTGGAATACTCAATAAAAACTTAGAACAAACCACTATTGATGTTGCTTTCCATTTATACTTTATTAGCCCAGTAAATCCCTTGACTTTGACAATACCACTAATCAAGACCCACTTGGCACAGCACACTAGGCAACCCTGTTTATAATCATAAGATTAAAGGTTCGAAACCCATCGCCTCCGCTTTTTCTAAAGAGCAGTAATATGACGATGCTAAAATTTGATTGGTTGAAAAAGACTTTTGTAAATTCATACAGCACGCATTTAATATCTTGAAATTCAAACAGACGATTCTGCTCAGTACAGTTCAGTTGCTTACTAAATTGCTTGAATTGAAAACTTGTAGCAGAAAAAGAGCGTTTTTACCGAAACCGCGCTCCGAATAGCACTTAGCAAAAACTTGCAATTAAAAGCCTTTATTCGAAAGGATATTGCAACGATAACTCTGTCTTCATACAATATAGCACTTGGCACTAGCACCTACATAGCCGCCTCTAAAAAGATAAAAAAAGAAGCAAGCTAAGAAGAGAGTTATCATAGATCGGAACCAGAAACCTCTTCCGGTATGGTTGAGGCCACGACTGCGGAACGTTTATCAGTGCCTCTGGCCCGAAGGCAATCCCTAAGCTCTACGGGATCCGAAAATCTGTCAGAATGAGCTTTTGGAATTGCTGCAGCCTGTGTTCTGAAACGATAGCTAGTGATTTTGCAGAGACCCTATTTGCTAGGCTAATTCTCATCTGTGCACTTGCAGAAACGCACATGACGGGTGATGGAAAAAAGGCAGAACAGTGGCTATGAATTCCTGAACTCTGGAGTTCCAATGACTGCTGAAATGACACGTAGGAATTGGTCTACCTTTCTAAATTAATGGACATTATAAACGCGTCAGAAGGAAAACCAATAGTTTGGCTGACAGCTAAAACTACAAGATTAAACACTTAACCTATGCTCCCAAAGAAAACTGAACAAAAAGAGTATAGAGTATCTTCAAGAGCTGAAAAAGTCTGGGAAAATGCTTTTTTCTGAAACTTAAGTAATCGAAGGAGTTCCAGCTACTAGTGCTCCGAAATCCAAACGCCACAGTGGGACGAAAGATGCATGAGCAACTTCCCAAATAGGTTGGAGGATTTCCTGAAGATGAAAGTAGCAGAATGGTGAACTGATGACAGAGGCGATCACTGAGCTCACCCTTCGCATCAAGGATAGTTTTTTTAACAAGAAACTAAAAAATGAGCTGGCGAAATTCAAGCACGGAAAAATTTTCACTAATTGAGTATTGTCTAAGTCCATTGAAATCGAAAGTAAATTTTGAAAACTTGACATGACATTTTGCAGGCGAGATAGTCATTGATCATGCAATGATGATCCTTCATGTAAGCAAAAGTTCCCTAAAACAGCGAGCCAGCCGTAAAGGAATAAAGAGATGTCAGATGAGACATCAGAGGAAAAAGTGAAAAGATCTGCCGAACACCGAAATAGGTGAAGGAAGTTACGCTGTATAAGGTGAAGGCAACAGAATTTCACCCATCCAAAATATCGGAAACTTTTAAAAGGATAATGGAAGAGCAAGAGTTATCAGACTTCTGTCAAGCCACCTGATCTCGTCATCCGAGATAAAAACTCTGAAATGATGAGTCAGTGCAAAAAAAATCTTGGAAACAAAAGTATTAGTGATACAGTCAAAACAGATCTGCTCAACAAGGTGAATCCTAACACATCTATAGGCAAAGACGGTCCCATTAAAAACCAGCTCAAATCCTAAGGTCATTAACAGGACAGTCATGATATGAGAATGTCCTGTAAAGACTCGCTCAGGGACTGCAGAATCTCAAGGTTCGAAAAAAAAGAAAGCAAAGAATACGCCCGACTGAAATTACTCAAAAGCATTAGACACAGCTTTTCAAAGCAGCCAGACATCAGAGGCAAGTGTGAAGACTGCCGAACACCGAAGGAACTCGAAGTTTCGCCGTATAAAGTGAAGGCAACACAAAAGTTCCAATGAAAACATCGGAAACGTTAAGGCGGATAATAGAAGCGCAAGAGAAAGGAAGAACAAGAGTTAGACTTTGAGCTTCTCATGAACAATAGTCAAGCCACCTGGCCTCATCACTCGAGATAGAAACAATGGAAAGAGTCAGTGCGTAAAAGATAGCTCGCAAACAAACGTGATAGAGTCAAAAAAGACGTGCTTAACAATAAAATCAATCTTATCAAATATTAACACAACTGCAAAGACAGTGCCACTGAAAACCGACTGAAATCCAACAATAATTTACAGGACAAGCATGATATAAAAAAAACTTCTATAGCTCCGTTGCAGCAGAATCTCAAGGTTTGAGAGAAAGCCAAAAAATGCTCGACAACAAAATTATTCACAAGCATTAAACACAGCTTTTCACAGTAAAAATACCACAGACAGAGAAGTCACAGGAAGGTACAATCGAAAGCAGAGCACGTCCGACGATCTTCGAAGTTCGAAGGCAACTTCGAGCGCTGAACACGGGCAAGGCTCATCGTCAATAAAAATGAAGCTCTCAAGGTCCTAGAAAACGATGTAACTCCCGTCATGACCCAAATATCCTGTATTCTGTGGGAAAACACAGAGTTAGTACCAAAAGAAAACAAAAATAACAAAAAGAAGTGTCTTGACTGTAATGAAGCTGGACCGTATACAGTTCGGCTCCAGAAAAAGTTGAATCACCTTTCAAGCAATTTGACAGCTACTGAAAAATGTACAGATTGCAAGACAAGAGAAAATACTGTACATAAATCTCATTAAAGCCTTCAACCATAAACACTGTAGATAGGAAGCTCTCATAAACACACTGAACGAATACGAGCCCTTGAACCCAGACAGAAATCTTATCCAGAATATACATTCTGATGCGGAAGCCAAAACAGAGCAGAAGTTTCTTTTCAAGGAGGAGGGGGTGAGCAAGGCTGTGTACTCGGCCTTTAATTGATCTTTAACAAGACATGCAGATGCTCGCTAGGCTAATGAAAGACAAGGAAGTCCTTTAACACCTTGCATATGCAGCAGATGACCTATGGTTGCTGGTAATTGGAATTGAAAGACATACTTGATTGCTTCAAAGGAACGGTCACGTAAGCTCGAACGGAAATTTCTCTTCCAAAACAGAGGTGCTGATAAGGAGCGCCCAAGCTGCTAACCGCATGCACTCAAACATTGGTTGACGGAAAGAACTTGAAAACGGAGTTTACATACCGCTGCACTATCATAACTACTGACTCTGATATCAGCAAAGCCATTGATAGTAACTGCGAAAAAGCTAGATTGGCAATAGTCAAGCTCAGGCAGCATCAGTCAGCGGAATACTCAGATTTAAAAAGAAGTGTTGACCAAGGAGCAATCGCTATACAACCATTCCAAGTGTTGACCAAAAAAGAGGTCGTTATTGTTTGGCCTTGAGAAAAGCAACACTAGAAAAACTGATCTGGAGATAACGAGTGCAGTGCTTAATGAAGCACGTCTAATGATTATAAAAAATAATTGAAAATGATGCCCGTAAAGGAATTGAGCGTTACAGCCCCCTTGAAGGATTTAAGAGACCAAAATTGCGGTCAAAAGAGGCAATCTTTGGTTTAGCCTCAACAAATCGAGGACGCTGAGCTATTTTTGGTTTGATAAAGACTTTTCGCAAATAGTGGCTAAGAGCAGTCAAAAACTACCTAAAAAGGCTGACAGTGAAAGATATTCAAGAGTGGATTGCGAAAACGAAGTCGATGAAATACTAAGACAAGGTTGCTAGCACTGAAATCTGTTGGCGAAAGACCACAGATAATATAGCGCTCCGTGAATATTTGCAGTCTCAGGTTGCTACTACACAGGAAATTCACATATGAGAAATGACCACTATGAAACAAAATGGGTTAGATAAATCCTGAAGTAGTTAAGATATGCTGCCCAATAAATGACTATAATAAGTACAAGACAGTTGGTTGGTGGAAACAGCATATGAAAAAACACATCCACAATTCGCGATAGCCGGTTAACAGCGCAAATCGCCTGTCAAGGAAATAGCAAGTACTGAGAAATATAAAGCGAAGCGCACACAAGCTTATATAAATGTCGACAATAGCAACCAATTTCATTACCGAAATGTGCTCGACATTATGTCAAAAAGAGCCCAGTTAACCACTGCTACAATAAACACAGATGATACCGCAGTAAACCACAGAGAAGTCACAAAGCAAGATGCTAGAGGCTCTCAACCCAAAGACTCTTCTATCTGGAAATCCCAGGGAACCGTCTCACGGGAGTCTAAGGATATGATCTTTTCACACTTATCACGATTGCTCAATGGTCTGAGGACTAAACACCAGCCGTCGAGTATCTAACAATATCTACCAATGAAAGTGGCTACACCAACTGGTCTTAAGAGATCGGGCTTATAAGAGCATCCTTTATAACCCGTTCTCATTTCTTCTCTTGTTCCTCAAGATCATTTTTCTAGCCAAGTATCCGTTGAATAAGTAGAGCTATTTCAAGCTTACTTTATGCACAATTTATATTAGACTGCGCACTCTCAACCTTCTAACACTCCCGCTTAAATTGCACATCACTGCTTTCACAGTTTGTAAAAATCTTTCGTCTCCCTTTTGTAATTAGGCTCACACTAGCTTCTGGGCTCATAACCTGCAATGGGGGGCCTGGGCAAGCGCAAATACTTTGAAAATGGACCAATACTGGATTCGAAGCAGCATCTAATACTTGCAAGCTTACTGTGCTAACCATTACAATAACTGCTTAAGCTCTCCAAATTGGGCTATAAACCGTTCTCACAATCTTTCTTGTTCCTCAAGGATTCATTTATCTACCCAGTCAATCTTATCTTATGCACAATTTACACTAGATTGTTGTCTTTCAACCTTCAAACAGAAAAGAAAAATCTACAATGTTACGCCAATAATGAAGATCAGGATGATAACGAGGAGGTTCAATACCTGATTCCACAGTTTTCGAAAAAATAAAAAGTATCAATAGCTCAGTTTCTGATTAACTGATAAAAAGTAATGCATAAAAAAAAATTCGATAAATTCTCTTGTTACCCAGAACGTAATTTTCTACTATTTAGTGAACTCATAGAGCTCTACAAAAATTAGTTAAATTAATCAGGCACAAACCAAAGAGCTTTCGCCTCGTTTATTTGTTATTGTAAAATCATTCGGGAGGTAATGTGACAACATAGAGGCCACTGGGCTAGCATTTCGTGTTGATACTCTCAACAAGAGAGGCCCTTTGACGCGCAGCTCTGATATGCGGAAAACGACATAAAACATAGCCGGCAGATCGTCGGAAAATAGCCGCGATAGACGCTTGGGGCCTTCCATGAATTGAAACAACTAAAGAGATTAGATAGACAGATCGACCACCAGTCCTTTAATAGTCCACTAGACTTTTGGGTAAGCTTTGGACTGTCATTTTTAATGAGACACAAGCTTTATAAGGAGAAAGCTCTAATAGGGCTTTTCAAAATTAGGATCTTTTGCGTTTGTTCCCCCTCAGCTTAGTGGGCGCATATTATTAGCACCCCTCAGATGCACGTGAAATATTTTTTTACATAATGACTTACTATGCAATGGCACGTGTTCTATAACTGGGGGCGCATAACGTATTGGGGGGGGGGGGCACGAACGGAGAAGATCCCAAAATTAATATTCCACATCAAAAACTCAAGACTCTAATAATCAAAATTAGGGCATATATGTTTGGCACTATGGCACTACTTAGATGCACACTATTGACCTTTAATAAGTAAATGTTCATAAAACGTTAAGTTTTATAAGTGAGTTCAGAAATCATTTTTTTGAGCGAGGTAAGTCATTGAAAAAGTCAATTCTAAGAAGTCAGGGTAAGACGAAACAAAAATCTGTTAGACGAAGTAAAAAAACATAGCAGGACAAGTCCTGAAAGACAATTCAAAGATTTGAATTAAAAACTTAAAAGTACTCTACCTGACCAGCAGATCAATTGAACAAAGGCAACCAAAACACAAACAAAATTGAGAAACCAAAACAATCAAACAAACTAAACAAAAATATACTCATTACTAAAACTCTTGAAGCTTTTTCCCTTAGTCAAAATTTCGTCCCTTTAATAAACATGTTTCAAAAATATGTTCGAGACCATTTTTGTTTTTGAAATCGGTCCAGTATTATATCTGCATGACCTGAAAAAATTCATTGGCCCTTGAAGATCGATTAACTCAAAAATGACAAAAAAATATAAAAAAATGAAATCAATTGCAAAATTTAAAAAAATTTTGCTAAAAATTGTGACATCATTATCTTCATAATCATTTCTGTGTCTCTATAGGCTATCCATTAACCCAATTCCAAGCATTAAAAAATTCATTGTCTCGAAGATCGATAGGCAATAATTTTTTCAAAATCTCACATGTCATATTCAAAACATGTTATATTAAAAAATGCCAAATTTTGAGACATTAAAATGTTGAAAACCAATCCATTATTACTAAAAACCACGCAGTGCTCTGTTGTCAAACTACAAAGGACATTTCCTGGTCCCTGAAGCTGGAAAAACTCAAAATGACAAAAATTTTCAAAAAAGTTGAAAAAAATTGCAAAAATTAGTATCATTTTGCATGTTTGTATTAGTAGTACCAAAACATATAGCTCATAAAATGGTCATAACAAGTTATTTTGTGTCGCAATAGGCCTTCATCATTTTCCAAAAACTTCAACGTAAGACTAAAACAAAAAATAAAAAATGAAAAAACATGAAAAATTGCAACATTTTGAGCCCAAAAACTCCTAAAAATGACCTTTCAACCTTTAATTAAGGCAATCCCAGCAGCTGCATCACTGTAAGCACTTGAAGGACTACTGAAGCTTACTTTGGGCCTCTAATGAAACTTAATAACTCTAATGAAACTTAACTTGACGTACAATTCAAAGAATTTTCATTGGCTAAACAGAAAACTAGACCTAGAACGGACTATGAATGGATTGGGAAAACCATTTAGAAAAAATCTAATCCAAAAAAATTTAAAAAAACATAGCAGGACAATTCCTGACGTACTTGACTAAACAGAAAACTAGACCTAGAACAGACTATGAATGGATTGGGAAAACCATTTAGAAAAAATCCAGTCCAAAAAAATAAAAAAACATAGCAGGACAATTCCTGACGTACTTGACTAAACAGAAAACTAGACCTAGAACGGACTATGAATGGATTGGGAAAAACATTTAGAAAAAATCCGATCCAAAAAATCGAAAAAACAGTAAAAATCAAAGTGAAATTGCCACATGCGAACAAAAACCACTAGCGAGAAAGCGAATTTTTGTTCAAACACCGTTTTCTCACTCCACCTTAAATTTAAAGCGAAAAAATTTCACGCCGAAAAACCACTCGCTTTTTCGCTCCACTTCCTATTTCGGTGTGACCAAAATCAGTACTCCAATTTGACTTCAAAAATCATGAAAATGTGTGAACAGATCTTAAAAAAAAGAGCGCCCCAATACAATTCAAACTCTTTGAATTTTAAAAAAAACAGCGCCCCAATACAAATCAAATTCTTTGAATTGTGAAAAATAGGAGCGCTATAATAGCCGCCTGGAATTGAGGACGCGGCTATTAAACAATTACTTTGAAAATTTATACCTGAAATTTAGCTTACATAGCGATTAGACTTCATAACAATGAACCGCTGATTCGACAAAGAAATTCTTTGTCCCAATATTTAGCTAATTAAATAGACCAACTGTATCGTTGAAATGGATAGCATATTGTACCGGGATCTTACAAGGATTGCAATAAATCACAGAACACATCATAAATTTTACGGCCAGAAAACAGCTCAAATTTGAGGTAAGGTATTTTTCCGTTTCCCAGAAACAGCGCAATCCAAGCTATTAATTGAAGATTTCACTTCATCTTCCACATGGCGTCTAGCGAGCTGAAGGGATCACTGGGATCTGAATTCCGCCCAATATGTACTTGGTTATCGTCAAAATTGTGCTTGGGTTTAGGAGATCCAGACTGTGCCCCAATACTGAAACTCTCCGCTGTCATCAACTGACGTAAATCCCGAAGTGGTGAGCCATCCATTCCTCGGGTAGCAGAACTCGCGTCCTAGAACACTATTTTTTTCATGGAGCCCTACATCAGTGGGTATGAATTTTATACACCAGCACTGTGCAACCTAGTTGCAATTGAGAAGCACGGGTTACAAAAGGGTCATACAAACGGCTCTCGTTGAGCCTAAAGATAAGCATTTCTCTGATAATAAATAAAACATTGAAATATTTAATACTTGACTAAATATTAGTATCTCTCCGACCATATTATTGAGATGAGAGGTGTTCCTATTAATGATAGCAACACCTCTCACATCAGGCAGTAACAAACAGAAGTATAATTAATGTACGCCATCAGAGCTAACTTAGCTCGACTTATTTGTTTTCTGAACTTTGAAATTCTAAAACTTCTTAATATTATAACTAACTCATAGGTAGAAACTAGCATGCGCCTTGCAAAATAACGCAATCAAAAGCTTCGAAGCATCCCACTAAACTTGAACGAATGGTTATCACCGGAAGGATGAAAATTAGGCCAGCATCACACAGAGGTGACGGGGAGAAAAATTTTGTTAGAAAAATAGAAGAGAGTGGATGGAAGCGACTATGAACGGCACACATATTCACAATTATTGCCTCAAACTTTGTTTGAGAGCAAGTAGTGGCTCAGTAAGGAAAAACGAAGGCTGAAAACGTGAACAATTAGACTTATTTACCTATATTGTCACACAAAAGCGATGTACCGCAAGGTTACACGGAAAACGGAACAAAAATGGACAATATTCAAACACACCCGGCAAAATATCTGAAAAACAGCCTCCATTGATTCCCGTAACAACAAATGGGATTGAAAGAACAGAAAAAAAGATCGACGTACAAAAAATTTTTTAAAGTGCAAATCATTTTTATTTCAATTTGACAAACTGTTAGACATAATACTGTTTCTTAATGAGGAACAAACAGGCTATCATCAATATCAAAAGCATTAGAGATGGCAACTAAGATTTACAAGAACACAAATTTCAAGTAGCGGGCATATCGAACTGGGCTTAATGGGTTTATCCAGTTTCTATTTTTTTGTTTCTCGATATTGACTGCATTTGTTCTAGATTTTTTGCTGGGCAACTGCATCTTAAAATTATTTCGAGTAGAACGGGAGAAGAGTGAAACTAGCCTGGAGATTTCACATGATGAATAAGCTGTGAACTAAAGTAAAGCGAAACAATTTTCATTTGACGATTAAAACAAAAAAAATACGAGCTCAAAAATTGCCGGTTGAGATGAAGAGAAATTTTCGAAGGCAGACAACGAAGATAAAAACTGGCAACGAACACCAAGATTCGATTAAGCCTCATTTGCAACTATGTGAACTGTCATTATTGAGACTACGTAAGACAAAACTAAAAAAACGGTCAACGTAAATGTTTATGATGTTATATAAATATGTAAAATTTACACCAACATAAGGTATCAATGGTATCAGGGTTTTGGAATACCTCATTAGAAACCAGATAATTCTATTATCAGTATGACTAAGTGATACAAGAGAAACAACAAACGCAGAAAAACTCTGAAATTTAACATTTGACCACACAGAGCGAAGCTCATAGCAATCATCCGACATCAATTCAAAACATTAAACGCGTCAGTAATACTCCATTAGAAAGCCAATAGGAAAGAATACTAAGCGATCAGAGAAAAAAAGAATAACACGTCCTCAAACTCAAAAAAGAGAACACGTGGTACCAGAAGCATAAAAACCATACGCTATTGACTGAAAACGTTACAAAGGTTCACTTAAGCCTAATCAAAAAGCCGATAGGACCCGTCACTAATGAGATTAGGCAACACAAATTCAACATATAATGGCAAAATGCACTATAATTCAATGACTGTTCCAAATAATTGCAATTATGAACCATTAGAAAACATTTACTACATACCAATAGAAATGAAGACAAAACAGTCCAAACAGTAGTCAAACTGCCGCAGGTTCAAATAAATATACCTCTCAAAAAACACTGCGATAATGAACTGCGGATGAGCAGGCGAAACTTTTAAAGCAGGCATAACTTTAAAGAACCATATAGAATAACATTGAAATCAGAATTCAAAAATGTCAATATTTGCATAAAACAAACATTTACATCACGATGAAAATAGCTGAAAATAGGCAGTTAAACAGTAGATCACCACTACTAACTTGAAGCTACCACCTAAATAATATCCGTTGTATATGATGAGCACATTAATCAAATATCTATAAGAAGCAAAATCAGACAGCATATTTATTCACGCCCAACCAGAAACAACAGCGTTTAAAAATGATTCCCAGGAGTGTAAAACAGGTCTTGACATGAGCAGGCGTTACAGTGCACCATTAAAACAATTTCCGGATTAAACAAATCTGGAACAAAGCGGTAACTTCATGACGCTCGAATCTACCAACTCTGTATCAGAAGTCCAATTTAGAAAACAGTATCTATAAAATCGCAAAAAAGAGCGCCTAACGTAAATCTTAAGAGTTCTTTTTAAAACATAACCGACTAAACGTCGGAAGAATTGCTCTCAAATGACTAGTGGTAGCTCTAATCAATTGCAACCTGCTTCAGTCCAGGGGGGGCGGAAATGGGACGAAGAAGTTCAATAGTTAGCTTCAAATAACCACATTAGAGGTTAATATATACCACTATTAAGATTCAAAGTGAAAAATGGCACCAGTTTTGGCGCACTTTTCATTTGACTTTTTGCGAAATTTTTGCATAAAAAAGGCACACACGTTTACAATAATTGCTTCTCTACGAGAGCAATTAATATAAAGGTCTCAAACATGCTTTTCAAGGACTTGCATAGATGACGTTCCAATAAACGTCACTCAGTTAACTTCGGTTTATCAGGACACTTCATGAAATTGCCGCCCGTTAGCAATTTCTGCAAGAATGTCATTGACAAATTGACAAAGAATTTTTTCACTGGCCGCAAAAACTACTCACGCTAGCACATTCTCCGCTGTTGTTTTCATTGCTGGCATCGACCGGCGTCTTCGCAACCGGTTGTAACTTCGGCAATCCGCTTCCACTTGGTGAGTTGATCACTTGATAGCCCGATTGCACACCACGACTGCTCATAAACTGATAAACGTAGTGAAGATAGCACAAGTAAAGGTAGTACAGTTCATTGGGCGAAGATATAATTGCTTGATGGAATAGACGACGAATGTCGTTAACAGCCATGGGAATATCTAAGATGCCGATTCCATGATCTAAATTCTGCATTGCCTGCATTAGCAACATTAGCATTCCACTTTGCAAGACGTCATAACTGAAAACATTCAAATTTGTTCGAACCATCATGAGAGGAGGTTATCGTTAACACAATAAATTGTACAGAAAAAGTAGTTAAAAGTTAGAAATCGCCTGTAATAAAAACTAAATCAAATTTGAAACTAACTTGCTCTGAAGCACGACAGGTGAACTGAAACTTTCTTGCAAGTTGTAGAAATGTCGGACAGTTCTGGCAAATGATATCAGAGGTCCATGTTTTGGATATTTCTCGCCAATTTCGGACGTGGTCATCTTCGGCCACTCCAGAAATTGCAAGTGAGTCACCGTTCTAGACAACAAAACACTATTTCATACAAGGTCAGAGATAACTCGTGTTAATCGTACAAGGTCATGTATGAATTGTATAGCTGCCTGGTTGTCATACAAAGATCATACATCATTTCAGGGAAGCACACAAAAATTCTATAATCTTAATTTTCAGAAGGTGTAAAAATTTCTTGGAAGCCATTCAAGGTGATATATGATTGATTGATATGCCACAAATTCCCGTATTAGTAAGCAGGCATTTAATTTAATATGTCGCATTTTCAGTATTGTTTGATTCTTTAGCTGCAGCCAGTACAAAACATTGGTTTGAATACCCATTTAGAGCCTGATTATGCTGTTATACTAGAAAGTCCACATAACCATTGTAGAGAACATTTTAGAAATTGGGTTACAAAAATCACCCTCTAATGCCCCAATTAATTTGATGAAGTGCTACTGTGATCAGTTTGTTCACTCGTATAATAAGAAGGATTTAACTAATTATTCGGGGCTACATTTGCTGCCTTTGTGTTTTTCTGAACAAGTACGGCGACCTGTAGCGTCATTTTTGTCACGTAGCGTGTTTTCAGAATTTATTACAGCGAAATAGATAAAACATAACCGACTAACGTCGGGCGAATTGCTCTCAAACGACCGACAAGCGGTTGGCTTCGTCAGTAGCTAGCCACGGTTTAATGAGGCTAGATTTAGCTTGATTTGAGTCTTCATTTTTTAAGTTTTCTATCCTTGTCAGTAAAAAAAAATCAAATAAAAACTGATATTTTAAAAATTTACAAAAAATGAAAATTTGCAAAAGAAAAGTGAAAATGTTCAAAACTACTTTCTGCCTCTTTGGTTATGTCAAGTAACCAATCTGCAAGACTTGAAAAGCTTCCTTGGCCAGTAATGATCGTTAAATTCAGAAAAGGACAAAATTAATCAGAAATTTTTAAAACAATCGCAAAATTTTAACAAAATATTGCTAGCTAAAATTCGAGATACTAAAAACTTCAAAACCCCTTCATTGTGTCAAGAGACTATCCAATATCCCTCTCTCAAGCTTGAAATAATTTTGGGACATGATGCTTGAAATAATATAAACTTGGGACATGATAATAATTTTCCAAAAATTTGAAAAAAAAAATTTTACCAGAAAATTGCAAAATCTGGAGTCATTAAAATATTGATAACCATTCCGTTAAACCTGAAATCTATGCAAAAACTTTTCATCAAAACTTGGAGGAGGTCCCGATGACTCTGGTGCCGGAAAAAGGCTTAAAAAAATTCAAAAACATTCAAAAATATTGCAAATATTTTAATAAAAATTGATTATATTAAAATTTTGAAAAACATTCCACTACATCTAAAAGCTAAAATCAAACCCTAGAGGACGTTTAGTGGCTCTTGAGACTGAAGAAACCTAAAAAATGACCAAAAATTTCAAAAATCTTGCAAGTTGCATAACTGCTAAAATTTGCTATAAAGTTCAAAAATAATCCATGCCTAAAAAAACATTTTCTAGTACCTTACTATTAAACCCTAAGAGAGATTTTCTGTTAGGCTGAAAAACCTGGATAATGACAATAAATGTCATAAATATAATTTAAAAAAATTGCAAGTTTTGTAAAAAAAAAGCTAAATTCGTGGTATTGAAAACTTGAAACACTTTATTACATTTAGAAACTGTACAGTAACCTATGCTCAAACCCCAGAGGACATTCCTCGGCTCTTGAGGTGGGAGAAGCCTAAAAACCGACAAAAATTTTCAATAAACTTAAAAATGAAAATTTTATCGAAAAATTGTTTAAATTTGTGACAATAAAAAACTTAAAACTATTCCATGGCCAAAAAAATTTTGCAGTGACTTATTATTAAACCCCTAAGGAGGTTTTGGGGCCCCTGGGTCTGTAACAACTTGAATAAAAAATAAATGTCAAAAAATTGAAGAAATTTGCTCCTTTTGTCGAAAAAATGCTAAAATTCGTGATGTAAAAGTGTTGAAACCTTTCCACTACCACTAGAAACTATACAGTAACCAATTATGAAAACCTAGAGGAGCTTTCTTGGCACCTGGGGCTGAAAACTCAGAAAATGACAAAAATTTTCAAAAATCTTGAAAAAACTGTTTAAATTATTATAAAATTGCGTGTTTTAGCGATCGGTTGTGTGTTAGCGACGGTGGGTGGGGGGGGGGGGGGTGCTTCGCGGGGAGCTGATGGAGAGGGAGGGTGGAGGGCAACAGGGGTGGGGGGCAACCGCGAGGTGGTGGGGGGGGGGGGGTGGGGCAATACTGGCGGGGTGTGGCAACAGTGGGGGTTTCTTCAACCTCTCTCGCGCACTTCACACCATAAGTATAAGTCTCCAAATCAGTTTGAGCTGAAACAGAGCTGAAAGGCTCTAAGAACACTTAATGCCCGCTGGACGTTACCTGTTTGTCACGTTTTTGAGGACGAAAAGTCAAAAGCGTCAGACGAAAAATCGGTCAAGAGAAAAATCGCATTGAAAAAAAGACCGACAGGACTAATATAATTGCTACAAAGGAAGGTTTGAGGTTTTTTGGCTGCAGTGGGAGGTTTTTTGGCTGCAAGGGGGGCCGTTTGGGCTGAACGATGTACAGGGGTTGAGATTGGGGGGGGGTAGTGGGAGTGTGGGGGGTCAACCTTTAAAAACAGCCCTTCACAACATAAGTATAAGTCTGAAAACAGTTTCCGTGAATCGCATTCTTGGAGACTTATGAGCTGAAAGGCTCTACGTGCACTTAATGCCCGCTGGGGTCTACCTGTTTATCCCGTTTTTGAGGACGAAAAGTCGAATGGGTCAGACCAAACAAAAATCGATCAAGAGAAAAATCGAAAACAAGACCGACAAGACTAATATAATTGCTACAAATTCGTTTGAAAGCAATTAATTACAGTGACATAAAGATATCGCCAAAATATATAAAGACAAACATATTTTTAAAAATTGGCTAGCAAGTTGTCGAAACTGTGATTATTGTTGAAATTGGGAAAAAGCGGAAAAGTTGGGAAGATTTTTACATCTGTTAAACTGTGTTTATTCACTCCCTATAGTTTGATCACAAAGCTTTGCATTGGGCTGATTCTATTTGGCTGATTTTGCTCTCGTGGAATTCGGTTACGTTCAATTGCGGAATTCTTTGCAGCCTGAATTCCTCAAAAATTATTTTCATAATTTTGTGGAATTGCCTTACGTTCAAAACCGTAATCCGGTTGCCAAATCCGGCAACTTTACTCCATAATTTGGCATCCAAACTCCACAATATGTGTTACTAAATTCAACGGCTTTGTAGCTAATGATACACTTAATTGTAATAATAAATCGTCACTGTTTATTAAACTCGGGTTAAAATTTTGAGAAGCGTCTAACTTATTTAAAAATTTTAGGCTGAGGGATTTTTATTTTAAACTTAGTTCTGTAAATTCGATAAGAGCGGAACTGGGTTAAAACGGAATTCAGTCTACAAGTTTTGTAGCCGGATTCTACAATTCTTAAATGTTCGGTTTCAGCAAAATTCGGTTACTAATTTCCCTTCAAAATAGCATACCGTTTGATTGTAACGCGATCCCGCAAAGTTCATGTATCCCAAGTGCTACCATAGCAAAACGAAGTTGAATTCCTTCAATTTTTTATTAATTTGGGTAAGTAATTACGGTCTGCCTTTGCGGGGTAATGAAAATCTTGAGACAACAAACCCCAGCGTGTCGCCGATAAGGGCTTCGTTTCACACTGTCTAGAAAATATTTTAAATACTACCTGTTTGAGCTGATGCTGGGTGAGAAAATGTTGAGCGTCCTCTGCAACCAGTATTGAGATACACTTGTGTTCTGAAGTCTCACATAGAAGTCATCTCCAATCTCAACGTTCACTCCTTGCGTCTCGGGAATGTACGGACAACGCTAAAATTGAGAGAATTGACTGGCATATTAGTAAATGCATATTGGCTGGTCTTATGCTACGTGTTGGGGTGATAAACTTTGTTTCTCTAAGTCATTAAAACTGTTAGCTCTAAACTGAAACCATTAAAGAAGTCCAATTATGCTAAATCATACAACCAAAAAAACAACAAAAAAGAGCAAAACTCAAAAGTCATCATTTTATTTAAAAAAATTAAAAACCAACGAAAAACTCAATAAAAACAATAATATCAAATGAGTAAGCAAACGAGACTTTTCATTATGACACTTAGTCATAAAATAACCAAAAGAAAAGCAAAAACAGCTACAACTCAAAAATTCTTTTAAGAAATGATTCAAAGAAGTCAAGGTCTCAAAAGTCAGTAGCTAGCATTTTAAAAAAACCCGGCAGATTGCCCAAAATAGCCGCCGTTGATTCCCATAACCAAGATTGGGATTGAAAGAGGAGACAAAACCAAAAAAATTGATTTTTGTACACAAACTATTTTAAAGTGAGAACTTTTTTAATGTCTTTTTGGAGCTGAACAAACTCCTGTTGCGTAGTGAGACGACACAGGTGCTAGCATCAATACTAATAAGCATCAGAGATGGTAAATAAGAACAAAGTTCGAGTAACGGGCATCCAAAATTGCGCTTTATGGGTTTATCCCGTTTCTATTTCTGATTTTGTTTTTTATATTCACTCTTCTCATTTTGAATTGCTTTGCCGAGCAACTACTGTCTAAAAACACTTTCAGTAGAATGAGAGAAGAGTTAAACTCGCTTAGAGAAGTCAAAAAGATTTCACGCAAAATGAACAAGATGTGAACTAAGGTAAAGCGAAATAAATTTAGTACAACGAAAAAAAATAGGAGCACTATAATAGGCTGCTGAGAAGCTGAGGCGGCCATTTAAAATTTTATTAAATATGCCTATGCCTCATTAGGAAGCTCGTGACGATAACCATTACTAAGCCTAAGCAACATCACCTCGAACGAACACCAAGTAAGCGCAAAACTCAACAATTCACTAACCTTTTTTGAAAAACAGTGTCACAGTAATTTAAACTACCAGCTGTTATCTGAAACACTTAAATGATTAGAAAGCCGGAAAGACCTGTCATTAATGAGCTTCGGCAACAAGACATCAAAAATAACAATCGTTGAGAAAAACCCCAAAAGTTCACGTTCTATGTAGTGCGAAAGTCAACAATACCCAGCGGATTGCCGGGAAATAGCCGCCATTGATTCCCAAGGCACCGATTGAGATGCAAAAGAAAAACAATTGATCGTTTCACAAAAAAAATAAAGTATGAACTAAGTTGATTGGCTTTCGTAGTTATGAGTACTCCTTGTTCTTAATCAGAGGCTGCATGAGCTCACATTAAATGGCAAAATGCATTAGAGATGTTAACTAAGACTTATAGGAAAAAAAGAGGGCATCTAAAATATTGCGTTACGGGTTTATCCCGTTTCTATTTTAATCTCGTTTTCAGATACTGATTCTGTTCACTATCGATTGCTTTACGGAGCACCTGCTGTTTAAAAACACTTTCAGCGGAATGACCGAAGAATGAAATTAGCTTAGAGAAGTCAAAGATTTCATGCAAATGTTGAACAAGCTGTGAACTAAGGTGAAGCGAAACAAAATTTTCTTCAACGATGTAAATAAACATAGCAGGGCAAGTCCCGAAAAACAACCCAAAGAATTGAATTATCTAAAGACATGACAAAATTTTACAGAAGACTAAAACGCAAAAAACCATGAACCTATATGCGCAAAACTAAACAAAGAATCTAGAAACAATTAGAAAATTAGCCTTCCCGCCCTTAGAGAGAGTACACAATACAACAACCTAGTTGGCAGACAAAGCAAAAAAGCGAAAAAAGTATTTTGAAATTCAGTCGATTCAAAGTAAAACAAACATAACTCAGTTCCTTAATCCTTAAACGCATCATAACGAAAAAAATCATAAAATATCTTTTAGTAGTTCTAATGGCTGAAGAAGGGACAATACAACTACAAATGAAGGCGAGATACACAAATTCAATTCAACAATTCGAAAACAGTCTCTCAGTCCATGAGCAAAAATTGAAGCACATAAACAGACTAAAATAACGCCGCACTCCAAGGCCAATAAAATTTGTATTTTTCTTAGAGTGAGCCGCAAGAAACAACTAACGTCGGGCGAATTGATCTCAAACGACCGGCGAGCGATTAGCTTCGTCAGTAGCTAGCCACGGTTTAGTGAGCCTAGCTTTAGCTTGATTCGACTCTGCAACTATTAGTTTCCTAGCTTTGTAAGTAAATAAACCAAATAAAAAACTGATATTTTAAAAAATTTGCAATATTTTGCGAAACTAAAAAACTTCCAGATTTCGCAGTGAAAATGCTCCGAACTATTTTGTGTCCTGGAGTTCAGTCAAGTAACCCATCTGCAAGACAAAAAATTTCGTTGGCCACTAATGATCGTTAAACTCAGAAAAGAACAAAATTATTCAAAAGTTTCGAAAAGAAAAGCAAAAAATCTTGCTAAAATTCAAGACCATTGTCTCAAGACACTATCCAGTATCCCTATTCCCAGCTTCAAATTGTGTCACTGGCTCATGTAGATCCATAGACTTGGAACATAACAATTTTTCAAAAATTGTCTTTAAAATATTGATGACCACTCCATTAGCTCTAGAAACTATGCGACAGCTTACCTTGAGGAAGTCCCTATGACCCTGGTGCCGGAAAAAATGATTTAAAAAATTCAAAAGGATTCAAAAACTTGAAAAATACAAATAATTTTAAATATGGCTGATATTAAAATCTTGAAAAACATTCCATTACATCTAGAAGCTATGCAGTAACCTATAATCAAACCCTAGAGGAATTTATGTGGCTGTGAGGCTGGAGAAACCTAAAAACCGACAAAAATTTTTGAAAAACTTGAAAATGCAAGTTTTATAAAAAAAAAATTGATAAAATTTGTCATATTAAAAAATTGAAAGCTATTCCGTGGCAAATGAAACTTTTTCAGTAACTTATTATCAAACCCTTAAGGACGTTTTCTGGTCCCTGCATCCGGCAAGACGCGGATAGTGAAAATAAATGTCTAAAAAATTGAAAAAATTTGCACGTTTTGTCAAAAAGATGCTAAAATTCGTAATGTTAAAATCTTGAAAACAATCCATTACATTTAGAAACTATACAATAAACTATTTTCAAACCCTAGATGAGGTTTCTCGACTCTTGAGGCTGGAGAAACCTAAAATCCGACAAAAATTTTCAAAAAAACTTGAAAATGCAAGTTTCAGCAAAAATATTGATAAAATTTGTCATTAAAAAATTGAAAGCTAATCCGTAGCAAATGCATTTTTTCAGTAACTTATTATCAAGACCCTAAGGACGTTTTCTAGCCCCTGCTTCTGAGAAGACGCGGATAATGAAAAATAAATGTCCAAAAAATTGGAAAAGTTTGCACATTTTGTCAAAAATTGATAAAACTTGTGATGTTAAAATTTTAAAACCATTCCACTACCACTAAAAACTATGCAGTAAACTATTATAAAACCCTAGAGGAGGTTCCTTGATATCTGGCTGAAAATACTCAAAAAATGATAAAAATTGTCAAAAAGCTTGAAAAAAATTGTGAAAGTTAGTATAAAATTGCGAGTTTTTAGCGATCGGTTGATCGTCAGTAGCCACGGGGGCGAGGGGGATGAGTGGTGAACCGGGGGCTGATGGGGGAAGGAGGGGGCATCAGTGTGGGGCAAAAGCGTGGTGGGGGGCGGTGGGCGCAATATTGGGGGGTCAACAGTGAGGGTGTCTTCAACCTCTAAGATCCGCCCTTCACACCATAAGTATAAGTCTCCAAAACAGTTTGAGCTGAAACAGAGCTAAAAGACGCTAAGAGCACTTAATGCCCACTGGGCGCTACCTGTTTATCCCGTTTTTGAGGACGAAAAGTCAAAAGCGTCAGACGAAAAATCGGTCAAGCGAAAAATCGCATAAAAAAGACCGACAGGACTAATATAATTGCTACAAACTTCGTTTGAGAGCAATTAAAAAGTTTAGACTAAAAAGTCAACTATCATGTGTCAAAACGGAAAATTGCTTCCTATGATTTCCAACATTTAATTAGAAGCAGTTTTTCCTCATTAGCAACCAAAGAAACCTGTCATAAAGAAGACAAAATAAAACCAAAATAAAACCAATTTTCGAAAAACTAAAGAACGGCTTATACTTTTGCATTAACAACAGAAGAGTAACCGATAGCATAATAAGTGAATTTCTTCAATTAAAAAATCTCCATTAGCCACCAAACAGTCTTGTCATTTTGTCAATTTGAGAATTAGCGATAAGACACCAAATGTAAAACAAATACAAGCACTATTCAAAAATTCATTAATATTTTTTAAGCAACGAACAACATATACTTCATTGAGAGCAATAGGTATAGCCTGAAAAGATAAAATCGATCGGTTTAAGCATCCTAAGCAGCTGTTGACACCTGAGCAGTATGACACCTGTTATTACTGAAACTAAAAGCTAAGACAACAAAGAGAGTGACAAAAACTCAAAACAAAAAACCAGCAAAATTTCTTGAAATCAATTAGTGTCAAAGTCAAGAAATCAATAGCATTTAACTGAAAAAAGGGATTGAATGATCACAAAAAAGTTCCCAAAACACGAAAAAACTCAAAAATTAATTTAAATTTTTTTAAACAAATAGTGTCAGTCATGAAAACCACTAAATAAGAGCTCACACCAATAAGTAGGTTCATTTATGTCTGAGTAGCAAGCAACAAGACCTGTGATTTATGATACAAAGCGACAGGACAAGCAATATTCATTTAAAAAACTGGGCAAGATTCTAATATTAACAATACTTCGACTACAAATAGTCATAAAAGCTGTAGCTGTTCAATGATGAATTCAAGCAAATGCATATAGGCACAATTAGACTAAAAATGTATCCTCTAAATAGCACTCAAGAGAAGATACACTGAAAATAGAAGTCAAATTGATGCAAGTGAAAATAATTTCTTCGGAAAAACCGAGTTGTTCAAACAAATTCTCACTCTACTTTAAAGGTAGTTTGAAAAAAAAAACACTTCTCGGACCTACTCAATTCTTTGCTTCCAAAATGTGTGAAAAGATCTTTAAAAAGACAGATCACCAATACGATCCCAATACTTTTGATTGTAAAAAATGAGCGCTATAATAGCCAGCTGAGAAGCTGAGAGCGGCTATTAAAAACCGCAAACCTGTGGACTGAAATCAAAAATTTGTTCATTTATAACTCATTATAACTCATCTATAACTCAGCGCGGTTGGCTCCGTCAGTATCTAGCCACGGTTCATTTTCTAAGAACCGCCCTACACATCATAAGTACAAGTCTCCAAAAAGTTTCTGTGAATAGCATACTTGGAGACTACTGAGCTGAAAGGCTCTAAGAGAAATCAATGCCTACTGGGCTCTACCTCTATATACTGTTTCTGAGGATGGAACGTCTAATGGGTCAGACGAAAAATCTGTCAAGCGAAAAATAGCGTAAAAAGAACGGGATTAAGATAATAGCTACACACTTCGTTTGAGAGCAATTAACAATGATTTCATTAAAAAATACTAGTTAAGTTATTTATGATAAAACATTTCTATTATAATTGAACGTTATGAGGGTAACAGATAATATCACGCGACGTCACAGCAGCTGATGTGCGGCATCAACAAGAGTTAAGGAAAGCGAGAGAGAGAGAGAGAGAGAGAGAGAGAGAGAGAGATGAAAACGTGAACAACAAAGAGAAGGAAAGAAACCCCAACCGACAGAGAGCCAAGAATTTTTCCATGATGAGATTCGACTCCGCAGATTTTAGGTTTCTGGCCTTGTTATTAAATCATATAGAAAAAACTGATGTGCAAAATTTACAAAGTTTTCAGATTTGGCAGTGAAAAAATGTTCATAACAAATTTTTGTCTCTGGAGTTCTGTCATGAAACCCATCTGCAAGACTTGAAAATTGCGATGGCCAGTAATGATTGTTAAACTCAGAAAAGGCCAAAAAATTTTAAAATAATCGCGAATTTTAGCAAAGTCTTGAAAAAAAGTTTTATGATATTAAAATCATCGGAAAACTCAAGCCCTATATAACTCCACTGGCTCAAAAAGAACCATAAACTTGGAACATGCTAATAATTTTCCAAAAATTAAATTTAAAAAATTTTTTAAATTAAAATTTAACAAAATTTCACAAAAAATTGAGTCATCAAAATATTGAAAACCATTCCATTAACTCTAGAAACCATGCAGAAGCTTATTATCAAATCTTGGAGGAGACCCCTGGTGACGGAAAATAAAAAAAAATTCCATATTCAAAACTTGAAAAAAGGCAATTCTATTTTTTTTAAAAAAAATAACTAAAATTCGTGATATTAAAATCTTGAAAAATATTTTACTAGCTCTTGAAACTATGCAGTGACCAACCATCAAACCCTAGAGGAAGCTCCTTGGCTCTTGAGGATGGAGAAACTTAAGAAATAATAAAAAAAAATCAATAATAATTGGAATTGCAAGTTTTATTTTTAAAAATGCTAGAAGTGAATGCTAAGTTGAAAATCATTCCATTGGCGATAAAGTTTTTCATTATCTTATTATCAAACCCATAAGGAGGTTTTCTTGACCCTGGGGCTGGAAAAAGATGAATAATGAGAAATGTCAGAAAAAAATTTCATGTTTTCCCAACAATGCTAAAATTTGTGATGTTAAAATGTTGGAAACCCTTAAATTACCACTAAAAGCTGAAGAACCTAAAAATGACATTACAAAAAAAAATTGAAAAAATTGCAAGTTTTATAAAAAAAAGCTAAAATTTTTATTAAAAAGTTGAAAACTATTCCATGACCAATAAAAAAATTGCAGTAAGTATAATCAAACCCTTAAGGATGTTTTCTGGCCCCTGGCTCTGGAAAAACTTGAATAATGACAATGTCAAAATTGAAAAAAACTCCAGATTTTTTTTTCAAAAAAATCGTGATGTTAAAAAGTTGAAAATCATACAACCATCATTAGAAACTATGCAGTAATCTATTATCAAACCCTAGAGGATGTTCCTTGACACCTAGAGCTCAAAAATATCACAAATTTTAAAAAGGCTTGAAAAAATTTTGAGAACTAGTATAAATTTGAGTGTTTTTGTTTGGATTACCAAAACATATAGTTCTTAAAATGGTCATAAAAAGTACCTATGTCTTGAAAAAAAAACCTTAATCAACTTAGCAAGCCTAAATTGTAGACTGGTCTAACAAAAAATTCGAAAAATGACAAAAGACGAAAAATTGCAACATTTTGGGCTCAAAAACTCCTAACGATCTTTTAACCTTAAACTACGGTCATTCCAGTAACTTCACCACACTTAGCACTCGAAAGAATACTAAAAGGCTCAGGGTCACTAATGAAACTTAATGACCGCCTGGGTTCTACCTCTTTATCCCGTTTTTAAGGACAAAGTCAAATGGGTCTCCGAAACAGTTTCTGTGGATCGCATACTTGCAGACTAATGAGGTGAAAGGGTCTAAGACGAAATGCCCTCTGGGCTCTACCTGTATCCTGTTTTTGAGGACAAAAAGTCAAATGGGCCAGACGAAAAATCGGTCAAGCAAAAAATCGCATAAAAAACCAACAGGACTAATATAATTGCTACAAATTTCGTTTGAGAGCAATTAATAATTGATGAAAGCAGACAGCATAAGAGTCAAAAACCATTAACACGAGAGCTGTCCATTGAATTCTAAAATCAAGAGTTATTTCAAGGTTTAAACCACTCGTTGTTTTGCTCCTTTTGATACTCCAGCGTGATTGAAAACAATTCTACTAAATGAGAAAAAAGTGCACAGATCTAAAATAAAAAGTTTTTTGGCCAGTAAAGATCTAAAAAAAATCAAAAACTTCAAAAACAATTGCAAATTTCAACAAAATCTTGCTAAAATTTGAGATATTAACATCTTCAGAGACATTTAACTGTCTCCAGAGACTATCCAGTATTCCTATTTCAAACCTTAATTAGCTTAACTGGCTCACAAACATCGATACATTTGGAACAATAATTATTAGAAATAATGAAAAAACTTCAATTCTATCAAAAATATGCTAAAACTCGTGTTATTAAAATATTCATAACCAGTCCATTGCCTCTAGCAACTATTCAGTAACTCATTCGCAACTAAAATATTGAACACCAATCCATGGCCACTAAAAAACTTTTCAGCACCCTATTGCCCAACCCTATAGGAGGTTTCCTGACTGCTGGGGCTGAAAAATGTTGAACTTTTTTTTAAATGCAAGTTTTTATCAAAAAATTGCTAAAATTCGTGCTGTTAAAATGTTGAAAACCATTCCATTATCACTACAAAATCAGCAGTAACCTATTAAAAGTAACCTAGTCAAACCCTGCAGGAGCTTTTTTGACACCAAGGGCTGAAGAAACCCAAAAAAGACAAAATTTTCTAAAACTTGAAATTTTAAAAATAAGTATAAATTTGAATGTTTAAGTTTCGAGTACCATACATATAGCTCTTAAAATGGTAATAAAAAGTAATTACTTCTTGCAAAAGACCTTTTGTCAACTTTTACAAACCCTCAATTTTAGCCTGGTCCACTAAAAATTCAAAAAGACAAAAAAACTCCAAAGAGCAACCTTTTGAGATCAAAAACTCCTAAAAAATGACTTTTTAACCTTGAAATACGGCCCTCCCAGTAGCTTCACCACTCTAAGCACACGACGGACCACTAAACGCGGCTAAGGGCTTCTAATGAAAACTGATAAGCCCGCTGAGCTTTACATATTTATCCATTTTTGAAAGCTCAATCAAAGTCATGAAAAAAGGTGTATAAACCTCTTACAAAAAGACAGAGCACAAATACAATCCAATTCTTGGATTGTAAAAAGCAGAGAACCTAAATAATAGCCTTCGAGACTGACAGCGGCCATTAGTAAACATAGCCTACAGATTGCCGGAAAATAGCCACCGTTGACGCGCTTGATGCACATCGAGATTAAAACAAGAAAAAAAAAGGTAAATTGACCAAACTTTTCTCCGTGTTCTTTTTTCAGTGTCAAAAAGTGTTCTACTTTGGCATGCAGATTCAGTTGGATTATATAACTATATTTAATTCAGCAATTAAATTAAGAGCTAATAAGCTTAAGACCAATATCAGCTAGCAAACACTCTAATGAACTTTGAAAAACTAATTCTCCCGACTTAATGACCCGCGCCTTTATCGGTTTTTGCCGTCTTTTTTGATTTTGATCTTTTGACTCGGACAGAATTGACCTCTTTGCGTAATTGAATGCATGAAAGAATTTAAACTCCATTCACTTGAAACTGTGAGTGAAGTAAGTCAGAAGTGAAACGTGAAAATCGTGACATACGTAAAACGAAAAAAGTGATCAAAAGGCAAAGCGAAATTTTAAAAAGGAGAGCGTCTAAAAAACAGCCGTTGAGAGGATGAAGGCGGCTATTAAAAATATTAATAGCAAATAGTATAAATTAATAGTAGCAAGCTGGGGTTTAGGGATGCTTAATTGCTACAACTTTTGTTAGAGAGCAATTAATTAAAAAATATTTAAACAAAAATTTCTGCAAAAAGCTAGGTCAGTACTTTGCAAACAATTAGTTTGAAAATCCCTTTAAATATTTTATGTTAAAGCAATGGCACAGCTAAGTCTACCTAAGCTCAAATTTGCATCAAAAATTTATCGACTTTATCGAAAATTTATCAAATTTATCGAAAATGCTAGAGAGAGAGAGTGAGAGAGTGCGAAGAAGTAGGTGTGAAAAACGAGTTATATTATTTGATCACTTGCGTTCTTTCACGCCGGTTTTTTAGTTTTAACTCTAATTTTGTGAGTGAAAGGTTATACTAGCTAGTCTGAAATATTTCGACTAGCTAGAGATATTTCAGACTAGCTCGTACAACCTTTCTCACAAAATTAGAGTTAAAACTAAAGAACCAGCTTGACAGACCGCAAGTGACTAAAAATTATATAACTCGCTTTACACACCTACTTGTCGCTCGCTCTTTCTTTCTCTCTCGGATTAAGGAAAGAACAAAAACCACTCTGAACCACTCTGAACAAAAGTACTCTCTCTGTTTTTCTGTTTTTGATTTTTGCTCAGCACAGTTGCCTAAACACTTCTTTTGACGTAAAGCATTTGACTTCCTTTAAAGCACATCCTCTAAAAAAGAAGTCACCGACAAATGAACCGATTAACGTCAGATAAATTCATCTCGAACGACAGGTGGGGAAATTAATGCAGAGGGGATGTATCTTTGATAATTTTTTATGCGTAAAAAAGTTTCTACCACGCAGGGTTTGAGGTCCCGACCACCGCCTCATTCGATTGAATCACCAATCACTCGGTTATCTGAGCCTGGTTATCTTACAATCACTTGTTTTAGCAACAGACTTAATTTCCGCATAAACGCAACCAAGTCACGCAAAAATCAACAAGTCAAGCGTGAAAAAGTCACCCGAGAATTGAAATCAGAAGAACGTTCTATAGCAAAAATATCAAGCAGAAATTTTGCTTTAAAAGGACACACACGTTTACTGTAGTTGCTCCGAACTTCGTTCAAGAGCAAATAAAAATAGATCTCCGTCAAAAGCGATCTTGTGATTAATAGCGTCAAAATCAATCTTGCGATTTATGGCGTCAAAGCATCAACATCAAACACCATTTAGATAACGCAAAGTCATTGATGAGAAAAATGCTCGAAAAAACTATAGAAAAAGAATATAGATCCAAGGAAGCTCCATTCTGAAAAACTGAAGAGAAAAACAATTGGTAAACACGCTTTCGCAAATTGCTAACTAAAAAACCGGAATGGGGGTCACGAGATGGAGGGTTAGGAGGGCTGACTTAAAATTCTCAGCGATTTTGTAAGTGAGGTCCAAATTTGTTTGGTCCGCGGTTTTCGAACTTAAAAATATCCGCGGTTTTCGAACTGAAAAAATAACCGAACCTCATTTCGACTTTGAAATGACACCACCAATGTAACGCCAAATTCTTCAACACTATTCCAAAATGTCTTCATATGTGGCTCCGTTTCCACAGCACCAAATAAAGCGAATCTCGGCAGAAGCTCCGAGATTGAGTCAATATCAACTGAAACCATTTTTGAATCTTCGTTTCCACTTCGAAGCAGTGTGTTGTGAGTGTAACATTTGGAGGTTCGATTCGATTCCTTCGGAATTCTCATCTCATCGTTCGAAATAGACAACTGGCAAGATGATTGAACAGTTTGCAAGAATCGCGACTCCAAATCAGACCATTCTCGTTGCAGAATAGTCGGTCCATTTAACGTTTGTTTGTGCATATTTACAACATGTTTTTCAAGTTTATCCAGGTCTGATTTTAATTTACTCATCGATTCCGCATCTTTGTAGAGTTCTGATGTTCTGGCAATTGGTTGAACTCGTTGAACATTGGATCTTGGCAAAAATTTAATCAACAAGGTTTGATCTCCGGACGACTGGTCACAGTTCTGAAAATTCGATGTTTCGGCAACATTACGTTGTACATCTTGTTTTACGTTTGTAACTGACATCACAGAGCTCGAATCAACGTTATTTTGCCCCGCGTTTTCTGTAACAACCTCACGCAAAGAGCTAGAGTTGCTTAGACCTGAATCGGGTAAACTTGATTGTTTCGTGACTGACGTTCCATATTCCAGGGAATTTTGTCCGCGGGAAACCTCAGCATTCATTTGTTCAAGTTGCCTATCTATTTCTGACATATTATCGAAAGAATCGGAATTGTTCGCAGTTGTTGAATCCGTTTTTGGCAGTGTTTGGTTTGATGTCTGAGCAGATATGTTCGACCCATTGGTTGGTTTCAGTGGCTCAGCTTGAAGAGATTGTACCTGGAAATTTAAGTGGCCACTTTCAGAATAATGACTCCCTTTATTTTGTTCAAAGGTCTGCGATTGGCTCGTTGACTTTTGAACTTGTGTTTGGGCGATGGATGTACTCTGATAACTGCTCTGTTGTTCCAAACCCGAAGGGTTAGTAAACGTTTGTGCGACATTGGTTCCAATACCTGAAGTTCGTGTTTGACTTTGTCCGAAATTTTGGTAGCTAACATGACTTGCCTGTTGACTTTGAAGCTGTTGTTCGCTCTGGTTGCTTGACTGATTTTGCCCGACTGGGCTATTCTGGTTTGCTGGAACTTTCTGTGCTGCCAACTCCGATAGACGTTTCTGCTCCTGAACTTGTTTTTGTCTCATCATTTCTTGCTGTTGTTTCATCATGGCAGCTAGAACTTTGTGGTCTACTGGCTTCTTTGGATCATACGTTGCGAAGTACTCACTCATGTTAATATCAGGGCCAATATTAGCCGGAGCAGCTAAAGTTGGATTATGAGAAACTGGGACGCTTCCTTGTTGATAACCAGTCCATTGAGAAACCGGGCCCTGCACCGATTGATATGATGGATAGTTACTGGCTTCATTCTGTGGTATCGGATTATTGGTATTCAGGGATGATTGGTTATGATAGTTGGATAGGTTCGGTACTTGGTTTTGGGTCGCATTTACAGAGCTATTTTGGGGTACTGAGTTGGTACTATTTGCGGCAGATGCCACCGGCAAACTTGTGTTTCCCGGCAAAAAATTGGTAGTTTGATTTTGAAATGTAGCATTTTGGTATTGACTAACTTGTTGATTCTGATTTAGAGTTTGATAATAGACATCGTTAAAACCAGCAGTATTCAAATTTACAGCTTCAGGTTTTACTCGTTGATTTTGCTGATACTGTTGCTGCATATAACTGTAATTCATCATAATCTGATTCATAAAAAGTTGCTGCTGTGCTTTCTGCTCTTCCAGCTGTTTTTCCAAAGCCTTCTGTTGTTTTTCTATTTGCACTTGAATCAACTTTTGTTGTTCCTTCATCATCTTTTCCTGGTTTTCAGTTTCAATTCTCTTGACATTTTGTTCGTGCTGCAGTTTTTGGTCATTAAGTTGTCGCTCTAATTCAACCTGACGTTTATTTTGCATTTCCAACTGTTGTAGCAACGCTGTTTGCTGTTGTTTCATGTACTCAATTTGCGCCAATTGCTCTCGATTATCAGTGACATTGCTACTAGAAGAATTACCTTGACTTTGTGTCATAGAACCCGGTTGATAAGATGCTGCAGAATTTATGGAACTATACGGACTTCCAGCTTGAATTTGTGTACCTGGTAGAGTGTACTGATTAGTCGTAACAGCATGTGGCGGCTGAAATGGTACCTGGGGCAATGATGAGTACGGGTTTGAAACTTGATGCGGAATTGTGGCACCTGCTTGCATATTTTGACCGTGGGTATTGGCCTGATAATACTGATGCTGATATCCTGTTTGATGGTACATGAAGTTAGACGAAACAGGTGCCGCTTGCTGATTTGAGACATTTTGCGGAATCGTTGATGTATGAGACACGCCTTGACTTGAGGCTATGTTTGGTGCGACAACAGCCGTAGGAACTGAGTGAGATCTCTGGTTTTGCAACGTTGGGCCGTACGCCACACTTCCCTGATTTGCATTGTTAGGGTTAGGCGCAGGTATATACTGCTGAGGAGGTACAGGGTTCGCAACACTATATGGATATACAACGGCGGCACTCTGGTGAATGTTAGCAGAAATGGCAGGATTCTGGAAAGGTGTCACATTTGGATCAGGGTTTTGTTGATAAGGAGCAGCATTTTGTCCAAAGGCTGAATTCGTTCCAGGATCAATTTGAGAAACAGGAGTCATGGATTGTGAAGGGCCAGGTCTACTTGTCCCAGAACCCGGCACACTTGCAGGTCCATGCATTGACACAGGCGTGATCGCGGTAGTTGGTAGTGTCGCAGTATCTCTTCTTCGATTTGTTGAACGATTAACACTTGTTCGTCTAGGGGGCATCGATACTGGGGTTACAGCTGCTACCGACGGAACGGAACTTCCACCAAAAAGCAATCGTTTCTCATCTTCTGAAAGTGCATCTAACATTGGATTTCCTTGAGCACCTCCGGAGCCAATATTATCAGGCAATCCCTGATTGTACGACATGCTAGCTGGAATCTTGTTGCTAGCTACGGATTCTGATGGCATATTTGCTCCAAAATTTGTGTGCGTTAGAGCGTTATGAGTCGGCGACAAAGGTTGTGGAGGTGCCGAGGCAGCAGAAGTCGGCGCAACGCCCATTTGTAACTGTTTAAGCTCCTCTGGCGACAAAGTTTCTATCAACTGTCGTTCTTCAGGAGTGAGAGTTTTCAGAAACTCTGGATCCAACATTGAACTCAAGTCAGGGTCCTTAACTGTATTTGGTTTCACAACTGCCGGATCTGGTCCTAAAACATAGTACACTATTCTCAATCGCTATTTTTGTTTACCAAACTTTTTATCAAGACAGCAATAGAAGCCATGAAATGAGCGACTCAAGAAATGAAAAAATACTAACTTGTAACAGTCGGCGAGGATGGCATTAAGTTTGGCTTCTTTGCAGTGGGACGCTCCGGTTTATCTGAAATACACCAATAATTTGAGGCTATGAATAACATGGCGAGTAATGTACAACAATCGCAAATACACATCTCAAACATTTGCTTCAATACCCTCTAATGGTCGGGGAACTATGCTCAACTAACTGGTTTTGTTCAGTCAATTTAGGCCGAATGATCTTTTTCACGGAGAAAGCAATAAGTGCTATCATTAGAAATCCCTTCAAGTGCAGAATATTTTACTGAGGGGTTTCTTGAATTCCATTTTTCCTAGGAGTTTTAGAGGTTTTCTGAACATTGACTGATTTTCAGATTTTTTTGCTGGCGTTTTCAGCAATTTTCATTCAAAGATTTTTATAATTTGTTCGTCAACGGGGTTTGCACCCAAACCTCCAAGATAACAGTCAAATATTTTAACCACTAAGCTACAATGGCTTTGATTCTTATTCGCTAACAATCGCTATTATATTAGCAACAAAGTTTATTATTTCACAAAGAGGGCAACTTAGATCACTAAAAAATGAAGAACTCAAATATGGAAAATTCACTCAAAAAGCCATTAGGAAGCGCCATAATTCCTCATTGGCAAACTCTGAGAGCTGGCAATATTGATACAACGTTGAACGATAAAAAAACGCGAAAACGTTAAAAAAAAACACCAATATTTAAAGACAACTAATGGTTTCATGGTCATAGGAAGAATTAGCTGCCGGTTCAGGGATTCCAACAATTGCAGATAAACCAATTAGAACACGCGTTTTTAAGAGCACACAAGAGAAAAAACGGGTCTTTCTCATTATAGCCCCCCCCCCCCCCCCCCCCCCAAAAAAAAAAAAAAAATCAAGTTATAGCATACAATTCAATTCATCATTTATACTTACAATTGTTGGTTACAAGTTTTTGTTTTGTTCCAGTATCGAATGCTGGAATTTTCCAATCGCCGTCATTATTTCATGGAACGGGTCCAGGTTTTTTCGAATAACATGCTTTCTGAACAGGAACTCCGCAAGATACGAATCAATCATATCCCTATTAGTCCCATGCATTTTTTGTTTTTTGATTTTGCATCCCTCCACATTGACTCAACGCTATTCGTGTGTGCGCCTGTCGTCGGATCCACAAAGTTTTCAGAATGGTTTACGGTTTGATGACTGTATGAGGGATGCTTGTCGAGAACTTTATATGCAGACCATAAATCCGAAATTATCGTTGACCCAGGCTCAACATAAGTGTGTCAGAGTTCCGATTTTCAATTTTACAACGAAAGCTTTCTTTGTCTCACGACATATTCCTCCAAAAACCCAAACTTGTGGGTACACTCGGCCCCTGTTTGATTTACGTTTGGAGAAGAGACTTTAATCTATCTCAACGATGCAATCTTTTCCACCATTTTTTACCGAATTGTCTATCATCAGCCATGTGCAAACCTCCCTCATGTACATGTTGAAATCCACAGCGGTATTCTTGGACATTCCCAGCTGGTTTTTGCAATAGTTGATTGTTGCAACATCAGTGCTCCATGCGTATATGAACAATAAGATTTTGTCAAGTCCCATTCGAGATCCAGCCAACCATGTTCCAGTTCTGATACTGTAATCCATTCGGTATCCCCTGATTTTGCATCGCCATCTATCCCGTCGCGCCAGTTGGCCGTCCGGGCTGCTTAACAGCATCTCATGCCCGTTAGGGCAATGCTTCACTTGAGGGATTATATCATACTCTTGAAAGAGCGCTATTGTTTCCCATTTATGTTTGCAGGTTTCTACAATTTTCATTAAGTTCATGGGAGCCATTTCGTCTTATCTCTGTAGCAGCTGAAATGCGGTTATGAGAAGTCAACTAAAATCAATTATAATGGGCAAGCCCATGTCATCATCCGGCGGCTCGCCTACAATGATTTCTGATTTTGTGTTAAAGAAGTGGTTATTAATTTCAGTGGCGCGCCTACATCGATTTCCGATTTTGTGTTAAAGAGGTGGTTATGAATTTTCATCTGGGGGGGGGCTATAGGTTACATGCCCACTAAGCTGGGGGGGCTAAAATGGGAAAGACCCGAAAAAACAAACAGAAGTCAAATAGCCGCACGTGGAAAAAAAATATTCTCAATTAACATAAGGTCGCTTCAAACCTAATGGAAAAAAATCACGACTCGAAAATTCGGACCTAAGAGCCGTTCCGCTCCTTTTACTACTCCAGCGTAACTAAAATTACGACTATACTTTGACTTCTCATTGAGACTACAAAGCCGAGAAAATAAAAGTAAAAAAAAAGACAGCGCACCAATACAATCCAAATAATCAAAAAATCTTTTTAAAAATATAGGGCCACTAAAATGGACATGGACGGCTAAGAAGTTGAGCAAATTTCTGTTCCAACTACAACTCAAATTTAATTGAGTTGTAGTTGGAACAGAACAAAAAGTACAACCAAGACTCGCAAAATGCGATTAAAAAATGAAAACTACAAAACCTGCTAAAAAAGAGCCCAACAGGGCAAAATGGCGATAAAATGTCAAAATTCCATAATACTTGCATCAGTTGATCAAAGATTCTTCAAAATTTACGATTACTCTGTACTATATTTGAGAAAACACCGTTTGCAAAACCAGCTTTGAAACAAAAACCAGCTTTGAAAAAGCCGAACGCGATCAAAAATTTAGCTAGTTTAGCGCAAAACATTTTCGAGCTATTTTTCCTCCCCATCGCTGTCAGAGGGATGCATGAACAGAAAAGCATCTTAGAGTTTCTCTGCTTTTGACTTCTGTTCAGCAGCTTGTTTGACCTAAAAACTACATTTCACGCACGGCATTTGAATTCCTCTAAAACACATACCCTAAAAACGGATGCCACAAATAAGCATACCCAGCATATTGCCGAAAAAAGCTGCCATTGATTCCCATTATCATGATTGGGATTAAAAGAAAATGAAAAAAAAACGATTTTTGTAGAAAAAATTTTTTAAGTGCGAACTATTTCGATGTCATTTCGTAGTTGAACATACTCCTGCTTCATAGTGAGATAATATATGTGCTCGAATCAATACCAAAAAGCATTAGAGATGGTAACTAACATTTATAAGTAAAAAGTTTGAGTTACGGGCATCTAAAATTCGGCTTTATGGTTTTATCCCGATTCTATTTCTGATATAGTTTTTTTGATACTGACTCTGCTCATTTTGAATTGCTTTGCTCAGCAACCGCTGTCTAAAAACACTTTTAGCCGAATGAGAAAAGAGTGAAATTAGCCTAGAGAAGTCAAAAAGATTTCACGCGAAATGTTGAACAAGCTGTGAATTAAGGTAAAGCGAAAAAAAGATCGACTAAGTAAAAAATATAGGACAAGTCCTGAATTACAATACAAAGAAATTTCATTGAATAAACAAAAACTAGAATGCACCAGGAACTGACTGCGAAAACCTTAAAGAAAAAATCCTATCAAGAAAGATCGAAAAAACAGAAAATCATAGTGAAATTGCCGTATATAGACAAAAAACCACTAGCGAGAAAAGGGATATTTAGTTCAAACAAAAAAAACTAGTCCTAGAATGAAAAAGGAATGAATTGGAAAATCCATATAGAAAAAAATCCAATCCAAAAAACCAAAAAAAGAAATCAAAATGAAATTGCCGCATGTAAACAAAACACTAGCGAGAAAGCGAAATTTTCACACACCGTTTTCTCACTGTAGTTTAAAATTAGAGTAACAAAAATTCACGCCACCAAACCGCTCGCTTTTTCGCTCTACTTCCGGTTTCGGCGTGACCCAAATCACGACTCCAATTTGACTTCAAAAATCATAAAAATGTTTGAACAGATCTTAAAAGATCTTAAAATGTTTGAAAAGACAGCGCCCCAATACAACTCAAATTCTTTGAATTGTAAAAAACATAAGAGCGCTATAATAGCCGACTGAGAAGATGAGGCGGCTATTAAAAACATAGCCGGCAAATTTCCGGATAATAGCTGTCGTTGACGCGCTTGACGCATATCGGGATTGAAACAGAAGAAAAAGAAAAGACAGAAAATTACCGATTTTTTCGAGTGTCAAAAAGTGCCTTATTTGGTGTGCAGTTTGTTAGATTCTCAAAACTATACTGAATTCTGCTTCCAAACTGAAAACTATTAAGCATAATACTAATGCCAGGTAGCAATCGCTCTAATGAAGTTAGATAACCTAATGCGCTATGACTTAATGACCGGGCTTTATCAGTTTACCCCGTTTCTTTTGATTTTACTTTTTTGACCTTGCCTGTATTCAGTACATTGCGTAATTCAATAAGTGACATAATTTAACTTCCATTTAGTTGAAACAATGAGTGAAGTAAGTCAGAAGTCAAACGTGAAAATCGTGACATATATAAAACGAAAAATCTGATCAAAAGATAAAGCGAACCAAAAAAACATAGCCGAAAGAATCCCGGAAGAGACTTGAATCGTCGGAAATCTGCAGAAAAAAGTTGCAAAAAAGAAGTGCATTCGAACATTGCAGCAAAAACTATTATCTTTGTGTTAAAACCTTTATTCTTTACTTTGCTAGACTCGATTAAAATATTAAAATTTATTGCTGTCAAAAGAAAGATTTGAGCATTGACATCATTCAAATAATCTAGCATAAAAAAATCACGACATCATTCGGAAACGAAACAAAAAGCCGCTCAAATTTAAATAAAGAGACAAAATTTTGACAGTAAAAGCTTGATGCTAATCCTGATACAGCACCTGATTAAATTGGACAAATAAATGCAAATGGACAAATACTGATACGACAAAAATGACACTGCCATTATCATGAAATATTTTCCAGAAATGACCCGAAAAGCTTAGAAATAGTCTGACTTCGGCAAAAAAGACACTGTGAGAAAACATAAGGCAGATAAAATTGTTAGTAACAGAGCTGAATTATTCAAAAAAAGAAAAATTAGAACAAATTTAGAAAACTTTTTGAAATTTGATTTAAAGTCACATCAACTCAGGCGAAAACAAGATACACTTCTCTCTTGTTGTTACCAAAGCCTAGCCTCAAGAATATTCGACAAAAATAGTGAAAATATTTAAAATTACAACTCTCAGCGCCGCATTATATAAGAAAACAAATTCAAACCGAAAAACCAAATCTAAGAGAAAACTAAAATCATTGTAATTTTAAAAAAACATCAAAACCATTTAATCGTCACAGCCAGTCAAACTATAGCTCTTAAAAATGCTACAATGACAAATTGTAGAATAAAGCTGATACAGACACACTGAAACAAAGGCTACTTTTGAAGGAAACTTTTCAAAGATAAAATCAAATTGAAAAAACATTGAGGTGAAAATTTTCATTATTAATCTTCCAACGTTCAGCAAAATAAACGATGCATTCTTTTTTCATAATGAAATAGTGAAAAACAGCTCGAATATTCGAAAAACATTTTCCAAAGAAAATATTAAAATTTCAATTATGAAACAAATTTTCTGTGAATTTCAAAGACGTAGCGCCAAAAAACTTAAGACTAGCGTTAAAAACTTAAAAACAATGAACTGAAACTACCGAGAGTGCACAAAACTCTTTTTCTAGCATTGAAAACCAAAATACAAAAAAAATTTGATCAAAAAGACAAAATCGAATTAGCACGTTAATAATTTTGCAAAATCAAAAAATCTAAGGTAAAAAAAGAGCCGAGGCATTTGATGCATGATTTATCGACGTTAAGTTGCTCTATACACTAATTTTGAAGGAAAAACAATTCGAAGGAGAAAATTGACCATAATTATGACCAAATATCTAGAATAAACTATTGTGAAACCTAAACCTCCACGAATGTCCTAAAAAAATTAAGGAAGAATAGAAAAGGCATTCAAAAACTAAATGAACAAAAAAACTAGAAAAAATTAATGAGATTTTTAGTAGAACAAGGAAAGATAACGCCGAATAAAGTTCCTTTGCAATGAGAGCAATGAAAAGCTCGCAAAACAATGGGCAAGTCAAAATAGGCTGAGAAACCTGTAAGATTTAAAAACTGCAAAATAGAAAAATGGTGTAACATTTCTCAATTTTTCTGTCAGTTTTCCTAAGAAAAAAATGTTTTATACCATCAAAATTTTAATGAATTGGTATCGGAAAATTCCTTAAGTCAGAAACTTCTATTCAAATCCCACTTAAAGCATTAAAATAAAAAAAACAGGCAAAAAATCATTAAATTTTGTCTAAAAATCAGCAAAACTGATCAAAAACCTCCAAATTAGCATTAAACTCAAATTAACAACTTGAAACCTTCAATTCTTATCAAATCAAGCCTGAATCTAAGAAGATATCACAACAAAACCTCAACCATCTAAAGTTGAAAAAAACTGCTTTTAAAAGCCGCACGTGACCAAAAAATTCTTCTCGCTTGGAGAAAATATTTTCACACATCAGTTTCTCGCTCTCTTAAAAACAGCGGTACGAACAAAACTACTCACTTTTCGCTACGCTCTTCATTTTTGTTCAGCACTAAAATATTCGAATTTTTTCACGACTTTCGTTTCCCGCTTCAAAAAATCACTCCAATAAAATTGAATAAAAAAAAGATAGCAGTACAAGTCCTGACGTACAAATAAAAGAATTTTCATAGACTAAACAAAAACTAGACCTAAAACAGCCTAAGAAAGAATTGGAAAAACCAATTCTAAAAAAAATCAGATCAAAAACAAAATCAATGTGAAATTCCGCCTGTGAAAAAAACCATTAGTGAGAAATGGAAATTTCATTCAAACAAAAATCTAGGTCTATAATGAGCTATGAAAGGATAATAAAAACCATTTAGAAAACAACCGATTGAAAAGAAAATCGAAAAAACAGAAAAAAATCAAAGTGAAATTGCCGCATGTGAACAAAAAACCACTACCGAGAAAGCCAATTTTTGTTCAAACACCGTATTCTCGCTCTAATTGAAAATTAGAGCGAAAAAATTTCACGCCGCAAAACCACTCGCTTTTTCTCTCCACTTCCTTTTTCGGCGTGACCAAAATCACTACTCAAATTAGACCTCAAAAATAAAGAAAATAAGTGAAAAGATTTAAAAAAAACATAGAATGAAGACTTCCGGTAGGGACTCGAAGCGCCAAAACTTCACAAAAAAACCGTAACCGCAGCTGATGCTATTAATCTTTGTCTTAAATCATTCACTCATTATTTCCCGAGGTCTGTTCTAAAAATTGGTGAAACTTACACCACTATCCCAAGAGAAACAAAATGTAGCAAAAATTGATATTATTGAAAATGTTTTCTGACGTTATAAAAATCCGAAATAATTAGAATGGTCAAAATACTGATAGGCTCAATTTCCCTACACCGACAAAGCACTCAATTTCCCTCAAATATTTTTCGATTCTAATCTCAAATAGATCGCGAAACGGCAGATCCTAATCTTAGAATTTAAATTAAATTTTTCAAAAAAGAATGTTCGAATACAAAAAGAATTTACGAATCAGAAAACCCCTACAATAAATTTTTTAACAACTGCAATTAAGACAAACACAACACACACTTCTTCATTGTTGTATGAAGGCTAGACATGGTTTCATACTAATTCAAAAATTAAACTAATCATGGAAAAGACATAAGCAACAGAATAAATTTCAAAGGCAAAAAATCGTTTAAAAAAACCAAGGCCGGAAAAAAATTGCAATAAAGAGTAATAAGTAAAAGTTTTGGAAAAGGCTTTTTAGCAAACATCAGTACTGCCTTATCTTGAATGAAATCAATTGCAAACCAAAGAAATGACGAAAATCTAAGAAAAAGCTGCAAACATTATTCTATTTTTTAACGAATGAAAAAATCATTACAACGAATTTAAATGTGGGTGCCAGGACAAAGCTCGAATGATACAAACTAGAATGTAAAGAATATGGACACATAGTAAGAAACATCGTAACAAAAAGACTAATTCTTGATTTTTTAAGTGAAAAATCAAATTCAAAAAATCAGGAAAAACGAATACATTCTATTGTTCAGCATTAGGGACATAGAAAAGACAACGAGTCATCCGAGACAAAGATTCGTCTTCCTGAACAGAACAAAAAAGAAAAATAACAATTCAAACAAACATTGAAACATTTTGCAAAAAAATGGTCAAAAAATTTTTGAGACTTCAATTATACAAAAAAATTTTAACTGTTTTTGTTTCAAAAACTTAATGCCAAAAAAGATTGAATTTTATTAAAACAACATTAAATTCCCGCATGTTGCAAAAAAGACTATTTCGAGTAATAAAATCAAAATACATACAAAAAACTGGAAAAAATGGGAAACAAACTAACAAATCGAATAAGCAAATGTACAATTTTATAAAAACAAACTTACATCGAGGTAGAAAGAGGCGTTGAATATATGAATTATCAAAAGAAAGCTGCCATATTAACTGATTTTTGACAAAAAGACGGAAAGATCCAAAAATGGAGAAATTAATAGAAAAGCCAAAAATTAACCAAAAAATCAAGAAATATGTGTCAATTTTGTACTTCAAACGCATTTTCAGGCTCTACAAAACACTGCGGTATCGCTTTCCGAGGTTTACATTTCAATATAACATCGAATAAAAATTATTTCTACAAAAAAAATAAAACATACCCAGCAGATTGTCGGAAAATAGCCGCCGTTGATTCCAATAAGCATGATTGGGATTGAACGAATAGAATATATTGAAAAAAAAAAAGATTTTTGTACAAAAATATTTTTTAAGTCCGATTTATTTTGATGGCATTTCGTAGTTGAACATACTTCTGTTTCTTAGAGAGAGGCTACAGGGGCTACTATCAACACCAATAAGCAATAGAGGTGGTAACAAAGACTTATAGGAACGACGTTCAAATAGCGGGCATCTAAAATTAGGCTTTATGGGTTTATCCCGTTTCTATTTCTGACTTCAATTTTTTATACCGACTCTGTTCATTTTGAATTGCTTTGCTTAGCAACTGATGTTCAAATTCACTTTTAGCAGAATGAGAGAACAGAGAAACTAGCCTAGAGAAGTCAAAAAGATTTCACGCAAAATGTCGAAAAAGCGGCAAAATGGTAAAGCGAAAAAAAGTTTGACGAAGTAAAAAAAAAATACGAGCGCAATAATAGCCGGCTGAGAAGATGAGGGCGGCTATTAATCACAAGAAAAAGAACTGGGCAACTGAGACGAAAAAATGGCTAAAAACGGTTATCTATATGCGCCATTCAGTCAAAATCTACTTTTCTAAGTCAAAAAGTCATTCAATAAACGCAGCACATGATCATAAAAACTACTTTCGCTCAGAAAAAAATAGTTCACTCGGCAATTTTACTCACTTTCGCTTTTAGGTCAAAACATCGTCTGAAGGAATAGTAATTCCGGTAAAAAAAAAACCAATACTCCTCGAGTCGTAAAAACCTTCGAGTCGTGTGAAAACCAATACTCCTCTTCGAGTCGTAAAAAAAGGAGAGCCTAAATAATAGCCGTTGAGAGGCTGACGACGGCTACTAAAAATTAATCACCATCACTCCTCTTCGAGTCGTGGAGTGATGTTGACATAAATAATAACCTTTGAGAGACCGATGGCTGCTATTAAAACCTTTGTCTTTGAGAAAATCGAAATATTGATTTCGAAATATTCAAATACGAAATACTCGAAGCTGGGGCTTGATTTAAGCAGCGGAATAGTTGCTTCGAAAAATTCACTTGAAAAACCAAATCGGCCAGGCAAACACGATCCAAATGTCTAGAAAGAGCAATAGGACACAATTGGTAACAGCTAACAACTTAGAGCAATTTGAGAGCAATTCAAGACATATTTTTAGAAAAGTGTTAATACATCAAATTGAGGTCTAAAATTGAACGTTTTCACTACCAAAGAAGCAACTGCAATTGAAAATCGCCGGATTAGATATCGACCGTCCATAATAGAATACTTTTAAAATTCTCGGCACACGAGGTCGTCAAAGTAATACATAATTTACTCTGGTCAATTTTTACTTTTGCGAGCTGTAATGATTCGCTCTCTCGTTTCCTCTTCCAGCTGACTCAAATCTAACAGCTTCTCTCTCAGTGCTGACACTTTGCTGCTCAGATCCGAGTAAAAATCAAGGAACTCCTGTAACTTCTGCCGGAGCTGAAAACAGGAGTCGAAGGACAAAACCAGCTCTTCAACTCTATCTTCACGCCTGAAATAAGCAGTATTGACACAATGCCATACTTATTATTGAAGGTTCTTGCTTCAAATACGTGCAGTAAATTTCGCAGATATAAGGGAAAATAAGAGAAAAAATAAGATATAAGAGAAAAAATTGTCTCCGTTAAAAATCATTGCTATAATCAAATTACGACTCAACAACTCCAAAGATATCCTTCAACCGCATATTAAAGAGAAGAACATTTCATTCACACAAAAGTATTGAAAAGGTGAAAACCATGTGAAAGTAAAATCAGAAGTACCTTTTAGCCTCAAAGGCTTTCACTCTACAAATAACGGCACCCACACTAAAGTATTACACAAAAGTAACAAGTTACCTCCTATTCATTTCATCCAGCTTCCTTTTTGCAACTGCATACTCAGCATAGGCTTCTTCAACAGCCGAACAAATGTTAGTCTGTGCTGACAAATTCTGTCTCATCAATCCCACAGTTTTCTCATGTTTCTTCAGCTCTTCTTCAAAAATAGCCTCATGATTCGAATCTTTCGTAGCAGAAAGTTGGACTGTGATATCGTCAGCATCCATCTCATTTTTCAACTGCTCTAGGAATTTCTCACGCTGCGCTTTCATTTCCTTGATTTTATCAATCAGTCGTTTAATTTTCTCCATTGGCTTCAGTTGATCGGCTGAAACAATTTGTACAATGATCATTAAACTACTGCAGAAAATTTAAAAGGTCCGGAACACTCAAAAATTGCTCGGAAGTAATGGTTGGCTTAGGCCTCAACTACTCATATTACGTAGCAAAACTTTTTGGCTCATTTGGCCTTTCGCGGACTACAGCGAAAATACTTTGTCTTCAACTCTCGTACACAGTCACTGTTATTCATTATGAAAACGCTATACGTTAACCGAATAACGGTGAAGTGACCGGATAAGCGTAAAGTTTGTCCCTTGTATAGATGATTAACTTAACAATTGCCCACGACTATGAGTTTTCACAAACATCTAACATAGCTGGCAGATTGCCAGAAAAGAGCCGCAATAGATTCGTAGATCGGCAGTCTAAAAAAATCAGTAAAAAAAGAGACCAAAAAAAATTTGTCTTTTCATTGAAGGCTGATCTGTTATATTTTGATTAAAAATCTGTATAAGTTATTGCTGCCTATAGCTGATCTCAAATAGCCTTCATTTAGAGTGACACACACCCATTTGACCTTATCTCTTTGAAATAAAGTAAATAAAAGTCAATTTCAAAGCGAGGAAGTCATTTTTGAGAGTGAGGTAAGTCAAGTGTGACCAAAAATTTAATCACGCGAATGAACTCGCTCCACTAAGAGCAAAAAATGACGTCACGCATGCAATTCAGTTGAAATTGCATGAACGAATGAACAAAAAGCGGCTGTGACGTCATATGGTAGTAACAATAATCATGACGACGAAATAAAAAAAAACATAGCAGGACAAATCCTGACGTACAATTCAGAGAATTTTCATTGACTAAACAGAAAACTAGACCTAGAACGGACTATGAATGGATTGGAAAAACCATTTAGAAAAGAATCCGATCCAAAAAATCGAAAAAAAAACAGTAAAAATCAAAGTGAAATTGCCGCATGTGAGCAAAAACCACTAGCGAGAAGGCGAATTTTTGTTCAAACACCGTTTTCTCACTCTACTTTAAATTTGGAGCGAAAAAATTTCACGCCGCAAAACCACTCGCTTTATCGCTCCACTTCCTGTTTCGGCGTGACCAAAATCACTACTCCAATTTGACTTCAAAAATCATGAAAATGTGAACAGATCTTAAAAAAAAGACAGCGCCCCAATACAATTCAAATTCTTTGAATTGTAAAAAACCAAGAGAAGGCCAATAATAGCCCCAGCTATCGCTGTGCGGCTATTAATCACAAACAAATAACTGCAATTAGTGACGAAAGGGACAATTCTGCAAACTAATCCGGAAAACTGCCGGAAAATAGCTGCCATTGAATCCCATAACACCGATTGGGAATTGATTGTTTTTCCAGCTTTAGCTTAATTGAAATGAAGTGATGTCAGCGCAGCGGGGGGAGGTGCGCCGGGGGGAATGATGCGGGCAATGGTGGTGATGGTGGCGGTGGGTGGGGGGGGTTTAGGGGTCAAACTTAAAGAGCCGCCTTTCACATCATGAGTATAAGTCTCCAAAACAGATTCTGAGAACCGGATAACTGAACACTAGTGAGCTGAAATTCTCTAAGAGCACTTAATGCCCGCTGGGTGCTACCTGTTTATCCCGTTGTTAAGGAAAAAAAGTCAAATGCGTCAGTCGAAAAATTGGTCAAGCGAGAAATCGCATAAAAAAGACCGACAGGACTAATATAATTGCTACAAACTTCGTTTGAGAGCAATTAATCACAAAATCTCAAGTCCGCAAATTTAATGCCCTCGTTTTCAAGCGTACTCTCAGATTAGTGAATGAAAATATTTTTCTCTCCTTTTGACTTTTGTGAAGCAGATTGACCCAAGCAGTTGTTTTAACTTGCGGATAATTGTTTCTCAATGATATATCACAAATTAGTACCAAAACCAGCAAACATTAGACCTGTTAACTAAGACTAATTAGATCAAAGTTCAAAAACCAGGGACTTTATGCGTTTATCTCGTCTCGATTTTTGATATCGCTTTTTCGTCTCCATTTGTTTTATGTTGTTTTGCTTTGCAACAGCTGTTTAGAAGCTCTTTGAGCATAATGAGCGAAAGAAACTAACCTAACGAAGAGAACAAAATTTCAAGCAAAATGCCAAAAAAGAGGCAAAATTAGCTACAACTAAACAAATTTCTTAGGTACAACTAAACTTCTTTCGCATGACAGGCAGGGCAATTTAATTGAGGATGCTGCAGCATAGATAAATTTCTATGGAGGCTAAAAATTCCGACCATGGAGAGACCTCCAAACTAGCACTGGGGCAAATTAACCACCCGGCTATCAGGGCCTTGAAGTATCTTATCTTACAGTCGGTTTTGTTTTAACAAACTATTTTTGAAACATAACCGACTAACGTGGGGCGAATTGCTCTCAAACGACTTATGAGCAGTTGGCTTTGTTAGTACCTAGCTGCGCGGCTTAAGGTAATCCTTAGCTTAATTGAGAGGTGTGGTAAGTGTTCGGGTTTACGGGTGGAATGAGGTGATATGGGAGAGGGTGGTGGAAGAAGGGAGCGGGAGGAAGTGAGAGGGTTAAAAGGGGAAGGGTCGAACTCCAAGGACCACCCTTCATATCATAAATCTGTCCCTTAAACTGCTTCGGTGAACCGCATTCTTAGTAAAACAATTAAAAGAGCAATTTAGGCTGCGCAAAAAAGAAGACGTCAAGCGTCAAAAGCTGAAATGATAAACGTTTAAAAAACGACCAAGGAAAATATTTTGCATGAAAGACACGTTTGCAAACTTCAAACAATGTCCGAGAGCAATTTAAAAGGATCTAATCTGCTTCCCCCTCAACTACTTTTTGGGCATATAGCGTTTACGCCTCCAGGCGCACGTGCTATTTTTCATATTAAAGTTTAAGCTGTCGACGGCTATTAAACATAACTGACTAACATCTGCTGAATTGCTCTCGAACAACTGGCGAGATTTAGAAAGGGTCATGTTCTAGGACAAAAAGGTCAAGCAAAAATTTTGCATAGAAGAAACACGTTTTAAATAATAGCATCGAACTTCGTTCGAGAGCAATTAAAGATGAGACCAATACCGGCCAGCTTTTCATTAGACCTAACGTAGTAAATTGCCGCCACTTGAGTCCAGTTGCTTAAAATTCTGAGTGAAAGATCCGAGTCAAGATGTCAAGGATGTGAAAGTAGCTGAAAAATTCAAACCGATAAACCAAAAATATTGCATTAAAAACATACCCAGCAGATTGCCGGAAAATAACCGCCGTTGATTCCCATAACAGATTGGGATTGAAAGAAGAGAAAAAACTAGTGAAAAAATGATTTTGGTACAAACAACTTTAAAGTGCGAACTATTTTGATGTCATTTTAGAGCTGAACGTACTCCTGTTTCGTAGTGAGACCACACAAGGGCTAGTATCAATACCAATAAGCATTAGCGATGGTAACTAAGAACAAAGTTTGAGTAACAGGCATCTAAAATTGGGCTTTATGGGTTTATCTCGTTTCTCTTTCTGATTTCGTTTTTTAATACTGACTCTTTAGCAGAATGAGAGAAGAGTAAAACTAGCCTAGAGAAGTCAGAAAGATTTCACGCAAAATCTTGAACAAGCTGTGAACTAAGACAAAGCAAAAATTTTTTATTCGACGAAGTAAAAAAAAAACATAGCAGGACAAAACCTGACGTACAATTCAACTTATTTTCATTGACTAAACAAATGACTAAACCTAGAATGGACTATGACTGAATTGGAAGAACCATTTCAAAAAAACAGGTAAAAGAAATGAAAAATAGAAAATCGAAGTTTAAATGCCGCATGCCAACAAAAACCACTAGCGAGAAAAGGAAATTTAGTTCAAATAAATAACTAGGCCTAGAATGAAATCCGATCCAAAATAAAATCCGATCCAAAAATACAAAAACATAGCTGGTAGATTGCCAGAAAATAGCCGCAATAGATTCGTAGATCGGCAGTCTAAAAAAACAGTAAAAAAGACAGACCAAAAAAATTCGTCTTTTCATTGAAGGCTGATCTGTTCTATTTTGATTAAAAATCTGTATAAGTTATTGCTGCCTCTATTAGCTGATCTCAAATAACCTTCATTTAGAGTGACACACAACCATTTGACCTTATCTCTTTGAATTAAAGTAAATAAAAGTCAATTTCAAATTGAGGAAGTCATTTTTGAGAGTGAGGTAAGTCAAGTGTGACCAAAAATTTAATCACGCGCATGAACAAAAAAACTCGCTCCACTAAGAGCGAAAAATGACGTCACACATGCAATTCAGTTGAAATTGCATAAACGAATGAACAAAAAGTGGCTGTGACGTCATATGGTCGTAACAAAAATCATGACGACGAAATAAAAAAAAACCAAGAGACGGCCAATAATAGCCCCAGCTATCGCTGTCCGGCTATTAAAAAACAGTAGAAATCAAAGTGAAATTGCCGCACATGAACAAAAAATCACTAGCGAGAAAGCGAATTTTTATTCAAACACCTTTTTCTCTGCTTTAAAATTAGAGCGAAAAAATTTTACGCCGCAAAACCACTCGCTTTTTCGCTCCACTTCCTGTTTCGGCGTGATATAAATCACTACTCCAATTTGCGTGAAAAAATCTTAAACAATAATACATAGCTGGCAGATTACCAGAAAATAGCCGCAATAGCTTCGTAGATCTGCAGTCCTAAAAAACAGTAGAAATGTAAAAAAAACAGTAAAAAAAAGTCAATTTCAAAGTGTCTTTTTTGAGAGTGTAGTAAGTCAAGTGTGACCAAAAAATTAATCACTCGAATGAACAATGAAACTCAATCCATTCAGAGCAAAAAATGACGTCATGCATGCACTTCAGTTGAAATTCTGTGAACGAATGAACAAAAAGCAGATTTGAAGTGGTTGTGACGTCATATGATCGTAACAAAAATCTTGATGACCAAATAAAAAACATACTTGGAAGAATTCCGGAAACGACTCGAAGGAGAAAATTGACCATAATTATGACCAGACAACTAGAATAAACTATTGTGAACCCTAAACCTCCACGATAGCCATAAAAAATTAAGGAAGAATAGAAACGGAGTTCAAAAACAAATTGAACAAAAAAAACAAGAAAAATTTAATGAGGTTTTTAAGAGTACAAGGAAACATAAAGCCGATTAAAGTTCTTTTGTAATTAGAGCAATGAAAAGCTCGCAAACCAATGGGCAAGTCATAATGGGCTAAGATCCTTGTAAGATTAAAAAAAAGAAAAACTGCAAAAAAAGAAAATTGGTATAAAGTTTCTCAATTTTTCTGTCAATTTTCCTCAGAAAAAAAGTTTTAGAACAACACATTAATCAATTGGTATCCGAAATTTCCTAAAATAGGAAGCTTCTATTCAAATCCCACACCTAAAGCAGTAAAACAATAAAAACAGGCATAAAATTATTAAATTTCGTCTACAAATCAGCAAAACTGATCAAAAACTTCCAAATTAGCATTAAACTCAAAACATACTCGGCAGATTGCCAAAAAATAGCCGCCGTTGATTCCAATAAGCATGATTGGGATTGAAAGAATAGAAGATATTGAAAATTCGCATTTCGTAGTTGAACCTACTTCTGTTTCTTAGAGAGGCTGCAGGGGCTACTGTCAAAACCAAAAAGCATTAGAGATGGTAACTAAGACTTATAGGAACGACGTTCAAATAGCGGGCATATAAAATTGGGCTTTATGGGTTTATCCCGTTTCTATTTCTGACTTGATTTTTTATACTGACTCTGTTCATTTTGAATTGCTTTGCTGAGCAACTGATAATCAAAATCACTTTCAGCAGAATGAGAGAAGAGAGAAACTAGCCTAGAGAAGTCAAAAAGATTTCACGCCAAATGTTGAAAAAGCGGCAAATGAGGTAAAGCGAAACATTTTTTTGTTCGACGAAGTAAAAAAAATAGGAGCGCTATAATATCCGGCTGAAAAGATAAGGGAGGCTATTAACTGAAACTACTTGAAACCTTCAATTCCTATCAAATCAAGCCTAAAACTAATAAGATGTCATAATCAAACCTCATAACCATCAAAAGTTGCAAAAAAACTGCTTTTAAAAGCCGCACGTGAACAAAAAATTTCTCTCGCTTAGAGAAATTTTTTTTCACACATCAATTTCTCGCTCTCTCAAAAACAGCGGTATGAACAAAACCACTCTCTTTTCGCTCCGCTCTTCACTTTTGTTCAGCACCAAAATCACTCCAGATGTTTTCACGCGTTTCATTTCCCGCTTCAAAAATCATTCCAAGAAAATTGATTTTAAAAAAGGACTTCTGCAATACTCCTCTTCGAGTCGTAAAAAGACAGCTCCCCAATACAATTCAAATTCTTTGAATTGTAAAAAAAAATAGGAGCGCTATAATATCCGGCTGAAAAGATAAGGGAGGCTATTAACTGAAACTACTTGAAACCTTCAATTCCTATCAAATCAAGCCTAAAACTAATAAGATGTCATAATCAAACCTCATAACCATCAAAAGTTGCAAAAAAACTGCTTTTAAAAGCCGCTTGTGAACAAAAAATTTCTCTCGCTTAGAGAAAATTTTTTTCACACATCAATTTCTCGCTCTCTCAAAAACAGCGGTATGAACAAAACCACTCTCTTTTCGCTCCGCTCTTCACTTTTGTTCAGCACCAAAATCACTCCAGATGTTTTCACGCGTTTCATTTCCCGCTTCAAAAATCATTCCAAGAAAATTGATTAAAAAAAGAACTTCTCCAATACTCCTTTTCGAGTCGTAAAAAAAACAAGAGAAGGCCAATAATAGCCCCAGCTATCGCTGTGCGGCTATTAAAAAAAGACAGCGCCCCATGCAATTCAGATTCTTTGAATTGTGAAAAAAATTAGGAGCGCTATAATAGACGGCTGAGAAGCTGAGGCGGCTATTTATAAGCTTACAATAATTGCCTTAAATTTCGTTCGAGAGCACTTCAACAATGAGTACCCTCTGGGGAGGGAGACAAAAGTATAGCCATTATTTTTCTTATAACAAAAAGTAGTGTTCAATGGGCCATATTGCACATCAATGCTAGGCTCTTCATTAGTTCAATTCTCGAATACTTACCAAGTTCGAAGCTTTGTTCATCCAGTGCTTCATCATCATCAGGGGCAATGAGTTGGATCTTCAATTCGGGAATCGACATCGAGGACATTAGCTTCAAGTTTTCAACGTGCAATCCAATAATTTCTTTGAGCTAACAAAAAAAAGAGTTGTAACTCATTATGTATTTTATGCAAAATCCTGACGCAAAAGAGATTTTGATATAGCGTCTGAAATTGTACACCATGGCTTCAATTCTAACTCGTCTTTGACCGTATTACTGAATATATCAGGTCAAAATGTTTAATTATTTTCTCACGCATACAAAAGTTGGAAACTTTATGAACACTAAATTGCACAAAACAAAACAAAATGGATTTTGATTGAGTACTAATTCTCATTTTCTATTCTTCTTTTCTCAGAACTTCAAATATTAATAGCGCCAGAGGTTAAATCGCAAGCCATTTTTTTAATCTTTAGCGATTCAGCTTTTTTACCTGTTTTAATTTATTTGCGCTCTGGTGATGTTCACTCCTACACTCTTCATACTGAATGGCAATCTCGTCAAACTTGGAGGCATCTCTTGTAATTCCCCACTCCGATTGCAATTGAGCATTCTTTCGTCCCTCGGAGTCTAGTTTCTCGGATATTTGACTCAACTTCTCGTCAATGCCAAAAACAATTTTGTTCAGAGCTAAAATGATTACAAATACCTTTACAATACAGTAGATAACCCTTATGTTAAAACAAAATTTGGAGTCTCCAATGACTTTACTTTGGAGCTGGAGTTCAATAATTCGATCTCTAGCTGAAAGCAAACATACGAGTAAAAGTAATATGCCGCACAAAGCTCAGAGCTAACAATTGGACAATAGCTCGTATATATTAAAACTGTCTCGGTGAATCGCATACTTAGAGACAAGTAAGACGTAAGGCTCTAAGAGAGCTAGTGCTACTCAGCAACTTAGTGACTTCCGGACGCTACCTGTTTATACCGTTTTTGAAGATGAAAAGTCAAAAAGATCAGAAATTGATGAAGTGAAAAATCGCATAAAAAAGACCACAGGACTAATATAATTGCTACAAACTTCGTTTGACAACAATTAAAATCATTTTTTTTTTCGTCCCAGAAGCAATCCATTGTAAAAAAAACGAGCGGGAAAAAATCTGAGGTACAGCTTTTGTTTTAAAAGCTGGATAAGTTTACTGAACTGATCAAACTACGGAGTTGCATCTAAAAAAGACAACAAAGAACTTAATGTGAGAAAAGAATATAGCATGCAGATTGCCGGAATAGCTGTGAAAAAAATTTGTCATACACTACAGATAGAAACAGATACAGGTATAAGTTGATTAAGTTATCGACACCGCCCAGAAAACTATGTAAAAAACACTCAGCAATAAATTATTGAGGCTTGATAAAAAATCACTCAGCATACGGCCTCTTATTAGGGACCTCATTACACATACGAGTTACTTAGAACTTCAACTAATTCAAAAGTGCAAAAGTCATTTTACTCAGTGAGGTAAGTCGCGTATGATCAAAATCAATTCAGGCAAATGATATAAAACATTTACTAAAACATTTAGTAAAACATTTACTAGAGAGTAAGAAATGAAGTTACGCGCAAATGGTAGTAATGGGAAAAGGTAATTTCGAGAACTTGACGTTTTCAGCTTTGCAGTGTGAATAAATGCAAGACGAAAGAAGACCGCCAGATGACAGAATAAAAAACATAGCACGACAAGTTCTGGCCTACGATTCAAAGAACTTAAATTGACTGAACAAGAGAAGACCCCGAGATGACCAGGAAAACCATTTAAATAATCCGGTCAATTTTTTTAAAAAAAGCAAAAACTGAACTAAAATTGTCACATGTGAACATAGAACACTAGAGAGAAAGCAAATTTTTGTTCATACACCGTTTTCTCACTCGACTTAAAAATTGAATAAAAAAAATTACACCGCAAAACAACTCGCTATTGTGGCTCCACTTCCTGTTTTGGCGTGACCAAAATCATTACTCCAATCACTACTTCGGAAATCATGAAAATATGTAAACAGATCTTGAAAAATAGCTCCCGGATACAATTCAAATTCTTTGCACTTTTAAAATACAAAGCACCAATACAACCCAATTCTGGGATTGCAAAAAGGAGAGCGCCTATATAGTAGCCACTGAGAGGCTGACGGCGGTTATTAAACAAAACAGACTAACGTCGGAAGAATAGCTCTCGAAGGATTAGTAGGAAACTCTGATCAATTGCAACCTGCTCCAATCGGGGGGGGGGGGGGGTAGCCTAAATAGGACTAAGAAATTCACTAGTGGGCCTAAATAACCTCATTAGAGGTTAACACACTTAATGCCCTCCGGATAACACATGTTTATCCCATTTTGAAGACGAAAAGTCAGAAGTGTCAGACAAAAATCGGTAAAGCGAAAAACCACAAAAAAGAGCGGAGCATTAATATAATTGCTACACACTTTGTTAGAGACCAATTCAAAAAAAAATGTAATGGAAAAGTAAAAAGAATTTTAAAAAAGAGTACCCAATATATAGACGTTGCGGCTTACGGCGACTATTAAAAAGATTTTGAATCGCTTTTTCTCTGTTCTGGTGATAAGCTGTTAAAAGTGGAAACATCAACAATTAAAAAAGCTGCGCCTTTTATTGTTTTAAGCACCAAGAATCAATTAAAACAATAGGTGCCGTCCGAGCCAGAGACAAAATCTAAACTGAAAAGAACTGACCCTCAGACAGTGAATTTACATCTCGTCAGCAATTTTTTAATCACCTAATGAAAGACGCAAATAAGGCTCTGAGAGAACTGCTAAGTAGCCAAATGCCCTCAGGCTTTACCAGTTCATCCAATTTATCAAGACAAGTTACGAAAATTTGTGGTTCAGACAGAAAACGGTCAAAACGACCGACAAGACTGAAATAAATGCTATAAATACTTCGTTTAGGAGTAATTGAACAGTCAGCCTCTACAATAAGCCGGAATATGAAAATTTATATTCAAGGGTTGATTCAATATTTCAAGTACTCATCAATTACACCAACGAATTTGTTCGACTCAGCAAAAAATAGATTGTCATCGACAAAAAAGTCAGGCGCGCGTAAACACGCAACAAGTAAAACAGAACGGTTGCAACAAGGTTTCAAGTTTCGGCAACACACAAATCGAGTTGAAAGTTAAGCAAAATCGTTCAGACGAGATATGAGACACCAAAAATTCCGATCTAACTCAAAAAGTTTATCTAAACTTAAAATCTTGTGAAGCTAAAACATTGCTTCCGGAAAACTATTATTTCATTTTGTTATCAATGCAGTTGTTTTAACTTTTATGAAAACTGCAAATAGACAATGATAAGGTTCTCAAGCTACAACTTCAAAAACCGGAAAACAATAATTCGAAACTTTTTTAGGAACTCTAAACAATATTGTAGACTAACTCTGTAGTTCATTTTCGATTTCCTCAGCAGTCTTCGGTTTCAAACTCAACTTCGCAACCCTCTCAACCAATTCTTGTGGCAGAGGTTTGTTTTCAATCGGAATGGCGTCCATGTACTTAAGACTCCCCAGATCTAGACTGCCTTCAAACTGCGTCAACTCTTCATTGCTGGACTCAACTTCACTAGTCAGCTCACGCAACAGACTGTCTTTCTTTTCACTGAAATAATTGCATGATCTAAACATGCGCAACTGGGAAAAAGAATACAATCGTGTTGCCTTGATATCAAAAGCTCAAAATTTTTTGTCCCAAATTAGCATTATAGGGGTGTTTTAATAGCGATGTCTACCCAAGAAGCAGAGATCGCAATCAATTAGAACACAAAAATGGCTGAAGCAAGCTTCAAATTTCATTATTTTTGTTGGTTAAAAGTCCTGCAGAAATTTTGAACAAAGATTGAAGAAAAAACATTTTCAACAAATTAACAGAATTTGCTTAATTGTTCTTACATTAAAGAAACTCTTATTGTTACACACACCACACACCCACGCACACGCACGCACACACACACACACACACACACACACACACACACACACACACACACACACACACACACACACACACACACACACGCAAGAAATTAAGACACAATGAATATTCTAACCTGTACACTGATGTAGCAGAAACAGCTTCTATTGATATGGTAGTTGGAAATAGATCCTGCCCAACTATCGTCGCATCGTATGCAGTGAATGAAATGGCTTTGACTAGACATTGCCCAACAACATCCGGAAGAGACTCCGGTACCTTCTCGTGAAATATGAAACTGTTGTCACGCTTTGACGTCTCAGCCCTGAAATTGGTGATGAGAATAGCGTAGAGTAAAAGCTTGCGATTAGCACGCCATTTCTGGATTGTTCAATGTACAACTAAACTGAAGCAGCCTATGGGAGGTTGAGCTATCATTTAACCATAGCTTCAGGTCCACTACAGTCAGACAATTTTGAGTGCAATGGTGTAATCACGTGAAAGGTCTATACGCAAAAATGCCATAGTCACTAAGACAGAAATGAAGATCACGAAAAAAGGAAAAAACCGTGATATGAAAAGCTTCGGTGAATTGCAAACATAGACTAGTGAAACTCTAAGAAAGCTGCTCAGCGTTTTAATGCCATCCATGCTCTACCTTTTTATCCGGTTTTGAGCGGGGAAATTTAAAGATATAATTGCTACAAACGTCGTTTGAGAGTAATTAATTATCGATATTGAATAAGTTACATTCATCGATATCAAAAATAGAACACATTGAAACTAACAAATGAAAAAAATATTGAAGCTATCAGAGAATCAATAAAACATAGCCAGCAGATTGCCGGAATAGCTGCGAAAGAATAGACCTGCGTGCAATATAATAGAGATAGAAACAGATACAGATCTAAATTGAAAAAAAAGGCTAAAAAACATTCAGCGATCAATCAATAAAGGTGGTTAAAATTCAGAAAACTTGACTTTTTCAGCTTTGCTGTCTGAACAAATGTAAAACGAAAAAAGAGCGTCAGACGACGAAACAAAAAAAAACAAAGCAGGACAAGTCCTGACGTACAATTCCAAGAATGTACAAAAAACCAAGAGCACCGCAATATAGCTACGCTCAGCTTACAGTTTCGCAGCTATAAAAAACGTTGAGAAAAAACCAGCCTAAGGCTGTAGCATTAAAACGGTTGGAACCAAAATTAGCGATAACGAACGCAAGACGAGAATAGCAGTGACGGTTATTTCTATTTAGCCGGTTCTCTTCTAAACAATGTTGCAGAAAAAATAGACAGTGCAAGTATTTGTACTCACCAAAAGAGCTGTTTAGAGGTAAAGACACGGAAGAATTCACTTTCCCATCCATCATAACTATGAAATTGTAATTTAAAAACTACACTATAAAAATACAGTTCAAATAAACGCAATCAGCAGCTTTTTTGTTCAGTAAAAAACATAAAACGAACAACTTCGGATAAATTGCCCTAGAAGGACAGTAAGGGCAAATTATTTATAGCGGGCGTAGCCTACAAATGCTTCACGGTTGAAAAAAACGACATGGGTTCGAACCGCTGACCTCAAGCATGTCAGTCTGCCATCTTTACCAGTATCTACAGTGGCTTTGATCACCTTTCGCTCACAATCACTTTTATATTAGCAGCAAACTTTATTTCAGAATGAGAGCAACATAGATCACAAAAAAGAGGTCAATGTTCAAACATACCTATTGACCAACACACAAGCTTGAAAGAGCCGGATTAGCCTCTAAAGATAGAAAAACTTTATCACTGAAAAGTTTTTATCACTGGAATCTGTGAGCACAACATATGAGCAAGACCTGAAAAAGATTGTGGCCCTTAAAGGTTTTTCACCAGAGACTATCCAGTAAACCAAATTTACGCCTTAAAGAGTGTTTCATTGGCTCACTAGTCCATAAAAAACTAGGAACATGACAATAATTTTTTTAAAAAAAATTCAAAAATCATCAAAAAATCGCAAAAATTCCTTGGTACCGTTTAGGGAGGGGAGCCTAAACGGTACCAAGAAGTTCAATATAGTGGGCTTCAAATAACCACAATAGCGGTAAAAAAAAAACACTTAAGACTTAAAGTGAAAAATGGCATCAGTTTTAGCGCACTTTTCAGTTGACTTTTACTATTAAATTGCCACCAATTGAGATCAGCTGCTTGAAATTGTGATTGGAAGAAAATTTTAGATCACGCGAAACGCAAAAAGTTAAAGTCGTAAAATTCACTCGACAAGTCAAAACAGCCAAGCAAAAATTTTGCATAGAAAGACACATTTATAATTGCTTCTATACGAAAACAATTAAAAACATAGCAGAGCAATCCCTGACCCAAAATTCAAAGAAATTTCATTGACCCGGCAAAATCACCATTTAGGAAAAATCCCCGCAAAAATCTGAAAATAAACCAATAAAAATCAAACCCAAAACGCCGCCTGTGAACAAAAATCACTAGCGAGAAAGCAAACTTTTGTTCATACACCGTTTTCTCACTCGACTTAAAAATTGAATGAAAGAAACTTTGGGCCGCAAAACCAGTCGCTTTTGTGGCTCTACTTTGTTTTGACGTGATCAAAATCATTACTCCAATCACTACTTCAAAAATCATGAAAATGTGTAAACAGATCTTTAAAAAAACAGCTCTCGGATGCAATTCAAATTCTTAGCACTGTAAAAATACAAAGCACCAATACACCCCAATTGGGACTGAAAAAAAAGAAGAGCGCCTATATAATAGCCCTTGAGGCTGACGGCGGCTATTAAACATAACCGACTAATGTCGGAAGAATTGCTCTCGAACGACAAGGAAGCTCTAATCAATTGAAACTTGCTTCAGTAGGGGGTGTAACCTATACGGGACAAAAAACTCATTAGGGTGATTCAAATAACCTCATTAGAGATTAATGTATACCACTATTAAGATGTAAAGTGAAAAAAATAATACCCATATCAGCGCATTTTCATTTGACTTTCACTATTAAATTGCCACCAATTGAGTTCAGCTGCTTGAAATTGCGCTTTGGAGAGAATTTTAGGACAAACTGGAAGATTGCCGGAAAATAGCCCCCGTTGATTCCCATAACTCTATTGGGATTTGAAGAAAAGAAATTATCGACAAAAATTGATTTTTGTATAAAAACATTTTTAAGTGGGATTTATTTTGATGTAATTTCTTAATTGAACATACTCCTGTCTCTCAGTGAGAGGCTTCAGGATCTAGTATCAATACCAATAAGCAGTATAGTTAGAAACTAAAACTTATGAGAACAAAGTTCAAGTACCGGGCATCTAAAAATGGGCTTTATGGGTTTATCCGGTTTCTATTTCTGACTTTGATATTTTTATACTGACTCTCTTCAATTTGAGTTGCTTTGCTGAGCAGCTGCTGATTAAAAAAATTTGGAGCAGAATGACAGAAGAGTGAAACTAGCCTAGAGAAGTCAAAAGGATTTTACTTAAAATGTCGAAAAAGAGGCAAAATGGGTAAAGCGAAAAAAAGTTCGACGAAGTAAAAAACATAGCAGGAGAAGTCCTGAAATACAATTCAAAGAACTGAATGAAAAACTTGAAAGTACTCTACCTGACCAGCAGATTAAGTGAACAAAGCCAGCCAAAACAAACAAAATCATCTCAAAAAAATTGAGAAACTAAAACAATCAAACTAAAAAAAATACTCATTACTAAAACTCTTGAAGCTTTTTCCCTTAGGCCAAATTTCATCCCTTTCAAAATGCATGTTTCAAAAAATGTTCGAGACCATTTTTTGTTTTTGAAATCGGTTCAGTATTATATCTGCATGACCTGAAAAAATTCATTGGCCCTTGAAGATCGATTAACCCGAAAAAGACCGAAAAATATAAAAAAATGAAATCAATTGCAGAATTTAGTAAAATTTTGCTGAAAATTTTGATATTAATATCTTGAGAATCATTTCTGTGTCTTTAGAGGCTATAATTTAACCCAATTCCAAGCATTAAAAAATTCATTGGCTCAAAGTCGATAGGCAATAATTTTTTTTAAAAAATCTCAAATTTCAAATAAAAGAAATTCGTTCTAATTAAATGTTGAAAACCGTTCAATTGCCCCTAGCAGCTATCTAATAACATATTATCAAACCTTGGATGAGGATAGCTGGCTACTGAGGCAAGAAATATTGAATATAAGACAAATGTTTTAAAAACTTGAAAAAAATTACAAATTTTGTCAAAAAAATTTATAATAATCGAAAAGCTTAATTGTTGATAACAAATCCATTGAAACAAACAACCATGCAGTAACTTTCTATCAGACAGTGGAATAGGTTTTCTGGCACTTGAGAAAGGAAAAATATCAAAAATTGACAAAAACTTTAGGAAATCTTTAAAAAATTGCACAATTTATTAAAAAAAAAATGCCAAATTTCGAGACATTAAAATTATTTACATTATTACTAGAAATCAGGCAGTGCTCTATTGTCAAACCACAAAGGAGATCTCCTGGCCCCCGAAGCTGGAAAAACTCAAAAAATGACAAAAATTATCAAAAAACTTGAAAAAAATTGAAAAAATTAGTACCATTTTGCATGTTTGTATTTGTAGTACCAAAACATATAGCTCATAAAATGCTCATAACAAGTTATTTTGTCTCACAAAAAGCCTTCATCATTTTTCAAAAACTTCAACGTAAGAAAAAAAAATTTAAAAAAAATCACAAGAAAAAAACATGAAAAATTGCAACATTTTGAGCCCAAAAACTCCTATGACCCTTTATCCTTTAATTAAGGCCATCCCAGAAGCTGAACCGCTCTAAGCACTTGAAGGACTACGGAAGCTCATTTTGGGCCTTTAAGGAAACTTAATGCCCGCTGGGCTTCACCTGTTTATCACGTTTTGAAAGATCAAAGTCAATGAAAAATGTGTGAACACATCTTAAAAAAAAGACTGCGCCCCAATACAATTCAAATTCCTTGAAATGTAAAAAATAGGAGCGCTATAATAGCCGGATGAGAAGATGAGGGCGGCGATTAATAAAGCAAAGCGCAAAATGTCAAGGGCGTAAAAGTCACTCTAAAAGTCAAAAACGGTCAGACGAAAATTGTACATAAAGAAGACACACGTTAACAACAATTGCTTCTCTTCGAGAGCAATTAATCAGCATATAATCACCACGTGGCAGAGGATGGACGAGGAGAGTGGTAAGGCACGGGGAGAGAGAGAGGTGGTCAAACTCAAAGAACAGCCCTTCACACTCTGACTTTCTGTCACTCTGACTTTCTGTCTCCCCAAAACAGTTCAGTTGAATCTCACATTTAGAGGCTGGTAGAGCGTACGGCTCTAAGAGCTGCTCAATCACATAATGCCTCCCAGGCTTGACCTATTTATCCTGTTTTTAATGACGAAAGGTTAAAAGAGTGACAAAAAGTGTTCTAGTAAAAAATTGCTTAAAAATAATTGCTTAACTTCGTTTGAGAGCAATTAAACATTTCCATTTTGCATCTCTGTAGCTAACAGTTAAAGCATAGCCATCAAATTGACGGAAAATAACCGCGATAGACAATTAGGGCCTTCCATGAATAGAAACAATTAAAGAGATTAGATAGACAGATCGACCACCAGTCCTTTAATAGACCACTAGACTTTTTGGGTTAGCTTTGGACTGTCATTTTTATGAGACACATATGCTCTATAAGGAGAAAGCCCTAACAGGGCTTTTCAAATTTAGGATCTTTTCCGTTTGTGCCCCCTTAGCTTAGTGGGCGCATATTTGCAACCCTCAGATGCCCGCGCAATATTTTTTACATAATGACTTACTATGTAATTGCACGTGCTCTATAACTGGGTGGCGTATAACGTACTGGGGGCACATACGGAGAAGATCCCACAATTAATATTTGAAATCAAAAACTCAAGACTCTAATAATCAAGAATTAGGGCATATATGTTCGGCACTACTTAGATGCACACTATTGACCTTTAACAAGTAAATGTTTCATAAAATTTAAAGTTCCATAAGTTAGTTCAGAAGTCATTTTTTTGAATGAGGTAAGTTATTGAAAAAATCAATTCGACGAAGTCGGGGTAAGACAAAACAAAAATCTGTTAGACGAAAAAAAAATAGGAGCGCTATAATAGCCGCCTGGAATTGAGGACGCGGCTATTAAAAATAGAAATTCGTTCTATTAAAAAGTTGAAATTCATTCAATTGCCCCCTAGCAACTATTCAATAACATATTATCAAACCCTGGATGAGGTTACCTGGCTACTGAGGCAAGAAATAAATAAAATAAAAAATGTTTTGAAAAAACTTGAAAAAAAATTGCAAATTTCATCCAAAAATTTCTAAAAGTCGAAAAGTTAAATGGTTGAAAACAAATCCATTGAAACTAAAAACCATGCAGTAACTTTTTATCAGAACGTGGAATATTTTTTCTCGCACTTGAGAATGGACGAATATCAAAAACTGACAAAACTTTAGGAAGCCTTAAAAAAATTGCAGATTTGTTAAAAAAAATGCAAAATTCGAGACATTAAGATGTTAAAACCATTCCATTGTTACTGGAAACTATGCAATGCCCTAATAACAAACCTCAAAGGAGATTGCCTGTTCCCTGAAATTGGAAAAACTGAAAAAAATGACAAACATTTTCGAAAAATGCGAATTTTGTCAAAAAAAATTGCTAAAATTTGTGATAATCAAAAGTTGAACCTGTTCCATGGCAAACAAAAATTTTTCGGTAACTTATTATCCAACCCCTGATGAGGTTTTCTGGCCCCTGGGACTCAACAACTTGAAAAATTACCATAAATGTCAAAAAAATAGGAAAATACTTGCAAGTTTTGTCAAAAAATGCTAAAATTCATGATGGCAAAAACATGAAAACCATTCCATTAACACTAGAAACTTTGCAATAAACTAACATCAAACCCTTGATCAAAACCTAGAGGATGTTTCTTGACACCTAGGGCTAAAAAATCTCAAAAAATGAAACATTTTCAAAAAACCTGAAAAAAAGGCAAAAAATAGTATCATTTTGCGTGTTTGTGTTTGTAGTACCAAAACATTAAAAGTTCATTAATAGTATCATTTTGCGTGTTTGTGTTTGTAGTACCAAAACATTAAAAGTTCATTAGCTCATTAAAAGGCCACAACAAGCAATTTTGTCTCGCAAAAGGCCTTCATCAACTTTTAAAAACTTCAATCTAAGACTAATCTAAACAAAAAATCACAAAAAACATAAAAAATTGCACCATTTTGAGCCCAAAAACTCTTAAAAATGACCTTTTAACCTTAAATTAAGGCCATCCCAGCAGCTGCACCACTATAGGCAATTGAAAGACTACTAAAACCAATGAAACTAAATGGCCGCTGGGCTATACCTGTTTATCCCGTTCTGAAATATCAGTCATTGAAAAATGTGTAAACACATCTTAAAAAACATAGCAGGAAGAATTCCGGAAACTACTCGAATGAGAAAATTGCCCATACTTATGACTAAACAACTAAAACAACTATTGTGAACGCTGAACCTCCACAAATGCCACAAAATTGAGGAAGAATAAAAACGGCATTCAAAAACTTAAAGCAAACTGAAAAAAAAAACTAGAAAAACTTAACGACTTTTTAATAGTGCAAGAAAACATAAAGTCGATTTAAATTTCATTGCAACTAGAGCAATGAAAAACTTGCAAAAAATGGGCAAGTCATAATAGGCTAAGAAATTTGTCTAAGATTTAAAAAAGAAAAACTGCAAAAAAATTAAGAGAAAATGTTTAAAATTTCTCAATTTTTCTGTCAATTTTCCTAAGAAAAAAAATGACATATACCAGGAAAAATTAGCCAATTGATATCTGAATACGCTGTAAGTAACAAGCTTCTATTCAAATCCCACTCAAAGCATTAAATTAAAAAAAAAACAGGCAAAAAAATCTTTAAATTTCGTCTAAAAATCAGCAAAACTGATCTAAAACCTCCAAATTAGCACTAAACTCAAATTAACTATTTGAAATCTTCAATTCCTATTGAAAAAAGCCTATAACTAAAATAATATCATAATCAAACCTCATAACCATCAAAAGTTGCAAAAAAAACTGCTTTTAAAAGCCGCACGTGAACAAAAATTTCGCTCGCTTAGAGAAAATTTTTTTACACATCAATTTCTCGCTCTCTCAAAAACAGCGGAATGAACAAAGCCACTCTTTTCGCTCCGCTCTTCACTTTTGTTCAGCACCAAAATCACTCAAAATTTTTTCACGCGTTTCATTTCCCGCTTCAAAAATCGCTCCAATAAAATTGATTAAAAACATAGCCGGAAGAATTCCGGAAACGACCCGAAGGAGAAAATTGCCCATCTTTGTGACTAAACAACTGAACAACTACTGTGAACCCTGAACCTCCACAAATGCCATAAAAAATTAAGAAAGAATAGAAACGGCATTCAAAAACAAATTGAACAAAAAACATACCCGGCAGATTGCTGGAAAATAGCCGCCGTTGATTCCAATAAGCATGACTGGGATTGAAATAACAGAAGATATTGAAAAAAAAAGATTTTCGTACAAAAACATTTTTTTAAGTCCGATTTATTTTGATGGCATTTCGTAGTTGAACATACTTCTGTTTCTTAGAGAGAGGCTACAGGGGCTACTATCAATAACAATAAGCATTAGAGAGAGGTAACTAATACTTATAGGACCGACGTTCAAATAGCGGGCATCTAAAATTGGGCTTTATGGGTTTATCCCGTTTCTATTTCTGACTTCAATTTTTTATACTGACTGTTCATTTTGAATTGCTTTGCTGAGCAACTGATGTTCAAAATCACTTTTAGCAGAATGAGAGAAGAGAGAAACTAGCCTAGAGAAGTCAAAAAGATTTCACGCAAAATGTTGAAAAGGCGGCAAAATGAGGTAAAGTGAAACATTTTTTATTCGACGAAAAAAAATAGGAGCGCTATAATAGCCGGCTGAGAAGATGAGGGCGGCTATTAAAAACTATAAAAACTTAAATATTTTTTAATTTGAGTTTTTTTTATAGTACAAGGAAACATAAAGCCGAATAAAGTTCCTTTGCAAATAAAGTTCCTTTGCAAAAATCGAAAAAAAAGTAAAAACCAAAGTGAAATTGACGCATGTGAACAAAAAACCACTAGCGAGAAAGCGAATTTTTGTTCAGACACCGTTTTCTCAATCTACTTTAAAATTAGAGCGAAAAAAAATCACGCCGCAAAATCACTCGCTTTTTCGCACCACTTCCTGTTTCGGCGTGACCAAAATCACCACTCCAATTTGACTTCAAAAATCATGAAAATGTGTGAACAGATCTTAAAAAAGAGACAGCGCCCCAATACAATTCAAATTCTTTGATTTGTAAAAAGGACTTCTCCAATACTCCTCTTCGAGTCGTAAAAAGGACTTCTCCAATACTCTTCTTCGGTTAGTAAAAAAAAGGACTTCTCCAATACTCCTCTTCGAGTCGTAAACAAGGAACTCTCCAATACTCCTCTTCGAGTCGTAAAAACACAGCGCACCAATACAATTCAAATTCTTTGAATTGTAAAAAAAAATAGGAGCGCTATAATAGCCGCCTGGAAATGAGGACGCGGCTATTTAACAGAACACAACGAAAATATCTAAAATTTCTATTAAACCTCATTTGTTTTGTAGCTAATTTTTTTTGAACTTACTTCTGTTTGGCAAAATTCTTCAGGTGGTCGGTGGCAGTAGAAGTTTCAGTGACTTTACTCTTTGACGTTCGCGGGAATCCGTCAGCAAACACAACTGCCTTCTCGTAACAGTAAAGTGCATTGCCGTACTCCGATTGCTCGTCATAATTCAGTCCATTTAAAAGCCACGTCAAACAAGCGTAGAAAGACATTCGACAATATGTGAATTCGTACCAGTCCTAAAAAATAAAGCCAAAATTAAATGGAACATTAATGAATTGAAGCACTATTATTCGACAGGTGTTCTGATCGACCAATTCAGCTGCCCGTCTGCCTGAAACTTTTTTCCTACATTTTTGATTTAGAAGCAGCTTATTTTCCATATAATTGAATATAGTTATATCCATATAGTTAAATTAATTGCTAATTAGTAATACCGTTTGATCAGTTGCAAGGAAACCGTTACCGAGGCAACGCCTTTACGTTCAACTAATATTCCCTTAATTTGTAGAATTTGGCAATGTTAGAAGGTTGAGAGAGAACAACCTAATGTAAATTGTGCATAAGATAAGCTTGACATAGCTTGACAAGAAGCTGTACTTGTTCAACGTATACTTGGCTAGAGAAATGAAGCCTTGAGGAACAAGAAAGACCGTGAGAACGGGTTATAAGAGATGCCCAAGTTCGAGAGCTTAAGACCAGTTGGTGTAAATGGGTAGCACACCAGGCTTGCAAGTAAGAGATGCTGGTTCGAATCCAGTACTGGTCCATTTTCACAGTAGTTGCATCTGCGTAGACCCCCTAACAGGCAACAAAGCACCAAGACCGTGATTGTTCCCTTGTCGCCCTATCGCACACTGCAAGGCCCTTTTTAAATGTATTAAGATACGTTTTGTGGAATTAAAGGTAAAATGGACCAAATGGTCTACTTTAATTGATAGGATTGCTGGCTCGTAATGACATGGAAAATCTTTTATTTCAAAGGCAAGACGCATTATAAAAGATCTCACCGGATGCTTTTTCAGTCCGAAGTCTCCGATATCTTCTTGTTGAATATCGTCAAACATTATCTGATATGATTCAAACACCTAAAATACAAACATACCTTTATCATCAAAGATTGCTGGGTTCAACAAACGAGATTTTAAATAGAAGAAATTCAATTAAGAGCTTAAAAAACCCATTGCTCAGACTAACACGCAGAACATATAAAATGGAGCTGAACACTTTGTATTATAATTTTGTCAACATAAACATGTTCTGTAATTTCGAAACTTCACTGCTGCCCCTCTAAAGCGATCACTGGCTCATAAAGAAAAGCGAACAAATTTTAAAAAGGTAACAGTTGTACTGAAAAACATCTGCTGGCATTGGAAACCCAATTGTATGGGTTGCAGGTTCAAAATGTTTCCCAATTAAGGATTTTTTGTTAAGGATTTGAAGTGATTTTCTGGATTAACAAAGATTGTTTAAAGAGACGCTTAACTAAGAAATTCAATTAGATTGTTCACAGATAACTTACATGTTGACATAGCTTTGCCAGTAAATTGTTTTTCCGCTTGTCTTTTATAGCTTTGTACAACAGCTGTTCTTGAGCATGGACCAGTAGAACTTGGTAGTGGAAATCGACAGTTTCATCCTGAACAATCGTTTTGTCAACTTTGTTTACATCTGCCATGTTTTGTTTAATCCACATGAACACGCCAGAAGCACACTGAAGATGTTTGCAGCTTTTCTTCAAATCCTAAAAAAAATAAAAGTACTGATTTATTTACCTCTAAAGATACACTAGATCACGTCAAAGAGCAAAAATAAAAGACGAAGAAACTCACAAAGAAGAGGCATGAACAACTGAGTCAATGAATTCGACTTTTTGTCTCCTCAGCTGGTTCTTGTGAACGAGACATGAAAACGCCGAACAAATTCAATTTTAAATTCTTTTGGCTCTAAATTATGACGAATCCAGCAGTAAAAGTAGATTTCAGCCTTTGTAAGGATATTGAAACGAAAAAAGATTTTGTCAGCAATTTATTTTCCAAATTCCTTTACGTTGTAGAAGTAGGTGACAAGTTGACAAATACGAAGCACAATTTTCATGAACAGCAAAGTTCAACTTTTTGGGGGTTGCAAACCAAACGAAACACGCGGATATAACGGAAAAGGTGCTTTAGATCACACAAAAGCAAAGTCGCGTATCGAAGCGAGAAAAGACATCACGCCCGCAGATGCCGTTACAGAAAAGTCCTTCAGAAAATTTGACTTTCAGCTTTGCTGTGTAAAGCCGGAAGATTCCAGAACCGACTCGACGTAGACATTCACTCAAGCCCCGGCCAACGACACACTAAAAAATGATTCTAATAATAAATTCACTAATCATTTTGAAACATGAGGAAAAAACTTGAGAAAAGCCAAGTTTAAATCTGGAAAACTATCAGATTACATTTTCACAATTTGCGACTCTGAAACAACTATTGGCAAAACAGATAGTCAGCAGCATTCAAGAAATGACTGCAATCTAATAAAAAAGCAAGAGAATTGGTGTAAACAGAAGAAACCAAAAAAGACAGGAAAAATAAAAAAAATTGAAACCGAATTGTTTAACCGAAAAAGTTTAAATACTACCTAGCAACAGATATTCTGGTATTCTGGGAAACCTAAAAAACATTCTACTGCTCAATCAAAGAAAAAACCAATGCCAGTCACAAAAACACTACTCAACAATAACAAATAGGTAAACAACGAAAAACTGATAGAAACTACAACTTTATATAATTTGCTTCAGTAATAGTAGCCATGTATACATTATTAGATTTATAAAACCTCTAGATTAATTAGTGAAAAAAGAAGCTATTAGAAAAAATGTGAAAAAAATAGGTAAAACATTTAAAGAAACGCAAAATGGGGAAAAAATGACCAAAAATTTTCGTTGACAAAGAGAACTCAAAATGAAAATCTATCACCTACATTTTTAGAAAATCTATCACCTAGATTAATTAGTGAAAAAAGAAGCTATTAGAAAAAAATGTGAAAAAAATAGGTAAAACATTTAAAGAAACGAAAAATGGGGAAAAAATGACCAAAAATTTTCGTTGACAAAGAGAACTCAAAATGAAAATCTATCACCTATATTTTTAGAAAATCTATCACCTAGATTAATTAGTGAAAAAAGAAGCTATTAGAAAAAAATGTGAAAAAAATAGGTAAAACATTTAAAGAAACGAAAAATGGGGAAAAAATGACCAAAAATTTTCGTTGACAAAGAGAACTCAAAATGAAAATCTATCACCTATATTAGAAAATCTAAGAGGTCAAATGCTGCGCGTGAAAAGAAGTTTTTACGTCCATCTGCTGAATAGTGGCTTAGGTGGGTCACTAACGGAACCACTGTTCAGCATATTGAAGTAAGAACTTCTCTTGACGCGCGGCATTTGACTTCTTTTTAAAAGACTCGGAAAATACGAATCACCGATTGAAAAACCGAGATGACCATTAGTCCTCTTCGAGTCGTAAGAAAAGCAGGAACACCGCTATATAGCTACGCTCAGCTTATAAAACAAATTAACAAATTGGTTTCAGTTTTATTGGGCATTTCCGGTGTTACACGCTTCAACATGGCAAAAAATATTACAACTAAAAAATATGCCAAAATGTCGAAGGGACAAAAAATAGCAAAAACGAGCGAGACAAAAATTTCAAACACTTTTCATCTCAATTAAATAAAAATTTAAAGGTGAATTTAAGAAGTTTCTACTCAAAAATAGTGCACGAATTACGACATGAGCTAGACTTTTCTCTGATTTCTACGCGCTAAGACAAAGTAGGTGAAATACTTAAAAACAGTGGAGAGAAACAAAACATGTCTGCACCCTTTTATTGTTTTATAAACATTTATTGTGAACAAAATACCTTCAATGTGATATTTCCCAAGAAAACTGAACTCAGATGAACCTTTTTATTCCGACCCCTCTTGAGGGGGCGAGGAACTATATACTCAATTGGGTTTTTTTGTTCAGACAATTTTGACCGACCGATATATTCATCGTAGAGACTTGTGAGTGGTATCATTAAAAAGCCCCTCCAGAGTAGAAAACGGAATTAAAAAGATTTTTTTGAATTTCGAATTTCACGAGGAGTTATTGAGGTTTAAAGTTTTGTGAATAATAGACGGATTTCTGTTGTTTTTATTCACATTTTCCGGAATTTAGTCTTAAACTTTCGTCATTTTTGCTAAAAAATTATAAAAAATTGTTAACAATAGCACTGTTGATTTTATTTTTAGAAACAAAAAAGTATTGTTGACTATTTTGATTGAATTTTTCCGGCTGAAATTTTGGCAATTTTTTATTGAAATTTTTATTTTTCAAAATTCAGCTTTTTTCAGCAAAACTTGTCCGAAACAAGAGTTTAGTCTACCTTGTTTAAATTTGCCGAAAGTACACACCCCAAAAACAACAACCAAAATCTTTGTAAACTACCAAGGGAATTAGTTTTATTTCCATTTCCATTGAGAGTAGTCTAGAATCAAAATTTGGCCGTTTTTGCTAACTTTTCAAAAAACTTTAAAACGCAGCATTTAGTTTTGATCTTTTAACTAACAAATTATTCAGAACTAAAGCATTCGAAACTACTGAGTGTTGTAAAAGGACGAACAGCAATGGCGGGGCTGGTTTTGGTCCAATCTTGGACTGTTACAATCGAAAAATAATTCGGATTGTGATCAGTCGGTCTTTTTTTAAATAAAACATTCGAGCATTTTATGTTAATTAAAGAACATCAAAGCCCACTGTTGAAAGTTTTAATCAACTGTCTTATTAAGCCCAATTAATATATTTAGTTTCTTTACTCGAAAGATTATGGTAGTTTTGGCTTTAAAAAATGTTTGAATCATACACATTTTTTTTTAAAATTACTTGAATTTTTGGGGTTTTCTATCTGTTCCTCATTTGATGTGGATGAGCGGGGTGGGAACTTTATGTGCGAACGCGGTTTTGAGCGTCCAGTTACGGTTTTCTGGCTTTGATACTAATAAAATTCATTTTTTTTATTTTTATGTATTGGCTCGTTTCTCACGCTTTTTTCTCTCGTTTTGTCACAGTATCACATTATTGACAGTTCACATATTACATTATTGGCGTTATTTTGTTGCTCTGTTATTTCACATATTTTCGGCTCATAGCAATAAGTGTCGAAAGCAAACAGTGAAAATCTGTAGAACTGAATCATACAATAAAGAATGAAAAACTTTTTCGCCCCTAAATTAATGGAAACATTGATACTTACAACTAATTTTTCACAAAAATTCTGGGAGTACAGTCACCAAAATGAACACGTTTCTCAAAAAATTTAAGCAATAGAGAAAAAGATAAATTGAGACCCGATATTACCTTTGTTAAGAGAAATCAAAAGACATGCAATCTGCTCTCGAACCACTGGAGGGGCTCAATTAAATTTTAGACTGCTTCAGCTGTGGTAGTAGCAGGACAAAATGCTTAATTGGCTTCAAATTATGTAATTCGAGCCTATATAGGCCACTAGTAAAACCTGAACAGTAAAAATGATGCAAGGTTTAGCGCGATATTCAATTGCATTTCAATCGTAAACTGAAACCACCCTTGTGTTCAGCTACTTCAAATGTTAAAAGAGAGAGACTTAGATCAAGCAAAAATCAATTCACGCGCGAAAAAATTCTCACCTCGTCTGTTCCCTTTTTGAGCGCTTCGTTGGCTAAGTGTGAGTGAATTGCAGCTAAAACAAACATTTAAAAAATTATGTGAAAAACAAGATGCATATAATAACTCAAAAATAGCTACCAACCAATATTGAAGAGCAGGAAGAATTTTTCCACGTTGATTGAGCCACTTATTTTCCCGAAATAGTTTGTGTCATTCCTAAATAAACGCAAAATATATGCCCAAAATATAAAAAGTCGAGTTTTTTCAGTACATCAGGTCAACATCATAATTTAGTGGGAATGTTGGTTCGGCACAGTGCTCTACGATCGGCTATGGTATAAAAGCGGTTTTCAGCAGAGCCAAAAAATAATTTCAAACAATTTTGATATTGAAGGCCGATCTCAAAGACTGCTCAGCCATAAATAACCATCAAGTAATTACACCAACCAAAAAGAGCAGAAGACACTCACAGGCATCTCGAGAGACTCGTTTTAAATTTCTCTGTCCGACAGTTCCAAAATAAAGTCGGCAAATTTCTCTATTAATAGGGGCTATAACTTAGATCATATTTTCTTTGGATGCAAAAAAATTCCAACTACGAAGGGATTCGAACCTCCAGCAAGTTAGACTCAAGCATTAACTAATAGGCCATCAGGCCCTATGGTATTCATCTTACAATCGCTTGTTTTACCAGCCTATTTAATTTCTGAATAACAGCAACATAGATCACGCCAAAATTAAGACGTGAAGTGTGGAAAAGTCACTCGAGAAAATAAATCAAAAGAATAGAACGAAAATTGTCAAGCAAAAAATTGCATAAGACACCCGTTTTCCATAATTACACCCGTTTACTTCGTTTGACAGCAATTAATCACGTTTTTCAGGAATATACTAGATTCATTAGAACGTTATGGATGTTACAGCTTCTTAATCGTCAATTTTCGAGGAAAAACAACACTGTCTCAAGTAATCAGAAGAAGCAGAATCCTATTGACGTCCATTGTCGATGAAGCAGAAAAATAAGAGGATACAGACGGACAGCTTTTTTAAACCTGTGTTCTAATTTAGTTTTGTTGAGTTAAGTTTTTAGACAGAAGGCTGCGAGACGTGCCACCTAATCTAACTATCATTTGTCATGACGAATATAAATTATACCCTTATTCACTGACTTAATGAAAGGCCGTTATCGGTCTACTCCACCTCTTACTTTCATCTGTTAACGTAGTCAAAGAACAAAATGTAAAGTCCATTCAATTGAAACAGTTGGTGGTAAGACGGCTATCAATTGTGAAAGTTATGAAGTTTAAAACAAAAAAATTGAACAAACGGGAGCCAATTTTTTTTAGTAAACATAGCCCGCAAAATTTCTGCAAACAAATGGAGAAATAAATCTCAATTCAGATGACACTGCAAAGTTCGCCAATAATTAATATAAAGGCAAAAATGAGCAAATTTCAATTACTTTTACACAAAACACGTAAAACAAAACACTGACACATGAAATTGAGACTACTCAACTTTTGAAGGCAATTGAAAACTAAATTGCTATTTGAAAAAAGTAATTTTTCATTTTTTCACAACAAAAATTGCTCCGCATTATAAATATTGTCATTGAATAGTATCAAAAACGGCTACAAAGAAAAGGTTCCTATTCGAAAGCAAAAAAGAAAAACGAAACAAATATCCCTAAAACACCCTAAAATAACCCAAAAAAATTCCGCGTTAGCGTATAACTCGATTGAATTGCCAAAAATTTCAGTCTGCTATCAAAACAACCTGAACAATATTACTGTGATCTAAAAACGTGCTAAGCGACAAGAAATTAGTTGGAACCAAAAAAACCGAATATGAACAAAAGAATTCAAACGCTCAAAAAATTGTTTTCACGCCTATCGCTCTCGAGAGAAAACGGTAAACAAAAAAAATAACCACTATTTCTTTGTTCCCCTCTTCATATTTAGTGAGCTACAAATTTTAGCACACGCGGCATTTCCTGATCAGCTTTACTCCGAAAAAATGATTGATCAAAAGATATTCTTTCAATATTCCTTTTTATATTAAAAACAAGACCGCAGACCAAAAGCGTTTTGAGCAGCTGATGGTGACTAATAGTGAAGTAATAGATACTAACAATAATCGTTCTCACATCAAATTAATTTGATTATCAGATACAAATTTGAACTCTCTTTATAAAATCATAATTGATGATTAAAAATCCAGAAACGGCAATACATGCAGTTAATTCAATATATTTACTTACCAATTTCTACAGGTTTAACTCATGTGCTTTCCCATTCGCCTCATCTTTAAAATAATACATAAACAATCCATACCAAGCGATACAGCGGGGTAGATATTATTGGATAAAATTTTCATTTATTTTTGCAACTTACTTTTCTTCGGTCCTATTCTCACGTCCTGTGGTTGTCTGTTTCAGTATTCTCAATAAGTCACCACGATAATATAAATGAAAAGGCATAAGGGAACAGCCTCTTGTGGCAACGGGGTTCAATTTTGTTTCTTTTCCTCAAAAGCAACGTCTAAATTTCAAAAAATTAACGTGTGTGAAAATTCATCCAAACATAGCTGGCAGATTGCCAGAAAATAGCCGCATTAACTTCATAGATCTCCAGTCTCAAAAAAAACAAGTTATTGCTGCCTCTATTAGCTTCTCTCAAATAACCTTCATTTAGAGAGACAAACATTCACTTGACCTTATATAAAAGACAGATTCAAAGTGAGGAAGTCATTTTTGAGAGCGAGGTAAGTCACGTGTGACCAACAATTAAATCACGCGAAAGAACAAAATACTCGCTCCACTACGAGCGAAAAATGACGTCACGACGCACTTCAAATAAAATTGCATGAACGAATGAACAAAAAGCAGATTTGAAGTAGTTGTGACGTCATATAGTCGTAACAAAAATCTTGGCGACAAAAAACCAAGAGAAGGCCAATAATAGCCCCAGCTATCGCTGTGTGGCTACTGAGAACAAAAAATTAACTAGTCTAGAACGCTTCATGATCCTTAAGTTCAAGGAATCTGAAAATTAGGCGTCCACCTTTATTGATCAGCTCTTTCGTCGTGGGGTCATTTCCCCATCAAAATGACATTAAAAATTTTCACTAATCCATTTTGCTATATTTTCATGAAAATGTCCACACTGCTGCTTCCGCTGACTTCTTCCAGTATCTCATTCAACTCTTTCAGGGCTTTGACGGAAAAAATTTTCCTCATTTCCAATCTCGGCATTTGAAATAGCTGATGTCTTTCTGCTATCTCTAGTAATCCTTTCTAACAATCTTTCGAAAGCTTCGATATTCATCCTCTTTGTTAACATCTTGCATGTCTGTCTGGATCATCAACCTCAGTTTTCTACATTCAATTTAATGAGGCTGCTCAAAAGGCAATGTAAAATAACATTCCGCGATAAATTAAAAAAGATTATTAAAATTCATTCAGCAGAAGCCTTTTTAATGGGGAACTTTAACCAAAATATTTGCTAGAGAGTGAGAAATGACGTCACCTGCAATGCTGTTAGTGAGAATGCATTAGAAACACATTAGAACGCGTTAGAAAGCACTCAGAAAATTTGATTTTTTTCAGCTTTGCTGTGTGAGCAAATGTAAGATGAAAAAAGACGAAACGAAAAACGTAGCATGACAAGTCTTGACCTACAATTTTCATTGAGTAAATAAAACATAGCCGGCACATTGCCGGAAAATATTCGCCGTTGACGCGCCTGATGCACATTGGAATTGAAAAACAAAAAAAAAGGAGATAAATTGACCGAATTTTTTTCTTTTTTTATTTCAGTGTCAAAAATTGCTTTTATTTGGCGTTCATTTTCAGTTGGATTCTAAAACTATAATTACTTCAGCTTCCCAACTGAGAGCCAATAAGCCAAAAACCAATGTCAGCTAGCAGAAACTCTAATGAATTTTGATAACCTAATTCTTAATGACTTGACGACCGGATTTCATCGCTTTATCCCTTCTTTTGAAATTGATCATTTGACTTTGACAGCCTTCACCACAATGCGTACTTGAATGCGTGAAAAAAAATTAATATCCATTCAGTTGAAGTAAGTCAGAAGTCAAACCTGAAAATCGTGACTATTGTAAAACGAAAAACAAAATCAAAAGGTAAAGCGAATTTAAAAAAAAGGAGAGAGCCTAAATAATAGCCGTTGAGAGGCTGACGGCGGCTATTAATAACTTTAAAACGGCATGTTACGCATTTTTAATCGTCAAATTCTGCAATAGGCTGTAAGCTCAAAAATAATGAAAAGTAAGTATTTGATTTTGCAGGGCTACTGTGTAATCCAACATAAGAATAAAATTGTATGTTACATAGCAAGATGCATGAGGTCGGATACTCGGAAAAGTAGGATTCTGTTTCCGTATTAATATTTTTAAAGATTGACTTATCAAACTGAAGCATTACATACCATTTAAATTTAATAAACGCTGGCTGGCCTTTCTGGTCCATTTCAACACGAAGACTGATCAAATGTAGCTGTCCAAAATATTTATGAAGCCTCTCTATGCCTTGGGTGTCCATACTTGGATTAATAATTTCCTGAAAAGAATACTTGCGATCTGATGAAAATTCAAGCCTCCAGTTATTCCGATTAAATAAAATGAAACCAATAAATGGTATAATGCTGTCAAAACAACGAAATTTGAGGATGTTTTGTGTTGTGATTGCTCAGTTCATGCTTTGTTGGAGTATAAATTTTAACCAACAGAGTAAAATGAAACTGACGCCAGGCATCAAAATAAGCATCAGAATACTGAAATTTTACAAAAAATAACACTTACCTTTCGGAGGTTGGCAAGTTCTTCACTAGCCTTGTTAACAGCTTCATCGTGGTTCACATCTCCAGTTTGCAAGCACTGGAATATTTACAATTTGAAAAACTTCATATTTAAAAGCAAATCGCAATTAAAACGTTAAGAGCTTTACTTCAGCTAGCTTGGAGAACTGAGGTACATCTAACGGAGTTTTGAGCTCTAGCTGATGCAGTGGCAGGGCTGGCAAAGACTCCATGGCGACCTTGAAAAAATTCAAAATTGAATATTTCACATTTGTTGACAATTTTTTTCTTATCTCATTTTGCTATATATCTGTCTTCTCTCTTTTTTAAAAAATATAAAAAGGACCGTGTACACCATCCGGCAACGATGGATGTAGGTCGGAACATAAGGGATGATGAGTAGCACTTAGCCGGATGCTGCACTCCAAGCTGTTCCCCTCCAGACAGTGTAAAGACGGCCCAGTCACAAAAATAAATCCTTGTTGACAATAAGGATTTTTAATGTAGGTGGCAGATTGCCAGAAAATAGCTGCGAGAGCTTTGTAGACCTGCAGTCTGAATAAGATTTTGAAAAGCGTATTCCGTACCTTACAGAAACAAGCAGGAAGGAAACCCAAAAATTGTTTGGATTCTAAAATCTATAAAACTCAAACAAAACTTACCTTACTGCTTGATCAACATATCCAGGAATCAAAAATCTTCAGAGAACGCAGATGTCAGACTCAAAGAGCTATTTTGAATCAATAACCGGATTTATTCTGCCCCCCCCCCCCCCCCGTTTAGTGGGCTTATATATTTACGCCCCCCCCCCAGGCCTTTTTCTTAATTTACTGTTTTTTACATAGCAACGCGCTATACACAAACATATAATTTGTAACTGGGGGCGAAAAAACACTAAGGTAGGGGGAAAACAGAATAGATCCCAATATCCAAAACAAAGAAATACCAGCAGAAATACACCTAGAACACAACGTCGCAAAAACCAATCTCAACTCCTACTTTCAATGTCTACCCTCAAAACAACTGCAAGGCACAAATAGCTGAGACTCAACAGCCCGAACTTGGTAGCATCCACTTCTCCCTATCTGAAATAAAAACGGCAATAATAAACCCTGATATCAGCAAAGCAAAGGGCCACAACAACATCAGCAATGGACTACTAAAAACCTGGCTGACTCTATACCGAAATCCATGCACTTTCAATTCAATCTTTTTGTTTAAACAAGTAAATTGAAAATATAACCCGGGGGTTAAATATTACAAGTTTAAAATTATATATACAAAATAAGTACAATGTTAAAAATCAAAATTAGTGGTTCCGTTTTTTAAAGGTAAAAATAACAATTTTGCAATTTTTCTCATTGCAATTTTTCTACAGCTATGGAAACTCAGCTCTATCGAGCCAATATTCAAAGGGCACAAACAGGACGCCTCAAACTGTCGCCAAATGAGCCTACTTTCGGCCGTAGAACCAGAAGATCAACAAAATTCATCTAATCTGAATGAACTCATACACCACAAACTATGCAAACTTCAAACTTGGTCTTCCAGATGCTGATAACAGTCACAGCTTTCTACATCGAATCCGAAAAAGCCTTCGACAAGGTAACACATCTGATTCTCATCGGAAAAACTCAAAACTCGGTACCGGAAAAAAATGAAATTAACTTATACATAGCAACATAGAAGACAGAACACAGACGGTCATGATCAACGATGTTAACTCCAGTGAGCTTTTGATAAACTAGAGCAAAAACTCAACGAAAAATGGGTTGTCTATGAGGGTGAACCCATAGAGGACGCTCCGGAGAGCGATCGCAAATGACTACAAACAATCACATTACTAAATTTTAACCTTCAAAGCATACTTAGCTTAGACAGAAGACTAACCCTAGCAAACACACTAACTAGTACTGACTATGACATACTGTGCCTTACTGAAACGTGGTTAACCGGTGACATTCCAAACAATGCTCTGTTTCTAACAGACTTCGCCATCTACCGAAGGGACCGCACATGCGATAAATCAACAACCAAACATGGTGGAGTTCGAATAGCTCTCAGAAAGGGTATTAATCATGAAGAAGTGTCGTTGAGCAGTGCTCCTTCTGATGTGTTGTCGGTCAAGATACCCACAAGGCAAAAACCCATACTCATCTGCTGCGCATACAATCCACCTTCCGGAAGTCCCTACCTCTGGGATAAGCAAAAGTTTGATAGTATCATCGAGGAACTCAACAATAAGAGCAACTGCGAACCTTATGAAGGCACACTGATAATAGGAGACCACAATCTTTCGAAAACTGACTGGAACACAATTTTCTTCATCCGATGACTATGAGTCTGATATAGTTGACCTTTTATCAGAGTCAAATTTTACAAACATCACACCGAAGAAACTGGATGTTGTATTGACCGATAACACAGAGAAAATAATTGAATCAACAACAGACAAATGCCCAAACCCAAAAAACTCGTTCCATGTTAAACCACTGCCAGACCACCTCCCAATTAAAACGATCATACAGACAAACATGACGTTCATGGAAAACAGCAAAAACCAAATATGCCCACAAGAAAGCAGACTGGGCAAAATTGAACAGAACAATTTCAAAAAATCCTTTCAAGCCACAACAATAGTACGATTGGATTGAAAATTATACCGATAGTAACACTTCAAAAATCACAAAACATCGGGCGAGCCTCCCGCCCTGGATTGCTCCCCCAACGTCTCATTTAATAAAAAAAAAACTGCAAACAAAAAACGGAAATGGAAAAATTTTAGACTCAACAGAACGCTCAAATTGAAACGCCTTGAACGAGAAATCGAGATTGCAACCAGCAATGACCTCGCAAACTAAGAAGCCAAGGTCTTTCAAACAAGACAGTTCAGTAACACCCAAAAGTACCAAGCCAGCATCCAAAAACACTCAAATGTACCTCCGATAGTTTACCTCGGCAATCTGAGAGAAGAATCCGACAGAGAAAAAGCTGACCTATTCAACCGTTTCTTCAAAAGTGTTTATAGTGAGAAGAAAAAAACGCAGCTCAATCCCCAACATCGAATTCTAAACATCATTAAAATTACAGATAATGAAACTGGAAAAAAACTAGAAAATCTGAGGTTAAACAAAGCAATGGAACTAGGTAAACCGGGAAACATCATCTTGAAACAATGCTCAAATTCTCTTAGCAGGTCACTCAAATTAGTACTCCAGACAGTAAAAAAAAGGGCGTGTATCCGAAGTACTGGAAAATCAGACAATTCTCACAAATCTTCAAAGCAGGTAATAAAGTTGGTGTCAAGTGTTACCAACCCATTAGTCTTCTTTGCTTTATGTCTAAAGTATTTGAAAGAGTTATCTCCAATGACCTATATAGGCACTGCAAAGTATAGCTGCATCAAAATCAGTTTGGATTTAAAAAAAACAGATCTGCCACAATTCAGCTTTTGATTATCCTAGATTCCATCTATATAAGGTGCGACGATGAGACGGTTGACAAACTCACAACCTTGTATCCGGACTTCGCCAAAGTTTTCGACAAAGTTTTCCATCAGATCCTTATTGAGAAACTTAAAAAATTGGAAGTAGGTGGTAAATTCTTGGCAATTCTGTATCTGCATTCATACCGTGAAGACAGGCAACAGTGCGTAAAGATAAATGACGATTGCTCCGATTTCCTGGATGTCACGAGTGGTATGCCCCAAGGATCCATCCTCGGACCACTACTGTTCCTGATTTTCATTAATGATCCACCCAATATGAAACCTAAAGTAGAAAACTACGGCTTTGCATATGACTTTAAGATGATCGCCCAGAGCCATACGCATTTCGAAGCCGGAATCACGCACATCGAAATGTGGTGCAAGGAAAACCAAATGGAGAGAAAAAGCTGACCTATTCAACCGTTTCTTCAAAAGTGTTTATAGTGAGAAGAAAAAAACGCAGCTCAATCCCCAACATCGAATTCTAAACATCATTAAAATTACAGACAATGAAACTGGAAAAAAACATCCGGCAACGATGGATGTAGGTCGGAACATAAGGGATGATGAGTAGCACTTAGCCGGATGCTGCACTCCAAGCTGTTCCCCTCCATACAGTGTAAAGACGGCCCAGTCACAAAAATAAATCCTTGTTGACAATAAGGATTTTTAATGTAGGTGGCAGATTGCCAGAAAATAGCTGCGAGAGCTTTGTAGACCTGCAGTCTGAATAAGATTTTGAAAAGCGTATTCCGTACTTTACAGAAACAAGCAGGAAGGAAACCCAAAAATTGTTTGGATTCTAAAATTTATAAAACTCAAACAAAACTTACCTTACTGCTTGATCAACATATCCAGGAATCAAAAATCTTCAAAGAACGCAGATGTCAGACTCAAAGAGCTATTTTGAATCAATAACCGGATTTATTCTGCCCCCCCCCCCCCGTTTAGTGAGCTTATATATTTACGCCCACCCCAGGCCTTTTTTCTTAATTTACTGTTTTTTACATAGCAACGCGTTATACACAAACATATAATTTGTAACTGGGGGCGAAAAAACACTAAGATAGGGGGAAAACAGAATAGATCCCAATATCCAAAACAAAGAAATACCAGCAGAAATACACCTAGAACACAACGTCGCAAAAACCAATCTCAACTCCTACTTTCAATGTCTACCCTCAAAACAACTGCAAGGCACAAATAGCTGAGACGCAACAGCCCGAACTTGGTAGCATCCACTTCTCCCTATCTGAAATAAAAACGGCAATAATAAACCCTGATATCAGCAAAGCAAAGGGCCACAACAACATCAGCAATGGACTACTAAAAACCTGGCTGACTCTATACCAAAATCCATGCACTTTCAATTCAATCTTTTTGTTTAAACAAGTAAATTGAAAATATAACCCGGGGGTTAAATATTACAAGTTTAAAATTATATATACAAAATAAGTACAATGTTGAAAATCAAAATTAGTGGTTCCGTTTTTTAAAGGTAAAAATAACAATTTTGCAATTTTTCTACAGCAATTTTTCTCATTGCAATTTTTCTACAGCTATGAAAACTCAGCTCTATCGAGCCAATATTCAAAGGGCACAAACAGGACGCCTCAAACTGTCGCCAATTGAGCCTACTTTCGGCCGTAGAACCAGAAGATCAACAAAATTCATCTAATCTGAATGAACTCATACACCACAAACTATGCAAACTTCAAACTTGGTCTTCCAGATGCTGATAACAGTCACAGCTTTCTACATCGAATCCGAAAAAGCCTTCGACAAGGTAACACATCTGATTCTCATCGGAAAAACTCAAAACTCGGTACCGGAAAAAAATGAAATTAACTTATACATAGCAACATAGAAGACAGAACACAGACGGTCATGATCAACGATGTTAACTCCAGTGAGCTTTTGACAAACTAGAGCAAAAACTCAACGAAAAATGGGTTGTCTATGAAGGTGAACCCATAGAGGACGCTCCGGAGAGCGATCGCAAATGACTACAAACAATCACATTACTAAATTTTAACCTTCAAAGCATACTTAGCTTAGACAGAAGACTAACCCTAGCAAACACACTAACTAGTACTGACTATGACATACTGTGCCTTACTGAAACGTGGTATTAATCATGAAGAAGTGTCGTTGAGCAGTGCTCCTTCTGATGTGTTGTCGGTCAAGATACCCACAAGGCAAAAACCCATACTCATCTGCTGCGCATACAATCCACCTTCCGGAAGTCCCTACCTCTGGGATAAGCAAAAGTTTGATAGTATCATCGAGGAACTCAACAATAAGAGCAACTGCGAACCTTATGAAGGCACACTGATAATAGGAGACCACAATCTTTCGAAAACTGACTGGAACACAATTTTCTTCATCCGATGACTATGAGTCTGATATAGTTGACCTTTTATCAGAGTCAAATTTTACAAACATCACACCGAAGAAACTGGATGTTGTATTGACCGATAACACAGAGAAAATAATTGAATCAACAACAGACAAATGCCCAAACCCAAAAAACTCGTTCCATGTTAAACCACTGCCAGACCACCTCCCAATTAAAACGATCATACAGACAAACATGACGTTCATGGAAAACAGCAAAAACCAAATATGCCTACAAGAAAGCAGACTGGGCAAAATTGAACAGAACAATTTCAAAAAATCCTTTCAAGCCACAACAATAGTACGATTGGATTGAAAATTATACCGATAGTAACACTTCAAAAATCACAAAACATCGGGCGAGCCTCCCGCCCTGGATTGCTCCCCCAACGTCTCATTTAATAAAAAAAACTGCAAACAAAAAACGGAAATGGAAAACTTTTAGACTCAACAGAACGCTCAAATTGAAACGCCTTGAACGAGAAATCGAGATTGCAACCAGCAATGACCTCGCAAACTAAGAAGCCAAGGTCTTTCAAACAAGACAGTTCAGTAACACCCAAAAGTACCAAGCCAGCATCCAAAAACACTCAAATGTACCTCCGATAGTTTACCTCGGCAATCTGAGAGAAGAATCCGACAGAGAAAAAGCTGACCTATTCAACCGTTTCTTCAAAAGTGTTTATAGTGAGAAGAAAAAAACGCAGCTCAATCCCCAACATCGAATTCTAAACATCATTAAAATTACAGATAATGAAACTGGAAAAAAACTAGAAAATCTGAGGTTAAACAAAGCAATGGAACTAGGTAAACCGGGAAACATCATCTTGAAACAATGCTCAAATTCTCTTAGCAGGTCACTCAAATTAGTACTCCAGACAGTAAAAAAAAAGGGCGTGTATACGAAGTACTGGAAAATCAGACAATTCTCACAAATCTTCAAAGCAGGTAATAAAGTTGGTGTCAAGTGTTACCAACCCAGTAGTCTTCTTTGCTTTATGTCTAAAGTATTTGAAAGAGTTATCTCCAATGACCTATATAGGCACTGCAAAGTATAGCTGCATCAAAATCAGTTTGGAATTAAAAAAAACAGATCTGCCACAATTCAGCTTTTGATTATCCTAGATTCCATCTATATAAGGTGCGACGATGAGACGGTTGACAAACTCACAACCTTGTATCCGGACTTCGCCAAAGTTTTCGACAAAGTTTTCCATCAGATCCTTATTGAGAAACTTAAAAAATTGGAAGTAGGTGGTAAATTGTTGGCAATTCTGTATCTGCATTCATACCGTGAAGACAGGCAACAGTGCGTAAAGATAAATGACGATTGCTCCGATTTCCTGGATGTCACGAGTGGTATGCCCCAAGGATCCATCCTCGGACCACTACTGTTCCTGATTTTCATTAATGATCCACCCAATATGAAACCTAAAGTAGAAAACTACGGCTTTGCATATGACTTTAAGATGATCGCCCAGAGCCATACGCATTTCGAAGCCGGAATCACGCACATCGAAATGTGGTGCAAGGAAAACCAAATGGAGCTCAATGCCTCAAAATGCAAGCTACTGAATCTAAAAAGTCGGATTTCAGCAAGCCTCAACAAAACTGACCTGAAAGAAGCCCCAGTACAGCGAGACCTAAAGGTCTTCAGCTCCTCAAATCTCAACTGGTCAGAAAATGGTGAAATCGGGAACCAAAAAGCAACTGGTGCGTTTTTCCAGAACGGGGTTTTTCCAGGTGCGTAACATATCAAACAAACGTAGCATCTCAACAAAGCTACGCGCCTACGCAGGATATGATGTCCCAATCCTTAGGTACTGCTCGCAAGCGTGGTATGCTAGCAAGACAAGCCTATTGAAATTCGAATCACTTCAGATAAAAGCGACAAAGTGGATTGTCATGGGACAAGTATCAGAATAAAAGGAACGCCTACTAAAGCTCAAACTACTACCACTTAGCATGTATGCTAAGATGCACAACTTGCTGCGTCTGATATTGCTACACCGGTATAAATACGATGTTGAAATTGAGAACAAGAAGAGAAAAAACGAATCAAATACTTGGCAAAATGGCAGAAGTTAGTTCAAAATAAAGTACAATAGACTTGAAAAAGCAGATAAAAACTTCATTTGTCGAACAAAGCACCTTTACAACATTGTCTCCCACGTATACAGAAACTACGGCGAAGTACTCAACAAACAAACAATCTCCATCATCTACTGGGAACACTTCACATATAATTTTAACCAACTGAAAAAGTGCACTTGGCAAATAACGTGGAAATGTTGAACATGTAACAACTGGAAAAAGATAAACTGAAATAGACTGGTAAACACTGGGATTGACACCCCAGGGACAAGAGCACGAAACTTGTATTACTACTACTACTACTACTACTACTACTACTACTACTACTACTACTACTACTACTACTACTACTACTACTACTACTACTACTACTACTACTACTACTACTACTACTACTACTACTACTACTACTACAACTACTACTACTGTTTCAACACTTTAATTCCAAATATGAAATAAAGGCACGGTTGGCAACAAATACAAACAAAACAAGAAGAGTTATTTGTTTGGTTATTCTGTGAAATGCTGTACGACGAAATTGTTGAAGGCATTCTTTGACCCGGTTGCTGCTTTCTCCTGCAATCTGGTGAACGATACTTTGTTTCGTACACAGTCTCCTTCGATTTGACTCATCCATGTTTTCCGTTGCCCCCCAGGAGCGCGTCTAGCATGGACGTATTGATCGGGCGGGTCCCAATCGAAAGCACTGCGGGCTAATCTTCCTGGTTCCATTCTCTGGATGTGTCCGTACCATTTTATCCGTTTGAGCATGATCATCGTGGATAGTTGGGGCATTCGTGATCTTGACATAATTTCTTCGTTCGTTGCTTTCTCCATGTATGACACACGTAGAATTCTCCGAAGACAACCACAATGGAAACTCTCAAGTTTTCTCTCCATTAATTTCGAAAGAGTCCAAGTCTCTGAGCTGTACATCACGGCTGATAAAACGAGTGCTTTGTCCAAATTGCACTTGAGGTGCACGCTGAGCTGCTTGCTCTTCCAGAGATTTTGGAAGTTAGCAAACCGTTGTCTACCTTCTGCAAGTTTGCAATTGACTTCCTGCAGGTCTCCATGCTTGAGGCTGACATATGATCCGAGATACTTGAACGCTTCTATGTTTTCAAACTCGTTTCCAAGAACATCTTGTACTTTGCAGGAAAACACGCGTGTGGCAACTGCTTTAGGTTTGCCACAGTATCTCGATTGGTGAACTTTTCGGCCATTGACTGTTTTGAACTTTCTTTCACACTTGTCACAGGTAAGGCTCGCCTCTAGTTGCCCGAACTTTGACTTGTCGACGACATCCTTTGACAAACCGGCTTTGCAGAATCTTGTTTGGTGCACTTTGCGTCCGGTAACTGTACTGAATTGCCGCTGACAATTCTGACATCTTAAAGACTCTTGGTCAGCCACCACTGACCGACTCTCATTTTCTAGCGACTCTGAATCTGCTACCGCAGATTGTTGTTGTGAAGCTACCAACGCTGGCTTAGCCACCGCTAAGCTTTTCAATCTTAGCTTCCGGCCATCTTGTGTTTCGAACCAGCCCGCTTTCTTTTTCGTTCCCAGCAGCACCTCCGTGCTGATGGTTATTGCTTTGGTGTTTGAAGGCTGAGATACGACTAGTTGCGCCACAAACTAGAAGACCAGTGCCTCGTTAGCTCGACCATGTGAGCGGAGAGCCGCAGCACATGACCTACCCCCAGGGGACACCACGTGGAGGTGAGGTTGGATTTTGTCCCCCACTACTACTACTACTACTACTACTACTACTACTACTACTACTACTACTACTACTACTACTACTACTACTACTACTACTACTACTACTACTACTACTACTACTACTACTACTACTACTACTACTACTACTACTACTACTACTACTACTACTACTACTACTACTACTACTACTACTACTACTACTACTACTACTACTACTACTACTACTACTACTACTACTACTACTACTACTACTACTACTACTACTACTACTACTACTACTACTACTACTACTACTACTACTACTACTACTACTACTACTACTACTACTACTACTACTACTACTACTACTACTACTACTACTACTACTACTACTACTACTACTACTACTACTACTACTACTACTACTACTACTACTACTACTACTACTACTACTACTACTACTACTACTACTACTACTACTACTACTACTACTACTACTACTACTACTACTACTACTACTACTACTACTACTACTACTACTACTACTACTACTACTACTACTACTACTACTACTACTACTACTACTACTACTACTACTACTACTACTACTACTACTACTACTACTACTACTACTACTACTACTTAGAGGTTTTACGCCGCTGCTAGGATTTGGTCGGTAGTCGACGATCCTCGCGGGTAAAATTTATAGTTAGACCATCCATGCTAAAAAACAACGGAGATGCATAAGTGAACCGAACCGGAAGTTCGCATGACAGTCTTGGTCTCTAACGATCGGAAAAAATTTTCTGAATACACACTGTTTCGGAAAACCGGTCTAGTGTAGCAGAACCCTAAGTAGTCGGGCATTTTCTGTTTTCGACGTTTCATACCGTGAAAATAATTTTTTTTTGAAAAGTAGGTTCTGAGTCGGTATTGGGTGTTGGGAAACAATTTTTTGTCAGTGTGTTGTACTCCTTGTCTAGTATATCATCTGTTTTTGCGTTTTTAGATCAATCGTACTGGGAATTCAAGTTTTGCAGGGTTTTGCCCATTAGCAGCAGGCTCCTCTCTCTTTGGGCAACCTTTAGTGTTTCCGTCTGTGCAATACATATTTCATATTTCAGAGTTGATTTGATGGATGATACAGTTTGTACCTTCACGCCGGAACCCCCCGCGCATGAAATTGTTTTGAAAAGCCATGATTATATTGAGACAACTGCCGAAGTTGCTGGCCCAAGCACGTCAGCTCCCACTACTAAAAGAAAGCGGTCCCAGCTAACAACACCAACGCCCAAGAAGAAGACGAGGAATTGTGAAAATCGGGAGAATGATAAGGACAGCCAGCTAGACTCGCAAATAAGTGCACACCGAACTCCATATGGCCGCTTGATGTACAGTAAGTTTTTATTTAGTGAGATCAGACTTCGTAGCTATATATATATATACGGTATCCATTCTGAGTTTTTTTTTAGCCGACCCGATATCAGAGGCTTCTGATCTTGACGAGATCCAACATTTGGATAGTCCCAGAGTGCATCGTGTGATAAAGAAGTCCCGCTGTTATGTGTGCGGAAGGAAATTGGCCGAAATGGCACAGCACTACCAGAAACCCACTACCACTACACTGAAATATACTTTTCAGTATTTGGCAAATGTTTCAGATTCCCCTGATCGTTTATTGAATTTTGAGTTGCTCTCCGATAGGATTGAGCAAGTTAACAGCACTTTGGAGGTGAAAGGAATCCTCTACTACCACAATCAGAGCTTCTACGATCTCATTTTTAGCCAACAGCGAAGTTATCGTGGACGCTTGTCTTTGCTTCGTGCAAGCCCTTTTGGCTTGTATTTTTGCCACCCATTTGTCCATCTTGAACTGTGTAAGAAAAGTAGAGTCGATGGCGTCTACGAAAGTCGCTGTGCTACAAGTGGTTAGAAGGAGGGAAACACAGTGAAAAAGTGAGACGAGACGCCGCTGCTAAATTCACAGATATCATCACCACAGTGGCGAGAGGGGAACACTGCTGCAAAAAAAGCATTGCAGATTGTCCATATACAATGTACTTGCTGTTCCTAGTGCATTTTGGAAGTTTAAAAACATAAAAACGCTAAAATTTGAAGAATTTTGTACATTTTCTCAACTTAAAAATTTGTACTTAAATCTTTGAAAAAAATCACTTTTTTCAACTTTCAGACCTCTTCCATGGCAGGAAAAGGTTGGTGTTGGTCCCCTGAGAGAAGCTAGAACAATTTTAGTACCAAAGTTTATGACCAAAACAACTAGTTGAGGCTGGAAAATAAGCATTTATCAGCGCGGTCTGCTCTCACTAGTACCAGAACTCCCAGATCAGTACTTTTTCTCAGATAGTGTTGCTAGTGTTGTTTTTTCAACCTAATCTCATACAGTAGTCACATACGAGTCTTTTTGGATAAATTGCATGATACAGGAACCCTTTGATAGGCACTGATGAGCGAATTAGAGTTCACCGGCCATTACTTTTTTTGACTACTAACTCAGGCCACCCCACCACAGTGCCTAAAACAAAACCAATCGAAGCTTTCAATAGCGCCCTAGATCCTTCACTAGCAACCACGTTGATTAAGCCATATCAGTTAACTCCAAGAAAACGGGTTTAAAAATCTCCTGTCATTGCAGGTTTAATTAGGCATAAGCGCTACAGCTATTCTTGCTTCCACAGCTCTGTCCTATTGTTTCCAATGTGCCTAAATAGGCGTATGGAGTCGAAAAAATACCCTAGTTACTGTTAGCAGTCTCAAATTTCCCCTTTTTTGGGGAAAAAGGCTCAGGAACGATTTAGCAACAAAAATTTAGCACGGACCCCGCTGCTAGCCTACCTTGATTTTTAAATGAGTCAGGAAAAGGATAGAAAAGGATCAAGGGGAGACGTTAATTCAAATGTTGGGGCTACATCTTGTTTTCTATTGAGATCAGAATTAGAGACCAATATTTAAAGTGGATAAGTGCAAGAAGGGGGGTGACTACCCAGTAGTGGCTATCAGTAGGCTACGTGATCAATTTTTTGATGAATTTTTGTGTCAGGTGTCACTGTTATTAGTGAGCACAGATTTCACTCAGAGGCTTGTAGAAACTTTTTATTCTTTCTTGCAGTGTCCATACAGGTAGGTTGTACCTCTAGACAGTGAAAAACATGTTGTGAATCAACAACATGTTGAAAATGAGAGAAGTTTTTATCTTCAATATTAGCAGTAGGCTCCTCTCTCTTTCCACAACCACCGCTATGTAGGTACCACAAATAATGATTTTAGATACCTAATTCCTATACTAGGATGTCTTTTTAGGCCAAAACAATGATATTGGTGCAAAAAAAAGTCATCCAAAATGTAAATTGGGAATCTCACACACGTATAAGCACTAGCAGCGTGGTGTGCTCACCAACCTACTACTAAAAAGTTAGCCCATCTTTATAGCTTGAAATTTGAAAAAGCCGAAAACACAAATTGTAGTGGTGCTAGAGAGCTTTCAGAAAAACTTTAGATCACTTTCAAGAGCCTTAGGAATGTGCAGAAATCAGCCTATGAAAAAATATTATCACTCACGTCTGTGCTAAAAAGGGGTGTAGCAGCTAGGTCTGATCACCCACGATATTAGGGTCCACTACTAGGCCGGTAGTGGGCATTTTTCCGTCCGGCAAGTTAAATGTTAAGGTCTTATCTAATAGTAGCGATGTCGAGCTACCCTCCCAGCCAGGTTTCCGCTGTCTAAGGCCCCTAGTCTAGGCTCTGCACATAGGACGTAGTTGATCATACTGAGGAGCGGCGTCTCAGACAGCCGCTGATAACTACACCCGCTGCTCTATATAGCACGAAGGTCCCGTGCCCATACTACTACTACTACTACTACTACTACTACTACTACTACTACTACTACTACTACTACTACTACTACTACTACTACTACTACTACTACTACTACTACTACTACTACTACTACTACTACTACTACTACTACTACTACTACTACTACTACTACTACTACTACTACTACTACTACTACTACTACTACTACTACTACTACTACTACTACTACTACTACTACTACTACTACTACTACTACTACTACTACTACTACTACTACTACTACTACTACTACTACTACTACTACTACTACTACTACTACTACTACTACTACTACTACTACTACTACTACTACTACTACTACTACTACTACTAACTACTACTACTACTACTACTACTACTACTACTACTACTACTACTACTACTACTACTACTACTACTACTACTACTACTACTACTACTACTACTACTACTACTACTACTACTACTACTACTACTACTACTACTACTACTACTACTACTACTACTACTACTACTACTACTACTACTACTACTACTACTACTACTACTACTACTACTACTACTACTACTACTACTACTACTACTACTACTACTACTACTACTACTACTACTACTACTACTACTACTACTACTACTACTACTACTACTACTACTACTACTACTACTACTACTACTACTACTACTACTACTACTACTACTACTACTACTACTACTACTACTACTACTACTACTACTACTACTACTACTACTACTACTACTACTACTACTACTACTACTACTACTACTACTACTACTACTACTACTACTACTACTACTACTACTACTACTACTACTACTACTACTACTACTACTACTACTACTACTACTACTACTACTACTACTACTACTACTACTACTACTACTACTACTACTACTACTACTACTACTACTACTACTACTACTACTACTACTACTACTACTACTACTACTACTACTACTACTACTACTACTACTCTACTACTACTACTACTACTACTACTACTACTACTACTACTACTACTACTACTACTACTACTACTACTACTACTACTACTACTACTACTACTACTACTACTACTACTACTACTACTACTACTACTACTACTACTACTACTACTACTACTACTACTACTACTACTACTACTACTACTACTACTACTACTACTACTACTACTACTACTACTACTACTACTACTACTACTACTACTACTACTACTACTACTACTACTACTACTACTACTACTACTACTACTACTACTACTACTACTACTACTACTACTACTACTACTACTACTACTACTACTACTACTACTACTACTACTACTACTACTACTACTACTACTACTACTACTACTACTACTACTACTACTACTACTACTACTACTACTACTACTACTACTACTACTACTACTACTACTACTACTACTACTACTACTACTACTACTACTACTACTACTACTACTACTACTACTACTACTACTACTACTACTACTACTACTACTACTACTACTACTACTACTACTACTACTACTACTACTACTACTACTACTACTACTACTACTACTACTACTACTACTACTACTACTACTACTACTACTACTACTACTACTACTACTACTACTACTACTACTACTACTACTACTACTACTACTACTACTACTACTACTACTACTACTACTACTACTACTACTACTACTACTACTACTACTACTACTACTACTACTACTACTACTACTACTACTACTACTACTACTACTACTACTACTACTACTACTACTACTACTACTACTACTACTACTACTACTACTACTACTACTACTACTACTACTACTACTACTACTACTACTACTACTACTACTACTACTACTACTACTACTACTACTACTACTACTACTACTACTACTACTACTACTACTACTACTACTACTACTACTACTACTACTACTACTACTACTACTACTACTACTACTACTACTACTACTACTACTACTACTACTACTACTACTGTTTCAACACTTTAATTCCAAATATGAAATAAAGGCACGGTTGGCAACAAATACAAATACAAATACAAATACAAACAAAACAAGAAGAGTTATTTGTTTGGTTATTCTGTGAAGTGCTGTACTACGAAATTGTTGAAGGCATTCTTTGACCCGGTTGCTGCTTTCTCCTGCAATCTGGTGAACGATACTTTGTTTCGTACACAGTCTCCTTCGATTTGACTCATCCACGTTTTCCGTTGCCCCCCAGGAGCGCGTCTGGCATGGGCGTATTAATCGGGCGGGTCCCAATCGAAGGCACTGCGGGCTAATCTTCCTGGTTCCATTCTCTGGATGTGACCGTACCATTTTATCCGTTTGAGCATGATCATCGTGGATAGTTGGGGCATTCGCGATCTTGACATAATTTCATCGTTCGTTGCTTTCTCCAGATATGACACACGTAGAATTCTCCGAAGACAACCACAGTGGAAACTCTCAAGTTTTCTCTCCATTAATTTCGAAAGAGTCCAAGTCTCTGAGCTGTACAGCACGGCTGATAAAACGAGTGCTTTGTACAAATTGCACTTGAGGTGCACGCTGAGCTGCTTGCTCTTCCAGAGATTTTGGAAGTTAGCAAACCGTTGTCTACCTTCTGCAAGTTTGCAATTGACTTCCTGGAGGTCTCCATGCTTGAGGCTGACATATGATCCGAGATACTTGAACGCTTCTATGTTTTCAAACTCGTTTCCGATAACATCTTGTACTTTGCAGGAAAACACGCGTGTGGCAGCTGCTTTAGGTTTGCCACAGTATCTCGATTGGTGAACTTTTCGGCCATTGACTGTTTTGAACTTCCTTTCACACTTGTCACAGGTGAGGCTCGCCTCTAGTTGCTCGAACTTTGACTTGTCGACGACATTCTTTGACAAACCGGCTTTGCAGAATCTTGTTTGGTGCACTTTGCGTCCGGTAACTGTACTGAATTGCCGCTGACAGTTCTGACATCTTAAAGACTCTTGATCAGCCACCGCTGACCCACTCTCATTTTCTAGCGACTCTAAATCCGCTACTGCAGATTGTTGTTGTGAAGCTACCAACGCTGGCTTAGCCTCCGCTAAGCTTTTCAATCTGAGCTTCCGGCCATCTTGTGTTTCGAACCAGCCCGCTTTCTTTTTCGTTCCCAGCAGCACCTCCGTGCCGATGGTTAGTCGTGACTGGTTTGATGTCTCTGCCAGGAGTCCTAGTTTGCCTTTATGTGTTCCAGTGAGTATCTCCACGTTCTGTTGGATACTAGGCACTGCAACAACATTTGGGCTGTCGCATTTTACGCCCATATTCTTTGTTTTGGCCACATTAATCTTCAGACCAGCGGCTTCCGCTAGGGCCTCGATTCGATGTAGGTTTTCCTGCACCTCACTGTCTGAGACCCCCACGAGGGCAACATCATCAGCAAAATCTAAGTCAGCCACCAATCTCCCAATGTCTAATCCTCCATGCACCGAGTTAGCTAAAATGTAGTTGATGACAAGGCCGAATAGGATTGGGGACCACACATCACCCTGCCTAACGCCTGTTCTGACATCAAATAAGCGTCCCTTCTCACCTTCGGCTTTGACTCGACATTTGAATCCATCATAGCTGTTTCTTATGATGTTTATCACTTTTTGCGGCAGACCATAGTGTTTCATTATCTGGTACATCTGCTCACGATCGACAGAATCGAATGCCGCTCGAAAGTCTATGAAACAAAAGCTAATATCCAATTGAAACGCCATTGATTTCTCTATTATTTGACGCAGGGCAAAGAGTTGATCGGCGCATCCTCTGCTTTTTCTGAAGCCGCACTGCTCTTCCCTTAAGACGCGATCCACTGAGTCTTTGCATCGATTGAGAGTAACGGAAGCGAACACTTTGCCTGGTACTGACAATAGAGAGATCCCTCGGTGGTTCGAACACTCTGACCTCTTTCCTTTACTCTTGTATAATGGGACAATTTCTGCTACCTTCCAGTCATCGGGCAGAACTTCCGTCGACCAACATTTATCTATGATGTCCCAGAGCCACTCGACAATACCCTTGTGTGCTTTCAACATCTCACAGGAAATGTTATCGGGTCCACTTGCCTTGCCATTCTTCAACCCGCGGACAGCTTCAAGCACTTCTTCAAATCGAATTGGGCTCAGGTCAATCGGCAAGCTTTCAGCTGCTTCTTCGGGATCCAATCTCGTACTGCAACTGAATGTTGAGGGATTCAGGAGTTGACTAAAATGTTCCGTCCAGCGTTCAAGTCGTTCCTCTTTCGTCCGTAAGTTGACGCCAGTGCTTGAAACTAATTTGGTCAACTGGGGCCTCCAGTTTCGGCAAATCTGCTGTGATGCCCCAAAAACCTCCTCTAAGTTGCCTCTGTCCGCGAAGCTCTGCACTTCTTGGCCTTTGCGTTCAAGCCATGCCCGTTTGTCTGCACGTAGAGCTTTTCTGACTTCCTTACAGCAGTTTGTGAACTCTAACAGCGCCTCCGCGCTGCTGTGTTTCTTTAACTGTAGATCGGCTCGTTTCCGGATAAGTTCCAGAGAATCTGGAGAAATCCAAGGTTTGTTCACTCGCTTGTCCGGAAGGAGGCATTTCACTGCTGCTTGGTTCAGGGCTTTTCGAAAATTGTCCCAAGACTGCTCTGTATTCTCGAAATCGCCGCTCTTATCAAGATGTAACTTGACCTCCTGCGTGAATAAGTCACGCGTTGTTTCATCTTGCAGCTTTGCAGAACTGATTCTGGGCGTGAAGCATGACTTTTTAGACAAAAGTTTCATAGATACTTCCGCAATGACCAGTTCGTGATCGGTAATTGTGGTTTTCCCTCTTCTGGACCTCACATTCGTCAGACATCCTCTGTATCTCTCTGCAAACAGAATGTGATCCAGCATCTTTTTTCGACAACTCGGATCGGGAGGGTTGAAGGTGTACCGATGCACTTGTCGATGCTGGAACCATGTACCACCTACGAGCAATTTGTGTGAAGTGCAAAATGATAACAACTTTTCAGAGTTTTCATTTTCTTCACCCATTCCAAACGGGCCTCTGCAGCTCATGGTGTCATTCAACTGGTGTCCAGGCTCTGCATTGAGGTCACCGATGACACAAATACGCTCCCTATGTTTGAAACTGGAAACTAGGTCTGAAAGTTGACTCCAAAACAAATCCTTCTCTTGGAGACTAGCTTCATTCGTAGGTGCGTAGCAGACAACAACAGCTAGATTGGCTCTCCTCTGAGCCGCGAACTTGACGTAGCAAATACGTTCACTTAGAGCCACTTGTTCTACGATGCTGTTTATCAATGACTTCTTTACAGCAACGCCCACTCCTCCTTGTCTCGACTTTACACCAGACAACCACGAGTCAGACAGGTAGAGCTTGTGGTCTCCGAGATCAATTTCTTGCTCCTGCAATCTCGTCTCCTGCACTCCCAGAATATCCAACTTGTATCGCGCCAGATCCATTTTCAAAGCCTCTAGAGATCCGGCTTGGGTCAGTGTTCTGACGTTTAAAGTTGCAATTCTGAGTTGGTTCCTCGGGAGATTCTTAGCACCCCTTACCCGGGACTCGGGGCCATGGTTGATTGTACTCATTGCTTTGGTGTTTGAAGGCTGAGATACGACTAGTTGCGCCACAAACTAGAAGACCAGTGCCTCGTTAGCTCGACCATGTGAGCGTAGAGCCGCAGCACATGACCTACCCCCAGGGGACACCACGTGGAGGTGAGGTTGGACTACTACTACTACTACTACTACTACTACTACTACTACTACTACTACTACTCTTACTACTACTACTACTACTACTACTACTACTACTACTACTACTACTACTACTACTACTACTACTACTACTACTACTACTACTACTACTACTACTACTACTACTACGGCATTTCTGAATTTGGACCACCAAATCCACGGATTTAGCATACCCCCGCGAACAATGAAAACGCGTTCCGGGTCCAAAACACATGCCATAACGTGATAGGTCAACGTATTTGTAGCTCAAAAATCGAAAAAAGCCCCGAAAAAACAGTTCATAGGACCATTTTTAAGTTGATCGAAAATTTTTCAAATTTTTTTTTTGCAAATTTTGGTATTTTTTTAGACTTTTTCTCACAATTTTTCCAAAAAAATTGCATTCTGAATAAAGTACGGCTCACGCACAATCCGTAGCAAATTGATTGATGGTTTTAAATTGAATATTCGAGGATTTATGAACCGAGCAGAGTAGGGTACCAAAAGCGGCCAAACACCACAAAAACTGCGAAATCCAGAAAATGCATTTTCTCCGCAAATACACGTTCTTTTGCAAAAATTTTTTGATATGTGTCCTGTCGGAGTACTTTAAAGCATATTTGGTATTTGCAAGATAGTGCGTAGTCTTTTTAGAAACGACCGTTTTTTCAGCTTTTGATTCAGGTTTGTACTAGTAGACCTCACCTGCAAAACCCAAGGATCCAAAAATAAGTGATTTGGCAAAAATCATCATAGAAACCTGAAATTTTGCATGTGCCTTCCCTTTAGTACAACAAACTCATATGCAAAGTTTTGAATCAAATGATCTTATTGATTTTGAGAAAAAAGGGTTGAAAAAAAAGCGTTCTTAATTTGGGAGGCGGAAGTTTCCCTTAGTCTGGCCACTTCAGCATTTCTCCTTAACCCATGAGAATTTGCCACTAAAACAACTCATTTGAAAGTCAAGATTTTAGGCACATGCCGGAGACAAATGCGGCCATAAAAAAATGCCAGTGACAGTTTTTTTTTAAGAAGTTGTGTTGATGTCAATTTCGAAATCAGACCGTTCATCAGAAAACTTGAGGCCATTTCAAAGCAATAGTTATTTAACTTTTAAAAAAAGCTGTCTTTGATTGCTGCTGTAGTGCAGTGATGGTCTCCTTAAAAAAACAGACCTACAAGTTCTAGAAGGGGGCAAATTGAAACAATTTTTCTGCAAGGAAGTCCTAGAATTTTTCATTTTTGTATGATCACTGACACTGACTTAATTCGTTCTACGCCTCGTTTTTTTTGCAGCGATCAGGTATTTATTTTTACCGGGATGAGGCTAAAGTAAAAAAAATCTGTAAAAAACGTTTTTGGTGATATTTAGAGCTTTTGATTGCATCAGCGAAATTTTTCTGAATTTGGGTATGGAAAATTATTCCAATTCCAATCCGCTTATACAAAAATACTCTAGGTACTCTAAACGTACCTAAATTGTCCAAAAGCGCAATTTTTATAATCTTAGCAGATTTGTCTGCAAATGGCATTGAAAAAAAACATGAACCAATGGTTCTGCTTTTATATAAGTATTCGCATTTACTGCAAATCAATAAATCAAAAATATTTCAATTTGCTTTTCTCTAATCAATCCTGTACTTGAGATCTTCTACGCAAAAATTGGACACAAACAAATATGTCCACGTCAACTACAATGTAGGAGCTTTGCAACAATATGTGTTTCATTTGGTTAGTTATTCAATTAACATCCAATATCTTTACTTTTTACAAAAATTTTTAGAAATCAGCACGAAAAATGACAGTTTTGAAAAAAAGTGATACTTACAGCCCTCTTACGATCCCAATTAGCTAATGGCTGCAACAAAGGGATTCTTGTCTTCAAAGTGGACTATATATCAATTCACTTGAGTGATTATTTGTTGAGAAATTTTACATCATATACAAATCGAAATTTCAACTCGCTGACCAGTGCTTCTAGGAGACATAAACGCACCTAAACGGTCAAAAAGTGCCCGTTTCTTTTTCCTTGCGCAATTGTCTACACAAGAGCTTTTCAAAACTTTATATAGGGTCATTGTACCAGTCTGAAAAGTGGGCGGACTCAGCCACTATTTACCAAGTCATAATAGCTTCGATTTTTCTTTTATCTTTGAAGCCACTTTAGGTACCCTTGAAGCAATCGTTTACAAAAAATAAAACATACGACTGCAAAGCCTATCTAAAGTGCATTAAAATGAGCTATAAAGAACGCAAATTGAGCTAATATTTGTTACGTTCTGAGTAAAACAATTAAACATCGAATCTTGTCTATTTTGGGCCTAAGCGTTCAAAGGGTCGTTTCATGGTCAAAGCGGTCAAAAAACGCATGTTATATTATCATCGCGCAATTTTGTAAACAAGATCTTTTCGAAACTTTATATAGAGCTATTGTACTAATAAAAAAAATGGGTAGACTTAGCCAATATTTACCAAGTCATAAACGACTCGATTTTTCTTTTATGTTTGATGCCAATTTAGGTACCCTTGAGGCTTTTATTCATAAAAGTAAAAAAAATGGCTGCAAGTCATATTTTATGAGCTTTAAAATGAGCTATATATGAAGCATTGTAAAACAATATTTGTTACCTTTTCAAAAAAACAATCACTAGTTCTATCTTGCCTTTTTTGGACCTAAGCGTTCAAAGAGGCGTTTCATGTTCAAAGCGGCCAAAAAATGCCTGTTTTATTATCTTCGCCCAATTTTCAATACAAAAAAACTTCAAAAGTTTATATACTGCAATAATGTCGATCTTAAAATTGGTCAAAAATACCCTCAGGATGACAGAATAGATAGAAAACTTGAAAATATTTCGTTTCTCCAGGTATTTTTGCTTCCTAGAGCAAAAGTTTAGAGAAAGAAAGTGCAAATTTATTGTTTTAATATAATCTCCCACATTGAAGAAGTTCAAAAATACAATTTTTAACTCATTGGACGCCTATTTATACACCACAGGATGACAGAATACATAGAATCCTTGAAATTCGTTTCTCCAGGTATTTTTCTCCCTAAAGCAATGTTTTTCCGCAAAAAGCCTGGAATTTTTTATTAGCGCAAAATGACGCACGCAAAAGAATTTTGTGATGAGGGGTCAAAAAAAAATCCCCAGTGTGCCAAATGGCCCACTGGGGATTTTTTTTTATGTTTTTTGCAAATAATTTTTTTCTAAAAATAGGCAATTTATCAATTGAAACTGAGTTTCGGTGCAAAAATTTGACACTTGAAGGAAATTGGTGGTTAGCAAATATTTTTGCAAGGCAATTTGTTTTCCTGGAAAGCCAAAATGTTTGAGATAAAACAGTGATATCGTGCAAACAGTTCTTCAAAAAAGGATCTCATTGAAAAATTTTTCGAAAACTTTTGTGAAAAGAGTGTTTTTACAAATCGCCAAATGCATGAAACGCTAATGTAACAAAACACTTGAAACTCACAAATAACAGACTAATCCAATTGCAGCCGGAACTTCCAAAAAAACGCAAAAAACGTTGTTTTTTAGTTGTTTTTTTAATAGGAACAATATTTTTTTTCACGGCTCTCCACGTCAAAACGAAATGCGGCTGTCTTTCCGTAATACGCGTGGAATTTTTTATTAGCGCAAAATGACGCACGCAAAAGAAGTTTGGGATGAGGGGTCAAAAAAAAATCCCCAGTGGGCCAAATGGCCCACTGGGGATTTTTTTAATGTTTTTTGCAAATAATTTTTTTTCTAAAAGTAGGCAATTTAGCAAGTGAAACTGAGTTTCGGTGCAAAAATTTGACATTTGGAGGAAACTGGCGGTTAGCACATCTTCTCTCAAGGCCATTTCCTATCCTGGAAAGCCAAAATGTTTGAGATAAAACAGTGATATCGTGCAAACAGTTCTTCAAAAAAGGATCTCATTGAAAAATTTTTCGAAAACTTTTGTGAAAAGAGTAACTTTACAAATCGCCAAATGCATGAAACGCTAATGTAACAAAACACTTGAAACTCACAAATAACAGACTAGTCCAATTGCAGCCAGAACTTCCAAAACAACGCAAAAAACATTGTTTTTTTTAATAGGAACAATATTTTTTTTCACGGCTCTCCACGTCAGAACGAAATACGGCTGTCTTTCCGTAATACGCCTGGAATTTTTTATTAGCGCAAAATGACGCACGCAAAAGAGGTTTGGGATGAGGGGTCAAAAAAAATCCCCAGTGGGCCAAATGGCCCACTGGGGATTTTTTTTTTATGTTTTTTGCAAATAATTTTTTTCTAAAAGTAGGCAATTTATCAAGTGAAACTGAGTTTCGAAGCAAAAATTTGACATTTGGAGGAAACTGGCGGTTAGGACATCTTCTCTCAAGGCCATTTGTTTTCCTGGAAAGCCAAAATGTTTGAGATAAAACAGTGATATCGTGCAAACAGTTCTTCAAAAAAGGATCTCATTGAAAAATTTTTCGAAAACTTTTGTGAAAAGAGTGTTTTTACAAATCGCCAAATGCATGAAACGCTAATGTAACAAAACACTTGAAACTCACAAATAACAGACTAATCCAATTGCAGCCGGAACTTCCAAAAAAACGCAAAAAACGTTGTTTTTTAGTTGTTTTTTTAATAGGAACAATATTTTTTTTCACGGCTCTCCACGTCAAAACGAAATACGGCTGTCTTTCCGTAATACGCCTGGAATTTTTTATTAGCGCAAAATGACGCACGCAAAAGAGGTTTGGGATGAGGGGTCAAAAAAAATCCCCAGTGGGCCAAATGGCCCACTGGGGATTTTTTTAATGTTTTTTGCAAATCATTTTTTTTCTAAAAGTAGGCAATTTATCAAGTGAAACTGAGTTTCGGTGCAAAAATTTGACATTTGGAGGAAACTGGCGGTTAGGACATCTTCTCTCAAGGCCATTTCTTTTCCTGGAAAGCCAAAATGTTTGAGATAAAACAGTGATATCGTGCAAACAGTTCTTCAAAAAAGGATCTCATTGAAAAATTTTTCGAAAACTTTTGTGAAAAGAGTGTTTTTACAAATCGCCAAATGCATGAAACGCTAATGTAACAAAACACTTGAAACTCACAAATAACAGACTAATCCAATTGCAGCCGGAACTTCCAAAAAAACGCAAAAAACGTTGTTTTTTAGTTGTTTTTTTAATAGGAACAATATTTTTTTCACGGCTCTCCACGTCAAAACGAAATACGGCTGTCTTTCCGTAATATGCCTGGAATTTTTTATTAGCGCAAAATGACGCACGCAAAAGAGGTTTGGGATGAGGGGTCAAAAAAATCCCCAGTGGGCAAAATGGCCCACTGGGGATTTTTTTTTAATGTTTTTTGCAAATCATTTTTTTCTAAAAGTAGGCAATTTATCAAGTGAAACTGAGTTTCGGTGCAAAAATTTGACATTTGGAGGAAACTGGCGGTTAGCCGATCTTCTCTCAAGGCCATTTCTTTTCCTGGAAAGCCAAAATGGTTGAGATAAAACAGTGATATAGTGCAAACAGTTCTTCAAAAAAGGATCTCATCGAAAAATTTTTCGAAAACTTTTGTGAAAAGAGTAACTTTACAAATCGCCAAATGCATGAAACGCTAATGTAACAAAACACTTGAAACTCACAAATAAAAGACTAATCCAATTGCGGCCAGAAATTCCAAAAAAACGCAAAAAACGTTGTTTTTTAGTTGTTTTTTTATTAGGAACAATATTTTTTTTCACGGCTCTCCACGTCAAAACGAAATACGGCTGTCTTTCCGTAATACGCCTGGAATTTTTTATTAGCGCAAAATGACGCACGCAAAAGAAGTTTGGGATGAGGGGCCAAAAAGAATTAAAAAAAATTTTTTTAATGTTTTTTGCAAATCATTTTTTTCTAAAAGTAGGCAATTTATCAAGTGAAACTGAGTTTCGGTGCAAAAATTTGACATTTGGAGGAAACTGGCGGTTAGCCGATCTTCTCTCAAGGCCATTTCTTTTCCTGGAAAGCCAAAATGTTTGAGATAAAACAGTGATATCGTGCAAACAGTTCTTCAAAAAAGGATCTCATTGAAAAATTTTTCGAAAACTTTTGTGAAAAGAGTGTTTTTACAAATCGCCAAATGCATGAAACGCTAATGTAACAAAACACTTGAAACTCACAAATAACAGACTAATCCAATTGCAGCCGGAACTTCCAAAAAAACGCAAAAAACGTTGTTTTTTAGTTGTTTTTTTAATAGGAACAATATTTTTTTCACGGCTCTCCACGTCAAAACGAAATACGGCTGTCTTTCCGTAATATGCCTGGAATTTTTTATTAGCGCAAAATGACGCACGCAAAAGAGGTTTGGGATGAGGGGTCAAAAAAATCCCCAGTGGGCAAAATGGCCCACTGGGGATTTTTTTTTAATGTTTTTTGCAAATAATTTTTTTTCTAAAAGTAGGCAATTTATCAAGTGAAACTGAGTTTCGGTGCAAAAATTTGACATTTGGAGGAAACTGGCGGTTGGCACATCTTCTCTCAAGGCCATTTCTTTTCCTGGAAAGCCAAAATGTTTGAGATAAAACAGTGATATCGTGCAAACAGTTCTTCAAAAAAGGATCTCATTGAAAAATTTTTCGAAAACTTTTGTGAAAAGAGTAACTTTACAAATCGCCAAATGCATGAAACGCTAATGTAACAAAACACTTGAAACTCGCCATGAAGGTTATGATGTTTTGTGTGTTTGGACACAAAACAACATCCACAGAAATTTGATGAAATCGTGAAAAAAGAAAAATTGTTGAAATAACCTCATCCTTTCATAAAAGTAGCTCCAGGGACATGAATGGAGACTAGAAAACACATACTGCACGCTGAAAAACCTGTTCTTTGCGCAAAACACCACTAAGCGATTAAAATTTGAGAAATGTTATGTTTTTCAGTATTCACTGTAAAATTAAACATTCACAAAATTTTTTAGGGAGAAACTAATAACCCCATTAAAGATACGCTTAAAGGGAAGAGAATGCAACCTAAATTACGTAATTTGATTAGTAATTGACAGAGAAATAAGAAGAAAGTACAAAAACTAATTGCTAATTTTATGCGACGAAATAAACTTCGTTCCTCAGCATTTGCAGACTCTACTTGATTATCCACCGTAAGTACTTCAAATAACCCGGGTATTATCTTTTTATAGGCTTGGAACAACGTAAATGATCAAAAAGATACAATTGAGAGAAATTTCTAACTGCCAAACCATTGCTTTCAAAAGAGTGTTTTACTTTTATCAGACAAAAAGTTTGATTAATTTTCATTTCAAGAGAAAAATGTTGTTGTTCTTAATTACCAATAGCTAAGAGAAAAATTTCAAGAAGCTAGTGAATGACATTTGATGAAACAAACATTAGCACTTGAAAGAGGCGCCAAAAAACTAAAGAGAGTCAAACAATTGAAAAGCATGTAAGAAAATTTATTAGAGACTTTAATTAACTTTTCTAGTTGTTAAAGTGCAGCACAGTCATAGCGCTGCGTTCTTTCCACAAGGGAAGTTGTAGAACGTTTATAAACGTTATGAGGACTATGCTGAAGTGGAAATTGAGAGTTTGAGTTCACTTGCAACACAAAAACTTTCCTTTGACTTATTAGGGATGAAAAAATGTTAGTTGAAAACTTTTCACTTTTATAATCTTAAAAATCAATGAAATGAAGTTTTATACTTTAAAATATGTGCACTGTTGAATTTTTGTCGATTGTGTAACCAATGAAGAGCAAAGGTCTAATGAAAAAGTAGCAAAAACTATCCTTGATCCACTTTACCCTAACTTTTTTACAACTTCTAAAAATCAAAAAGTTTTTTCAATTTTATTCAATTTTCCCAACTTTTTGAGCCTTAGTTCTCACTTCAAACTTGTGTAGGGTTCAACGGAGGCCCAATTCTGCTGCAGAATGAGTTTAAAAGGGATTAGAACGTTGGGGGGCATTTGACCAATTAGGAGTTTTGCCAGGTATCTATTTCATCAGAGAAAAATAATGTTATCGCAACAAAAAACGTATGATTGACAAATTTGCCGCAACTTTTTGATTTTTCTCGCTCAACTAACTACTGACAATTTGTTTGTAGTACTTGCTATCTAATAACAATTTAAGATAAAGGGACTCTCAGAAAATGCTTTCTACAGAACAAAAAGTCGAATAAAATATTTAAAATCACAATCTTGAACACACTGGATGCTTTTGTTCGATCTTTGTACTACCTGCCACTTCACTCAGTTTTGTTATGAACAGAAAAAATTATTGAAACAATCATGAAAAAGTATCAAAAACTATCCGTGATCCATTTTACCCTAACTTTTTTTACAACTTCTAAAAATCAAAAAGTTTTCGAATTTTTTCAATTTTCGTAAAATTTTGAGACTTAATTCTCACCTCAAACTTGTCTAAAACTCAAAAGAAGTCCTATTTGGTTACAGAAAGAGTTTCAAAGGGATTAGAACGTTGAGACTTTCCACCATTTAGGATTTTCGGCAGGTATCTATTTCATCAGAGAAAAATGATGTTATCGCAACACAAAACGTATGATTGAGTATTTCGCAGCAACTATTTGATTTGTCCTCTCAATTAATTACTGACAATTGTTTTTTGTAGTACTTGCTACCTAATGATAATTTAAAATTAGGGGACTCTCAGAAAATGCTTTCTGCAGAACAAAAATTTGAATAAAATATTTAATATCACAATCTGGAAGATTTTTTGATCAAGTTTGGCCGTAAATAACTTTTCTATTACAACGAATGAAGGAAGCAGCCAGCCGGGTAAAAAAGAACAGCTCAGTATTATAAAAAAGCGACTATGCTGAACACTTTTGAAACAGTACTTTAGAGATATTAACAAATTCCTCAAATATACCCAATTTTTCATAATCTTCATGTTTGAACGGTATTTAGGAAAAGTCAATTAGAATGAGTTCTGCATTTCGATATGCTCTTGAAAAACAGTTCAGCTGATTTTCAATTAGGTGCCCAAAATAATCAAAAAAAGTTTGCCAGAAATTAAAAATTCTCAAGATTGTTGCCAGATTCTCGCAAGATTTTGAATCTGGATTAAAAAAATTTCTCTTGATTATCAATTTGGTAACTTGTTTTTATTAGCGATATTGTGTCTCAAAAAAGTTTTCTAGAGTGTTTTTAAATTTATTTTACTTGTTTTCTTGCGTTGATATCTTGCAAGATTGCAGCAAGTATCTTGCAAGTTTTGAATCATCTCAAAATATTCTAGCAAGATCTGAATGCGTTCATCTTTAGGAAACGACTTCACTGATTTGAAAATAAACGCAAAACACGCCAAATAACCCATGAAAACATCATTAGCACAATCTGAAAGACCAAAACACGATGAGAAGCTTGCTCGAGAGAATGCCCAACATAATCTTAGAATTTGCCCTACGTGGACAGATACATCACGAGGAAGTCATTTCCTAGCTTCACAACTGCTGCCGACTGCTTCGATTTAAATAGAGGAAAGACATGTTTGTTATAGCTGTTTGTCAAAGTTATGCCTGTTATGTTTAACAATTGACCTGCACTGCCACATAAATTTGGGCGAATTTTTTTTCGTGTTTGGTGTTTGTTAAATTTCTGGTCGAATTTTTGCATTTTAATCATTAAACTTTTGAAAGTCTTGAAAATGAGAAGTGTCTTTCTTTTGTCGTAGTTTCACAACTCTTTTTAGCCCAATTTCTGATTCGGCCATCATCCCCATAACACTTACCCAAATTCCAAGGAGTAGTAGGAGTGGAGTAGGAAAATGGGCACCGGGCCAATTCCGAAATGGGTCAAAAAATCCATTTCTGAATTTGGGCAACCCTCTTCTGAATTTGGGAGGCGGAAGTTTTTCGTAAAATGGTTTTCTTAATTTGGGTAAAATGTTTTCACGGCTATTCTGAAAATGGTCGAAGAAATTGCCCAAATTCAGAAAAGGCTACTACTACTACTACTACTACTACTACTACTACTACTACTACTACTACTACTACTACTACTACTACTACTACTACTACTACTACTACTACTACTACTACTACTACTACTACTACTACTACTACTACTACTACTACTACTACTACTACTACTACTACTACTACTACTACTACTACTACTACTACTACTACTACTACTACTACTACTACTACTACTACTACTACTACTACTACTACTACTACTACTACTACTACTACTACTACTACTACTACTACTACTACTACTACTACTACTACTACTACTACTACTACTACTACTACTACTACTACTACTACTACTACTACTACTACTACTACTACTACTACTACTACTACTACTACTACTACTACTACTACTACTACTACTACTACTACTACTACTACTACTACTACTACTACTACTACTACTACTACTACTACTACTACTACTACTACTACTACTACTACTACTACTACTACTACTACTACTACTACTACTACTACTACTACTACTACTACTACTACTACTACTACTACTACTACTACTACTACTACTACTACTACTACTACTACTACTACTACTACTACTACTACTACTACTACTACTACTACTACTACTACTACTACTACTACTACTACTACTACTACTACTACTACTACTACTACTACTACTACTACTACTACTACTACTACTACTACTACTACTACTACTACTACTACTACTACTACTACTACTACTACTACTACTACTACTACTACTACTACTACTACTACTACTACTACTACTACTACTACTACTACTACTACTACTACTACTACTACTACTACTACTACTACTACTACTACTACTACTACTACTACTACTACTACTACTACTACTACTACTACTACTACTACTACTACTACTACTACTACTACTACTACTACTACTACTACTACTACTACTACTACTACTACTACTACTACTACTACTACTACTACTACTACTACTACTACTACTACTTCTACTGCAGCCAACTTGAATTTGGGTAGGGCGTCCCCGGATTCTAAAAATCGTCTGCAGCCGGCGAATTTTGATTATTACGTTCAAATATATACATTTGTTGATGAATTCGATGTCAAATTAGCTAATGACCGAAATGGCCCTAAAAACCCATCAATACTTGAGGAGTTATTGTTACTTGAAATTTAAACTCATTTTTTGTTCAAAGCTGTTTTTTTGGTCTTTCACCATATGGAACCCTGTTTTTATTACGTAGGGAGTCAGAAAATGAACTCTAGTTTTCGGAACATTTTTCTAAATCCCTCTAGGTGCAATATTTGTTCAGATATTGATCTATAGGAGTAGGAATTTTTTCGCGGCCAAACAGTAAGGGAACATTAAAACGTAATTTCTCCACGAAAAATAACTTTTTTCAAAATCTTCTTTTTGTTCCTGTCCTGTATGACTAAGTTGTCGACTTTTTGTTCTTATGAACTTGCTTCAAATGATTCTCAGAAACGACTCAAATTTAGGTTTATTATTTCGGGTTGACCTAATCGAGTGCGCGATGAAGTCACAAGAATCAAAGAAAGGCAAAAGTTGAAAAATGATCGAATAAACCTGAAATTTGGCATGTGGGCATATTTTAGTACAACAACAACGATCCCAAAATCAGAAATTCCAACATTGCCTAGAAGGCGAGAAAAATCGTGTCAAAAAATTAGCTCCGAAATATGGGTACCGGCTAAAATCTATCTCTTGGCCGCTTTGGCATAATTTTTTACTCAATGTTTTTTTCCTGATTTTGTTTGATGTTCCGGGTATCCAAAGATATTATCTACGAGGGAACCAAAAGGGCCATATTATAGAAGAAATATAAATCTTTTTTGCGGGCTTCGAAAACATCGAAAGAAAACAAGATTGTTGTGAAAAAATGCAAAAACGCGGCCATTCCAAAATCTTGCATCCCAGTTTATTAAAAATTATCAAACTGAACTCTCAATACAATAAAATACAGATCTCAATATTTTTTGTTTGCATATTTTTTCAAAAAAAACCAAATTAGTGTTTAGAACAATTCCAAATTGTAAGTTTTTGCTCATTTTTCAAGTGCGTATAGTTGATTGTGTTTCACTTTCCACGCAATCTTCACACTTGTTAAAAGTTTCTATGATTTTTTTCTAGATTTTTCTCTTGATAATTTTTGCATAAAAATTCATCTTACGAGTCATTTCGGTCATCTGAAATTCTCTTGTCGAAAACTTGAAAATGGGTAAGAAAAAATTTATCCAACTCAAATGAAGTGTCATCAGAGTTGCAATCAAGTATGAATCGTTTAAAAACGTCCAAATGGTAGAAAAATTAATAGGAACCAAGAGAGTTTGAACAGTTGGTTGCCACCGCGTAAAAAATTTCTCAATTACGATTTTTATAGTCAATAATTTGAGGTAAAATTTAGAGTGCGTTGAAAAAATAGAACGGAACCGACCGAAAGTCGACCTAATTTTTCATCCTAAAACATGTTTTTCCACCAGGTTCAAAGTTTTTTCTCTACAGTTAGGTAATTTTTTGACTATAGATTAAGTTTAAATTACCAAAATTTCGAAAACAGTGCGTTTCTGTGCTTTTTTTTGCAACTCTAATAAGGGCGGACTATTCGAACGCTAACATGGCCAGAAAAGCCTATGTTCCAAAATGTTGCCAAATAAACTACAATCATAAAATATTTTATTTCTGGAACATCGTTCAAGTATCAGAGGCTAATTGGCCACGAAAAAAAGCGATTGACAACAATGAAACGGTTAATTTAATAAAAATCTAATGGAAGCATATTGTCAAAAAAAGAAAAAGTGTCTTTTTCCAATAATTGTTTGGCTCCTGTAACAACTGTTTGACGTGTTTTTGATTTTAATTATTCTACTTTTGGAAGTCATGCAGTAATAACATCTTAATTTTAACATAAAAAGTGAAAAAAAACTTAACACTTTCGCAAACTTTTATTTTTAAGCCAAAAAATGCCACCATTTTCTCGTTAAAGACAAAACTTAAAGTCTTGAAACGAGCATGGCTCCCATTAGCACCGAAGAGAAGTCTCTGCAAAAGAAGTGATATACTGAGAAACGAAAATTATAGGTGTTCAGTGCAGAGTTTTCAGATGACAAGGAAACTTGAATATGGGTAAGAAAAAATTTATCCAACTCAAATGAAGTGTCATCAGAGTTGCAATCAAGTATGAATTGTTTAAAAACCTCCAAATGGTAGAAAAATTAATAGGAACCAAGAGACTTTGAACAGTTGGTTGCCACCGCGTAAGAAATTTCTCAATTACGATCTTTATAGTCAATAATATGAGGTAAAATTTAGAGTGCGTTGAAAAAATAGAACGCAACCGACCGAAATTCGGCTTAATTTTACATCATAAAACATGTTTTTCCACCAGGTTCAAAATTTTTTTTCTACTGTTAGGTAATTTTTTGACTATAGATTAAGTTTAAATTACCAAGGTTTTGAAAACAGTGCGTTTCTGTGCTTTTTTATGCAACTCTAATAAGGGCGGACTATTCGAACGCTAACATGGCCAGAAAAGCCTATGTTCCAAAATGTTGCCAAATAAACTACAATCATAAATTATTTTACTTCTGCAACATCGTTCAAGTATCAGAGGCTAATTGGCCACGAAGAAAAAGCGATTGACAACAATGAAACGGTTATTTTAATAAAAATCTAATGGAAGCATATTGTCAAAGAAAGAAAAAGTGTCTTTTTCCAATAACTGTTTGGCCCCTATAACAACTGTTTGATGTGTTTTTGGTCTTAGTTAGTCTACTTTTGGAAATTGTGCAGTACTAACATCTTAATTTTAACATAAAAAGTGAAAAAAAATTTAACACTTTCGCAAACTTTTATTTTTAAGCCAAAAAATGCCACCATTTTCTCGTTAAAGACAAAACTTGAAGTCTTGAAACGAGCATGGCTCTCATTAGCACCGAAAAGAAGTCTCTGCAAAATAGGTGATATACTGGGAAACAAAAATTATAGGTGTTCAGTGCAGAATTTTCAGATGACAAGGAAACTTGAATATGGGTAAGAAGAAATTTATCCAACTCAAATGAAGTGTCATCAGAGTTGCAATCAAATATGAATTGTTTAAAAACGTCCAAATGGTAGAAAAATTAATAGGAATCAAGAGAGTGTGAACAGCTGGTTGCCGCCGCGTAAAAAATTTCTCAATTACGATTTTTATAGTCAATAATTTGAGGTAAAATTTAGAGTTTGTTGAAAAAATAGAACGGAACCGACCGAAAGTCGGCTTAACTTTTCATCCTAAAACATGTTTTTCCACCAGGTTCAAAGTTTTTTTTCTACAGTTAGGTAATTTTTTGACTATAGATTAAGTTTAATTTACCAAAGTTTCAAAAACAGTGCGTTTCTGTGCTTTTTTTGCAACTCTAATAAGGGCGGACTATTCGAACGCTAACATGGCCAGAAAAGCCTATGTTCCAAAATGTTGCCAAATGAACTACAATCATAAATTATTTTAATTGTGGAACATCGTTTGAGTATCAGAGGATAATTGGCCGCGAAAAAAAAAGATTGACAATAGTGAAACGGTTAATATATTAAAAATTCAAAGGAACCAATTCGTCAAAGAAAGAAAAAGTGTCTTTTTCCAATAGTTTTTTGGCTCCTATAACAACTGTTTGATGTGTTATGGATTCTAATTAGTCTATTTTCAGAAGCCATGCAGTAATGACATCCTAAAATTAACATAAAAAGAGAAAAAATTTGAAAAATTTCGCAAACTGTTACTTTTGAGCCAAAAAAATTGCCCTTAATTTCACGTTAAAGACAAAAATTTAAGTCACCAAACGAGCATGGCTCCCATTTGCACCACAAAGAAATCTCTGCAAATGAAAATTTTTGCTGAGAAACAAAAATTATAGGTGTTCAGTGCAAAGATTTCAGATGACAAGGAAACTTGAATATGGGTAGAGAAAAATTTCTCGAACTCAATTGAAATCTATACTACGTGTCAGCAGAGTTCTGATGAAGTATGACGCCTCTGAACAACTTTAATTAAAAGAAAAATAACAGAAATTGGACAGAGAGTTTTGAGCACGTAAAAACTGCTCATTTTCATGTTTCGAAGATATTTATTTGGATAAAAAAAGAATTTTGACCCAAGAAAAGAGTTTTAAGACGTAGACCTGTCTTAAGATTTTTGAACCTTCGAAACCTATCTTGCTTAATACAGTCTGTATGTTAATACAATATCGTCTGCAGAACGGGATCTCTCAATTGGAGTTCATTTGTAATGAGGATTACAGTTACTAAGTAAAAAAAATATATGAAACAAATTTTTTTCTCAATTTTTTCCATTCTCTTAACTATGATAGATACGTCTGCATTTCCTAGTGTGTATGCAAAAAAGACTTTGTTGGTCACACAGCGGTTTTATCCGTTAACAATTTGGACCACCGAAAGTAAAAAAAAACAACACCTTAGTGTCAAGAAACTAAATTTAACTTAAGGAAATCAAACTATAGATTAAGTTTAATTTACCAAAGTTTCAAAAACAGTGCGTTTCTTTGCTTTTTTGCAACTCTAATAAGGGCGGACTATTCGAACGCTAACATGGCCAGAAGAGCCTATGTTCCAAAATGTTGCCAAATGAACTACAATCATAAATTATTTTAATTCTGGAACATCGTTTGAGTATCAGAGGATAATTGGCCGCGAAAAAAAAGGTTGACAATAGTGAAACGGTTAATATATTAAAAATTCAAAGGAAGCAATTTGTCAAAGAAAGAAAAAGTGTCTTTTTCCAATAGTTTTTTGGCTCCTATAACAACTGTTTGATGTGTTATGGATTCTAATTAGTCTATTTTCAGAAGCCATGCAGTAATGACATCCTAAAATTAACATAAAAAGTGAAAAAATTTGAAAAGTTCCGCAAACTGTTACTTTTGAGCCAAAAAAATTGCCCTTAATTTCACGTTAAAGGCAAAAATTTAAGTCACCAAACGAGCATGGCTCCCATTTGCACCACAAAGAAATCTCTGCAAATGAAAATTTTTGCTGAGAAACAAAAATTATAGGTGTTCAGTGCAAAGTTTTCAGATGACAAGGAAACTTGAATATGGGTAGAGAAAAATTTCTCGAACTCAATTGAAATCTATACTACGTGTCAGCAGAGTTCTGATGAAGTATGACGCCTCTGAACAACTTTAATTAAAAGAAAATTAAAAGAAATTGGACAGAGAGTTTTGAGCACGTAAAAACTGCTCATTTTCATGTTTCGTAGATATTTATTTGGATAAAAAAAAAGAATTTTGACCCAAGAAAAGAGTTTTAAGACGTAGACCTGTCTTAAGATTTTTGAACCTTCGAAACCTATATTGCTTAATACAGTCTGTATGTTAATACAATATCGTCTGCAGAACGGGATCTCTCAATTGGAGTTCATTTGTAATGAGGATTACAGTTACTAAGTAAAAAAAATATATGAAACAAATTTTTTTCTCAATTTTTTCCATTCTCCTAATTATGATAGATACGTCTGCATTTCCTAGTGTGTATGCAAAAAAGACTTTGTTGGTCACACAGCGGTTTTATCCGTTAACAATTTGGACCACCGAAAGTAAAAAAAAACAACACCTTAGTGTCAAGAAACTAAATTTAACTTAAGGAAATCAAACAAATTTCCAGTTTTTGACACAACACCAAGTGCAAGACTGGCAAAAGTCAGGTCAAAAATGACGATCATAAACGCGCAATGTCTGTGGGGCGAAAAAAATAGGGGGGGAAGCACTTCGAGCCTGAAGCTCAGGCTCAGGCTCGAAGTGCCCCCCCCCCTCACCCCCCAACCAAAGAAAAGAGTTTTAAGACGTAGACCTGTCTTAAGATTTTTGAACCTTCGAAACTTATATTGCCTAAAACAGTCTGTATATTAATACAATATTGTCTGCAGAACGGGGTTTCTCAATTGGAGTTCATTTGTAATGAGGATTACAGTTTCTAAGTAAAAAAAATGTATGAAACGAATTTTTTCCAATTCTCAAATTTAACTTTGATAGATGCGTCTGCATTTCCTAGTGTGTATACAAAAGGGACATCGTTGGTCACACAGCGGTTTTATACGTTAACAATTTGGACCAACGAAAGTAAAAAAAAAACAACTTCTTAATGTCAAGAGACTAAATTTAACTTAAGGAAATCAAACAAATTTCCAGTTTTTGACACAACACTAAGTACAAGACTGGCAAAAGTCAGGTCAAAAATGACGATCATAAACGCGCATTGTCTGTGGGGCGAAAAAAATAGGGGGGAAGCACTTCGAGCCTGAAGCTCAGGCTCAGGCTCGAAGTGCCCCCCTCACCCCCCCCCCCCCAACCCAAGAAAAGAGTTTTAAGACGTAGACTTGTCTTAATATTTTTGGACCTTCGAAACTTATATTGCCTAATACAGTCTGTATATTAATACATTATTGTCTGCAGATTGAGGTTTCTCAATTGGAGTTCATTTGTAATGAGGATTACAGTTTCTAAGTAAAAAAAAAATGTATGAAACGAATTTTTTCCAATTCTCAAATTTAACTTTGATAGATGCGTCTGCATTTCCTAGTGTGTATACAAAAGGGACTTCGTTGGTCACACAGCGGCTTTATACGTTAACAATTTGGACCAACGAAAGTAAAAAAAACAACTTCTTAATGTCAAGAGACTAAATTTAACTTAAGGAAATCAAACAAATTTCCAGTTTTTGACACAACACTAAGTACAAGACTGGCAAAAGTCAGGTCAAAAATGAAGATCATAAACGCGCATTGTCTGTTGGGCGAAAAAAATAAGGGGGGGGAGCACTTCGAGCCTGAAGCTCAGGCTCAGGCTCGAAGTGCCCCCCTCACCCCCCCCCCCCCCCAACCCAAGAAAAGAGTTTTAAGACGTAGACTTGTCTTAATATTTTTGGACCTTCGAAACTTATATTGCCTAATACAGTCCTTATATTTAACCAATATTGTCTTCAGAACGGGGTTTCCCAATTGGAGTTCATGTGTAATGAGGATTACAGTTTCTAAGTAAAAAAAAGTGTATGAAACCAGTTTTTGTCTCAATTTTTTCCATTCTCAAATTTAACTTTGATAGATACATCTGCATTTCCTAGTGTGTATACAAAAGGGACTTCGTTGGTCACACAGCGGCTCCATCCGTTAACAATTTGGACCACCGAAAGTAAAAAAAACACAACTTCTTAGTGTCAAGAAGCTAAAATTAACTTAAGGAAATCAAACAAATTTCCAGTTTTTGACACAACACCAAGTACAAGACTGGCAAAAGTCAGGTCAAAAATGACGATCATAAACGCGCATTGTCTTAGGGGCCAAAAAAATAGGGGGGACACTTTGAGCCTGAAGCATAGGCTCAGGCTCGAAGTGCCCCCCCTCACCCCCCCCCCCCCCCAACCCAAGAAAAGAGTTTTAAGACGTAGACTTCTCTTAAGATTTTTGAAGCTTCGAAACTTATATTGCCTATTACAGTCTCTATATTAATACAATATTGTCTGCAGAACGGGGTTTCTCAATTGGAGTTCATTTGTAATGAGGATTACAGTTTCTAAGTAAAAAAAATGCATGAACCAAATTTTTTTCTCTATTTTTTCCATTCTCAAATTTAACTTTGATAGATACATCTGCATTTCCTAGTGTGTATACAAAAGGGACTTCGTTGGTCACACAGCGGCTCCATCCGTTAACAATTTGGACCACCGAAAGTAAAAAAACACAACTTCTTAGTGTCAAGAAGCTAAAATTAACTTAAGGAAATCAAACAAATTTCCAGTTTTTGACACAACACCAAGTACAAGACTGGCAAAAGTCAGGTCAAAAATGACGATCATAAACGCGCATTGTCTTAGGGGCCAAAAAAATAGGGGGACACTTCGAGCCTGAGGCTTAGGCTCAGGCTCGAAGTGCCCCCCCCCCCCCCCCCCCCCCCCCTCAGCCCCCACCCCAACCCAAGAAAAGGGTTTTAAGACGTAGACTTGTCTTAATATTTTTGAACCTTCGAAATTTATATTGCCTAATACAGTCTGTATATTAATTAAATATTGTCTGCAGAACGGGGTTTCTCAATTGGAGTTCATTTGTAATGAGGATTAGAATAATATTAGTTCTTATTGAGATCCTGCAGCTAATTTCTGTTCCGTTACACTTAATGATTCAACAAGTTTTTATCAATTTTCTTGATTATTAAAGCGTGTGTTCATTTTTTTTATTACTGCAAGCATTTTGTGGTCTTTCACTGCCGTTTTGAGGTTTTTGGTAATAATATGGGGTACATGGCACTCTTTGACCATATTCAAGTTTTTGTTTTTCTAGTCATTTGAATTCAAATGAAAATGGGTGTCCGGCCAAACTTTAATATGGTCCTCAAATTGGAACTTGAATATGGTCAAGTTCAACTCTAATCTGGGTACGGGTTCACAACTTGAATTTGGTCACAAAAATATGGGTAAAGGGAAAAACGGGGCCAAACTTGAATATGGGTGAATTTTGGTCCATATTCAAGTTTGGCTACTACTACTACTACTACTACTACTACTACTACTACTACTACTACTACTACTACTACTACTACTACTACTACTACTACTACTACTACTACTACTACTACTACTACTACTACTACTACTACTACTACTACTACTACTACTACTACTACTACTACTACTACTACTACTACTACTACTACTACTACTACTACTACTACTACTACTACTACTACTACTACTACTACTACTACTACTACTACTACTACTACTACTACTACTACTACTACTACTACTACTACTACTACTACTACTACTACTACTACTACTACTACTACTACTACTACTACTACTACTACTACTACTACTACTACTACTACTACTAAAGTGGTGTCCCACAGGGCTCGCTACTGGAACCGTTGCTATTCTTAGTCTTCAAAAATGACCTGCCGGACATCATTTCACCAAACTTTGCTAACGCTGATAACGCAATATTGTCGGTGATAACTACTTAACAGTTACCATAGATTTCAGGAAAAACCACGAAAGTAAAATCGGTCTCTGTCCAAGGAACTGCCAATGTAACGCTAGTTAACTACAGCTTCAGCAGGAAAACTAAGAAATGTTAATATATCAGAAAAACTTATTTATTTGGACAGCACACACACAATTTAGGGCGCAAAGCTTTCTACTACATTCTGCACTACAAAAGAAAAACCTCTCAAAAAACATCCATGAGCTAATTGGCGCCGATTATCAGCTATGTTTTAACACTTGGGATAGCCAACAAAGAAGAGCTGAAGACCTTTGATATATATCTCCTGGAACTTTGAGTTGCGAGTAATTTCTATAACAAAGGTAAAGTTAGATCAAAATTTAAGAAAAAAAATGTCAATTTAAAACGTTCTTACAAACGTTTTCGAACTCTGAGTTCGTCGCCAGGTTATAAACAATACTAAATGCTAAAATTAAAAGTCAAAAAACCAAACACAAATCACTCAAATCACTCTTTCAAGGCAATTTAAAACGAATTTTTACATATCTTCAGTCGTCCCTACAAAACTTTACATCTGAGTAAAAATACATTTTCGATTTGATGTAGCAGATACATATCAACATGTTTTTTAAAATGGAAAACCTACATAAATTACCTTTAATTTACTTTGGTTTTGTTCAATTGAAAATTCGAAATTTTTGTTTGATATCGTGACTTTCTTTCATGTTGGAACTTTATCTCCAAACTAAGTTTTCAGTGTCAATTCTCGTGCTCGGTGTTCGTCGCGCGTGTTGATGGCCGGTTTCAGTGTTCCTATATGGAGCACCTCTAGTGTCATTGATTTAAATTAGTTGCCGCACTGGTCTATTATCTTCCACTGGAAAACTGCTTTGTCACCGTTGCACTCAATTGCATGTATTCCCATGGGTGAGTCCGCCTAGGCATGCCATGCATCCCTCGTGGTAATATGACGGCATCTCTGTCCTACATAGATGGATTTGCATCCCTTACAGGTGAGTTCATAAACCATGTGGGTTCTGAGGTCTTTATCAAAATAGACAGCTAAATAACTAGATAAACAGGCTAGATAAACAGCTCTTAATTTTCCGAGTGGTGAAAATTATCTGTACAGGATGAATTTTGTTAATCTTTTTTACAATTTCATTAGAGATTTTGCCTCTGTACAAATTGTTTTTTCTCAGAATTTTTCTGTAGTTTTACGTCTACAATCGCGTATTTTCTTTGTTCTTCCATTCGCAGCTGTTTAATTGTAGCCTTGACAATTTTACCTACCCAATGCCTAGGATATTGATTACAATCCCAAATTTCTTCAATTTTTTTCATTGCTTCATGGAACGCTTCCCAATTGCTGGTGGCTCGGAACAAGCGGTGTATTGTTCCCTGTATTATGCTTTTCTTGTGTTGAAGGGGTGCACAGCTACGATAGTTCAGAACTGTTCCAGTATCTGATGGTTTTTGATACCATGTACAAAAAGTGTTCCCTCCGGTTGTACGTTAATTGACATGTCCACAAAAGGCAAACTGTTCTTGTCATCCGTTGTTTCTAATGTAAATTGAAAATTTGGATGTAGGTTATTGACCGCATCTAACAGCTCTTTTATGTCACCTCTAACTGTTCCCACAATATTGTCGACATATCTTAGAAAAATTTTTGTTTGGGACGAATGGTTAATGTCAGTCTTATCATTTTTACGGCAGAATGAGCACATCTAAAACTGCTTTTCCATGCTATCAAATTCCGTGCTACTGATTTGCTGATAATTTGCGCGGAATCATCTATTATCTATTGCAAATTTCACATTCAACACCCTTGAAAAACGATGGACTTCATCGTTTAAACTCAGATCCATATCTTACCGCTATCTTTCTACCAAAAATTGTCCGTTATTTTTTTGCGAAAATAATGAACGGCAAAGTCGACATCAAGTGGAAAGAACATGTGTCCATTTTGAGAACAGGGATGAATACCAACCCAGAGCAACATACGTGAGAGGCACTGGGCTCTTAGAGTAGATAACTCTTCGTTTCAATCAATATCTCGACTTCTGCCTGCGCCTGCGAGATCCGCGAATGCATTATTGAGCAATGCAATAGATCGAGGATTGTCATGGCCCCAATGTGTGATGACGTAGGAGTGAGGGTCCATCGTTTTTCAGTTCAGCTTCTGTGCAATGCGTTTCATGACATTGGAAGCTGAGAAACCGGCTCCCAGAGGGAAATAAATTAAGATCAAAAAGTTTTATTTGCTTTGAAGTCCAGCCGTCGTTATCCTCAGCTGCTGTTTCCTATTTGCCAATGATTACCTTTGCTAAGTCTGAAGACATAATTTAAAAAATGATTGTCAATATAAAATTTTCTCACGAACCTTTCGAACTCTGAGTTCATCGTCAGGTTATAAACAATACAGAATGCTAAAATAGGAAGCCAATAAATAAAATTTAAATCACTAAAATCACTCACTCAAGCAAATTTAAAATTAATTTTTTCATATCTACAATCGTATCTACAAAATTTTACATCTGATTAGCCATAAGTCTGGCTTTGATAAAGACCTCAAAATCCCGCGTGGTTTATGAACTCACTTGTAATGGATGCAAATCCATCTATGTAGTACAGACATGACGTCATATTACCACGAGGGATGCAGAGCATGCCAAGGCAGACTCGCCCATGGGAACACAAGCAATTGAGTGCAACGGTGATAAAATCAGCTTTCCAGTGGAAGATAATAGACTAGTGTGGCACCCAATCTAAGTTGATGACACTAGAGGCGCTCTGTATAAGAACATTGAAACAAGCCATCAACACGCGCGGCGAAAACCGATTACGAGAATTGACACTGAAAGCTTAGTTTGGAGATAAAATTCCAACATGAAAGAAAGTCACGATATGAAACGAAAATTTCAGCTTTACAAATGAACAAAACCAAAGTTAAATTTAAAGTAATTTATGTATGTTTTTTTAATAAAAAATTGTCGATATGCATCTGCTACATCACATTGGAAATGTATTTTTGAGTAAACAGCTCCTAAGTTTCTGAGTTGTAAAAATTGTCTGTACAGGTTGAATTTTGTTCAATTCTTAACAAATTCATTAGAGATGTTGCCATTGTACTGTTACAAAAATTGTTGTTTTTCAGATTCTTTTTGTTGTTTTACGGCTACCCCGCGTTGTATCCTTTTCTTTGTTCTTTCATTCGCAGCCGGTTAATTGTACTAGGATATTGTTTACCTTCCCAAAGTTCTTCATTTTTTGTCAATGCTTCATGGAACGCTTACCACTTTCTGGTGGCTTGGAACAGGCGGTGTATTGTTCCCTGTATTATGCTTTTCTTATGTTGAAGGGGTGCACAGCTACGATAGATCAAAATTGTCCCAGTTTCTGATCGTTTTTGATACCATGTACACAAAATTGTTCCCTCCGGTTGTACGTTAAATGACATGTCCACAAAAGGCAAACTGTTTTTGTCATCCGTTGTTTCTAATGTAAATTGAAAATTTGGATGGAGGTTATTGACTGGTTGACATCCAGGACTGGTTTTCCTTGCAATCATATTCTGTGTTACTGATTTGCTTCATTTAGCGTGGAACCCTCTATGGCAAATTTCGCACTCAACACCTCTGGAACGTGCTGTCACACGGTGTTCGCAATGGCGACAAGTGCTAAATTGGTTTTACTTTTAGGTGTCTGTAATTTCACTTGTGGCTCCCGCGATTTCATCCAAAGGTTAGCCAAAATCACTGCCAAGGACGCACCCATTGCTTGCCAACCCGTTTTTCTGACAGTAACAACTTTCATTGCATTTTAAATGGACGTTTGTGACGGCAAAAGACATGGTTCAACTTCGACATTATTGCAAACTTCGTCCAGCAAATTGGCCTGGGAACACTGGGAACAGCAAAAGTTGTTCTGCCTAAGGTGGGCGTATTCATTTAAGGTGGGCGTAATATATTTTACGGCATTTTTGATTGCCTCTCCACATGCAGAGAATGAAAACAATTGATGGGTTCCCGTCAATATCTCGGGGCAATTCTGCCAAAAAATATGATATTGGTGATGTCAAAGATTTAAGTCATCAAAAGGAGAGCACTTGACTAGCAGGACCATGAAATTTCTGTTGCTTAGTCTTTTGCGTATGCCTCCAGATTGAAACTTTTCTTTTCACATGCGACTTTTTTCTTTATCGTTTTTGATTTTTTTTGCGTTTTATGGTACTGAGTAAATGCTCGTTTTGTTGGCTGCTTCTTTTTTCTGTTTTCACGAGACGTGTTCTTGATGAATCTTTCGTACTCATAGACTCCGTCACTCGGAAGGAGGATGTTGGAGGCGATAAAAATGTCTTTGTAACTGTTGTTATTTGTGAAATGCTTAATTAAAGATGGGTGTTCTAAATTCTCGGTTAGTTATATTCCCTGTGTGGGGGGTTAGTGTATTCCAGTATGGCATAGTTCTTGAAATGAGACTCAATTTTTTGTTTCACCGCGGCAGTTAAAAATTCGTGTACAAGTATTGAGTATTGTGGCAATTTAGTTGCATGTTTACTGAGTTTTGCCTGTATTTGAGCAAGCAAAGGATCCGCGGACTCAATGACTTTCTATCACCACAGTCCGTCTTTTTCGGGAATTTTGCTTGGCTCTGGCTATGCACCTTGTTTTTGTGACGAGGTGGCACCTAAAAACATTGTATTCAATGTCTATTCTTATAGCGTGGAGTTTTCAAAGAGATTTTTTAGGGATTCGATTGAGCCTTCGGGTTTTCCATAATCTGTGTAGCATTTCGGGGTAATGTTAGGGCTGTATTTTTGCATGTAGAGGTGCAGCATTGCTATTCCCTAGATCGCCGTAGCTAATGGTTGCTCTGAGTGGTTGCCTCTCCAGGAATTTTAAAGGTTTTGTGTATCGGTTTTGATGAATATTGGCGTGAATTCATTAAGGAGCTTTTAATTTAGAGCCATAGTTTTTGTGTAAAATTAAGGACAAGCTGGCACTTGAGGCTATTCAGTGCGTTTTTTGCGTCCATCAGGAGCATTCATTTTGTATTTCGATTATGTGCTCACGAGGAATTTAGTGGTGTGTTTATTTCCGCATTTTTGGACAAGCTATAATTTTAATCTGCGCCAATTTCGGCAAGATTTTGCTTCACAAATGTCATGATGCTTCCTGCTAAGACTCATTGTATTCTTTTAGCGACACCAATGAATCGGATACCAGAGCAATTCTCTATGGCGATAAATTGGCATGCGTTATAATAATGAAGGAGCAATAGCATTTCTGTGGTGCTTTGGCTGCATCACGTTGCAAGAAAAATCAAAACTCCTAGTCCACTTTTTCGGCAAAAGTGATTTTTCCACAAATACATAGCTGCAAACTCCCAGAAGGTGGCTGTGACATTTTAATAGACCTGTAGTCTCAATAGAAATTGTAAAAATAACATCGAAGAAAATTCTCCATTTTTTAATTGCTCAGATGTTAGATTTTGATTAAAAATATGTATATTTAAAAACGACAATTAAATAAATTCCCTCCCCCTATAGGGTAATTAGACAATTTGGGGGCAAAGAGAGAACAGCAACATAAATTTGAGGCTGATGAGGGAGCCCGGGTTGAATGTCCTCCCTAAAACCCTCCCATTTTGTTGTAAGAGTAGGGGGGGGGGGGGGGTAATTTGTCTATGGGGGGTAAATTGATGCAAGAGTGTGGGGGTTTGTTCAGAGGGGGTAAAATGATGTAAGAGTTGGGCTGCAATGGGAGGACTTTTGAGGAATTACCCCCTGACTAAAATTGCCATGTAAGAGTGGGCTGCAATGGGCTGCAATGGGAGAAGTTTTCAGGAATTACCCCCTGACTAAAATTGCCATGTAAGAGCGGGCTGCAAGGGGGTAAAATGTGCTAAGAGTTGAGCTGCCAAGGGGGGTAAAACGATGTAAAAGTTCGGGGGTAATTTCTCCATTACCCCCTCACTCTTACACCATTTTACCCCCCTTGGAAGCCCAATGCAGCCCAAAAAGATGTAAGAGTTTTGAGCTGCATTTTCCTAAAAAATCCTCCCGTTGCAGCCGCATTCTTACGTCATTTGGGCGGAAAATTCAACCCGGGAGTTGATTGAACCAAAAAAGCAACTTAAGGGGGAGGCGCTTTGCTTGACATTCGCTTGAGCGTGCGAGGTCCGCGGATGTATTTGATTGAGCTTTGCAACAAAACCAAAACTCATCTTGTTCTTAATTGTGATGATGTAAGCGTTAGAGTTAAATTTTGTCTCAATCGACCTCCATCTGATGCTTTTCATGACCTTGAAAGCAGAGCTGCTTACTCCTCCGGTACAAATTAACAATAAAGATTTGATAGAAACCTTTTCAACATCTCGGATTCAATTTTAATAGTTTAGGTTTTTCAATTGCTTGTATTTTTTATAGGATTCGTCAGTTGATTTTGGGTTAAAAATCCTAACATTAAAAAATTCCGCTTTCTCTGAAGACAAATATTGCAACATCCGCAGTTATTTTTGTTGTTATTGGATTTGAGTAGAGTTTCTCTTGAAATACAGACGTCAATGCATACTTTTTCGAGCAGATTGGCCTGAAAAGCGTGAAAGTGGTCTTTTCTATGCTATGTGTATTGACAGTTTGAGCAATGTAATGAAGGGGACACCTGTACATGCCTCTCCACATGCGAAAGTTGAAGAAAATTTGTTGGGCTTCCATCCATATTTCAAGGCAATTCCTTCTCGATATAATAATTTTGGGAGGTAAAATTTTTGCCTCATTAGAGGGGGAGATTTTGACTTGAATTACGCCACTTTTTCTGTGTTTAAGTCTATTAGTAGGAACGTAAAAATCTGTAAAGTCAACAATCAATTCAGCCTAATATTATGTAGAACCTAAGCTAAAGGCAACAACGCAAAATTGTGTAATATCAACAAAACCTTCAATGACAATTTTTGTGAGCTCTACGCTTAGAAACGCAAATTTATCTAAGACCCACGCTTAGAAATACAAATTTTGTTAAGATCAAAAATTCAACTCACCTCTTTGTAAGAACTACGGTTAGAAGCGCTTACACTTGCATTATTTTGTTTGATCTACGCTACTTTCAACGCAAAATAAAGTACAATCTACGCTAAAGTCATCATTACTTATGTAAGATTTTTGCTTAAAAACTCAAAGCTCTGTAAAATCAACGATTAGTTTAATGCAAAATTTGTTGAGATCTACGCTTGGAAACGCAAAACTTTAAATTAGATCTACGTTAATTTCAACGCAAAGTTAGATGGGATAAACGTTAAAGGCCCGCAAAATTTTGTAATATCTGCGTTTAGAAATGTAAAATTTGGTGAGATCAACAATAATTTCAACGCAAAACTATGTAAGGCCTACGCGTGATTGTAAGATCTACGCTGACTTCAACGCAAGTTGATTAAGAATGTAGGCTAAGTTGAGCAAAATTATCTTTGATCTACGCCAACGTCAATGCAGAAGTATGCAAGATCTTTGGTAAAAACACAGAATTCTGTCAGATCAACAATAATTTCAATGCATATTTTTGCAAGATCTACGCTTAGAAACGCAAATTTGGGTAAGATCAACAACAATTTCAACGAAAACTTTTTATGTAAGATCTACACTTAAAAGTGCTAAATTATTTAAGAACAACGTTGAAGTCAGTGCAAATTTTTTTAAGATCCAAGCTTAGAATAACAAAACTATAAGTGATCAAGAATAAATTTAACGCAAATATATGTCACGTCCGCTAAAAAAACGAAGAATTATAAAAGATTTATGCCTGCAAACTTAAAATTTGATAATATTCACAAAAGATTACCTCGCTCAATTACATCAGGATTACGCTAAGAAAAATAAAACTCATGTTAGAACTGCGTTTAGAAACGCACCAATCGGTAAGATCCACAAAAGATTCAACGGAAAATTATGTAAGATCTACGCTTCGAAATGCGAAATTATGCTAGATTAACGCTGAATTCAAAGCAAATTTTTGTAGGACCTAAACTAAGGATTACAAAAATTTGTAAGATATAGGCCAAATGAAACGTAGACGCATGCAAGATCAACGAATAGAAGCGCAAAATTTGATGAGAATACAATAAAATGAATCCAAAATTATGAAAGATCAACTCTTAGAAAAAAATTTTGTAAGGTCTACGCTTGAAAGTGCAAATTTAGGTAAGACCCAAAGTGAATTCAACAGAAAACATGTCATATCTTCTCTTAAAAACGCAAACTTTTGTAAGATCAACGCTGAATTCAATGCAAACTTTTGTAAGAACTACGATTAGATGTGCAATTTTATCTAGGACCTACGCTTGGAAGTGAAAAATTCGCTAATATCGACAGTAGATTTAATGCAAATTTATATTTGATCTATGCTTTGAAATGGAAAACTTTGTTAGATCTACGCTAAGTTCTACGTAAATATATGTGGGATGTAAGCTAAGGAGAACAAAATTATGTAAGATCAACGCCAAATGCAACGCAAGAGTATGCAAGATCATTACTTTGAAAAACAAAATTTGGTAAGATCAACAATAAAATCAACGCAAGATTATGAAAGATCTATTCTTCAAACAAAAAAATCTACGCTTGGAAACGCAAATTTATGTAAGAACCACACTGAATTCAACAAAAAATGGTGTCAGATGTACGCTTAGAGAAGCAAAAATGTTTTAATGTTCAAAGCTGAATTCCATGTTAACTTCTGTAAGAACTACGCTTTGATACACAAATTTGTCTAAGACTCACGTTTAGAAACGCAAAAATTGGTAATATCGACAATACATCTAACGAAAATTGATATAAGATCTATGCTTAGAATTGCAAAAGTTTTTTAGATCTACGCTAAATTTTACGCAAATCTATGTAAGATCTAATCTAAAGTCCGGTACATTTAGGCAATGTCTGCACATGAAAATGCAAAATTATCTGATTTCTACGCATAGGAACGCAAAAATAGGAATTATCAACAATGAATTCAATGAAAAATTTTTTCAGATCTACGCTTAGAGAAACAGAATTATTTAAGCTCTACGCTTTGAAACCTAATTTTTTTTGTCAAGTTCTACGCTTAGAAACGCAAACCTATAAAGGGTTAACGCTGGAATCAAAGCAATTTTAAGTAAGATATACTCTCAGTAGTGCAAAATTATATAAGATCTATGCTGAAGTCTACGTGAAATTATGTGAGATATTGTGCTAAGAACTGCAGCACTAAATATTATCAACAAGAAACTCAACGCGAATTTTTATCGCCGCTTGAATACGTAGAATAAACAAAGATCAGTGTTTGGAAACTTAAACTTAGATAAAATCCGCAGTAAATTCCACGCTGAATTATGTAAGATTTAAGCTGAAAAAAGCTCAAAAAATCATGAAAGAGCTGCACATAAAAACGATTCACTCTAGATTCAAGTCAGAAATCCAAAACTTCGATCGAATTACGGTAGCAACGCAACGTTTTGTAAGATTAACAATAAATTCAACACAAAAGTAACCAAAATCCACGCTTAGAAACGCAGAACTATCTCACGTCTATGCTTAGAAGTGCAAAATTTGAGATCAATAATAAATCAGCCCAAAACTATGAAAGACAGCTCTTCGAAAATTTTTTTGTAAGTTCTATGCTTAAAAACTCAAATTTTAGCAAGATTGACGCTGAGTTCAAGGCAAATTTTTGTAAGAACTACAAATAGATGTTCAAATTTGTCTAGGACCTGCGCTTGGAAGCGCAAAATTTGCTAATATCGACAGTAGATTCAATGCACATTTATGTGAGATCTATGCTTAGAAATGCAAAACCTTCTTAGATCTACTCTAAGATCTACGTAAATTTATGTGGGATGTAAGCTAAGGAGAGCAAAAAGATGTAAGATCTACGCCAAATGCAACGCAAAAGTATGAAAGATCAATGCTTTGAGACACAAAATTTGGTGGGATTAACAATAAATTCAAGGCAAAATTATTAAAGATCTATTTTTCAAACAAAAAACATCTACGCTTGAAAACGCAAACTTATGTAAGATCCACACTGAAGTCAACAAAAACGGTGTCAGATATACGCTTAAAGACGCAAAATATTTTTAATGTTCAAAACTTAATTCAATGTAAACCTTTTTAAGAACTACGCTTTGATACACAAATTTTTCTAAGACTCACGTTTAGAAACTCGAAATTCGGTAATATCGACAATAATTTTAACGAAAAAGGATATAAGATCTATGTTTAGAATTGCAAAACTTTTTTTAGATCTACGCTAAATTTTACACAAAACTATGTTAGACCTAATCTAAATTCCAGCACATTGAGGCAATGTCTTCACTGAGAAATGCAAATTTATCTGATTTCTACGCATAGGAACGCAAATATAGGAAATATCAACAATGAAATCAACGCAAAATTTTCTAAGATGTACGCTTAGGAAAACAAAAATATTAAAGGTCTACGCTTTGAAACATGTTTTTTTTGTCTTATTCTGCGCTTAGAAACGCAAACTTATATAGGGTTAAACCTGGAATCAAAACAATTTTAAGTAAGATATACTCTCAGAAGTGCAAAATTATATAAAGCCTATGCTGAAGTCTACGTAAAATTATGTGAGATTTGCGCTTAGAATTGTAGCACTAAATATTATCAACAAGAAACTCAACGCGGATTATTATCAGCGCTTGAATACGTAAAATTATCAAAGATCTGTGCTCGGAAACGCAGTTTAGATAACATCCGCAGTAAATTCCACGCTGAATTATGTAAGATTTTAGCTGAAAAAAGAACAAAAAATCATGAAAGAGCTGCACTTAGAAACGATCCACAATAGATTCAGGTCAAAAATGTAAAAGTTAGAAATACGGTAGCAATGCAGAGTTTTGTAAGATCAATATAAAATTCAACAAAATGGTAAGCAAAATCCACGCTTAGAAACGCAGAATTATCTAACGTCTACGCTTTGAAAATCAAAGTTTGGTGAGATCTACGCTGAATTCAACAGAAAGTAATGCAAATTCTACGCTTATGAGAGCAAAAATATATAATATTTTCGACATATTCAACGCAAAGTGCACAAGATTTAGTTTTTAAAACGAAAAATTCCGTAATATCAACAATCATTTGAATGCAAATTTTTGTAAGATCTACGCTCAGAAATGCAAATCTATCTAAATTCTAGGCTTAAAAATGCAAAGCTATGCAACACTAACAAAAAGCTCAACGCGTAAGTAAGATGGACGCTTAGAAATGCAAGTTTTTTTTAGAGTTTTGCTTAATTCTACAAAGAATTAAGTATGAACTACGCTCAAATCAAGCAAAAACTGATAAGATCTGCGCTTACAAACCATTAGCTATCTGAAATCGATGCTAAGAAACACACAATTTGGTAAGATCAACAGTAAATTCAACACAAAATTATGTAAGATCTACTTTTTAGATATGCAAGAGTTTGTTAGATCTAGGCTAATTTTAACGAAATATCTTTTTGCATCTTCGCTGAAGTCAAAACATAGTTATGTACAGATCTACGTTTAGAAATGCAGTTTTCGATAAATTCTACAACGCAGTTTTTGGTAAGTTTTATGAAAGATTGGCGCTTAGAAACGCAAAATTTTTTAAGATGAACTAAAATGTCAACGGAAATCTATGTAAGATATAAACATAGAAAGGCAAAGTTATCTGAGATCTAAGCTTAGAAATGCAAAATTCGTTTAGATCAACCGCAATTTCAACACAATATTATGTAATATCTACGCTTAGAAATGGAAAAATTCTTACCATGTACGCTAAGTTAAAGGAAAAATTATGAAGCATCTACGCTAAAGTCACGCAAAATTATGGAAAAACTTTGCTTAGAAACGCAAATTTATATATGATCAACGGTACATTCAACGCAAATTTGTGTCAGATCTACTCTTCAACGCGCTAAAATATATAAGATCTACGATCAGAAACTGAAAAGTATTTAAGATCTACGCTCAGGAACGCAATATTTTGTAAAATTTACGCTTAGAAACGCAAAACTTAGTAGGACAATAAGTAACTAGTCTTGACAAGTTAGAAGAATCATCGCATTTTTCTTAAGATTTTGCGTTGAGTGTGTTCAATTTAGAGACTTAAATTCAACGCTTTCAATGCAAAATTATGTAAAAAAATTGCGGTGATTTCTCTGACTCATAAACGCTAGTTACCGCTTATCTCACGAAATCATAATCCTTATAATCTCATATTATCCGCTTATAGAAACTTCGGCTGATTTTTATGGCAGGGGAGATACGTTTTTGATCCTATTAACAAGTGTGAACCTGAGTGATTCTTTTTCAATTGTAAACTCCAGATTTAGATAAAGCCAGTTTGATTTAGTCTACAGGTATAATACTACTTTTATTAGTACCAACATTATCTGCAGAGCAAATGATCAGTTTTTTTCCTGACGCATAATTTTTTCGGATTACAATAATCACAGGTTGAGAATTTTTTTTGCAAATATTATTGTTTCCAAAACAAAAAAGTACTCGTTTTTAATATTTAACGCAGCACTTTTTGGGGTGGAGGGAAGTGGAAGCAGGCGCAAATACTGTGAAAATTGACCAGTACAGGATTCGCACCAGTTTCGCTTACTCACAAGCCTAGTATGCTAACCTTTACACTAACTGGTCTGAAGTTCTCAAATTTGGGCATCTGTTATAAACATTTCTTATGTACTTATTTCTCCTCAGTCTTTTTTTCTCTAGCTAAGTTGTCAAGCTTGTCTTGTGCACAATTTACTTTAGGGTGTTCCCTCTCAACCTTATAACAGCACTATAAGAGATGATCTTGAAAATTTTTTGCAAATTCAATTGTTTTATGCAGACAAAATGCCGCGTGATTCCTTTTTCATTTCTATGCAACTACTTCTCCTCTCATTATATGTTTCTATTGTCCCATCTTTCAGCTTTTGTTTTTTCTGCTGTAGTCTTATCCCATGTTTTTTTTGTAGTTTTGGCTATAGTTTGATTTTCTCACAAGATCGTGTAGTGAATTTTGAGAGTTTACCAAATAAAAGAACTCATGGTCTTAAAGTGAACGGAAGAACTTGAATCATTAATTTTCTACCAATCGCCATCAAACAAATATCTTCTCAGAAGTTCTAGGTGAACACGATTAAGATTTTCTATAACGATGGTAGATGTCAATCTTGTCGGCTTGATCAGTTTTTTAGTCATTTGTTTGAGCTCTCAAGGGTGCCAAAGAACAGAAAAGGCGACGAAAAGGTCACTATCAAGAAGAAGAAACGCCTTTAAAGAGGAGAATTCGGTGATGAAGCAAATTTTCATATATGGTGAAATAAGAAAAGAATGTGAAGTTGAAAATGTGTTGTTCGAGACTATGAGGTTACGGAAAATTGAAAAAAAACTTTCCCTAAAAATATTAACATTGAAAGCAAGGAAATCCTGCCAAATCTGAGAAGCCAAAATATTGTTTTTATTGTTCTGGGCTCCAAAGATTATATTTGTTTGTAAACAACAAACTTATTAATAAAAATGGACAGCTCGTTTAATTAATATCTGTATGTTCACGTTTAATTCTCATCTGGATCATATAAAAATATGAAAATCATATGTAGGTGAAAATCACATATTAAAAAATTTTGAAAATCATAATTCACAAATTATGACTAATTTTTCTGAGCATTCAATTTTATTACGCTGTACGAAAGACGAGCTTTAGCATTAAGTTCAAATCAGTAAGTTAGTTCTATAAGTGCAGAACTTTTCAAGCTTCTAAAAAATGTAGAGAGCTGATTTAGTTTTTATCACTATGCAAAGTTTTAACTTTTCTTTTTGCCCTGTAGCAGTAGCAAAAATCGTTTTATTTATTTGCATGGGGTCATAAATTATGTTTGAATAGTTTTTCTGGGCATTCAATTAATTATGGCACGATCGAACATTTTGGCCAATTTTACAGCTTAACCATCTTGTGATTGTTTTGACGAAAAAAAAAACGACTGAAATTTTGAACATCTACCTTTTTTGAAAGCCAGCGTAATTCCAATCGTGAACTGATTAATAATTTTACATGAACTTAATAAGACGGTGACAAGTAATTTATTAAATTCGACTCAGAGTGTTGTACAGGTTAAATACAAAACAAACTTTTGTGAAGATTCAATTTGTTTACAAAAGCAAAAGTTGTTTAAATATGTCAAGTTTTTTATTTTCCTTTGTGGGTTTTTTGTCTCTTGGTCATTTGAGCGTCCAAAAAACCGTTGTGATTGACTGTGGCACTGGATTTGTAAAAGCGGGTTACGCGGGCAAGTTCTCTTTTTTTTCATATGAAATACAGAATCCGGGTCGAGGTTTTCGAGTAAATTTTTGTAAGAAATGCGGTGAATGCGTTGAATTTTTGTAAGAAATGCGGTGATTGCGGTAAATATTTCAAATGCGGTGACTGCAGTAAAACCGTGGTGAAAATAAATATTTCACCGCATTTCACCGTATTTCTTTCAAAAATTCACCGCGAAATTAACCTCATTTCTTACAAAAATTCACCGCATTTGCTTTCCAACGTTTACTCAATCTGATTTAAATTCACAAGAAATACCAAACAATTAAATGACAGTTTCCGCAGTGGAATAAGCAGTTGAGGGCATGCAGGAGATCAGAGGTTCGAACCCGTGTTGTGACGATTCTTTTTTAATAATACTTAGACCGCGGTGAAAATAAATAATTCACCGCGTTTCACCGCATTCACCGCAAAAAGATGTGAGAAAGACGCGATGAGAATTTTTTTTCACCGAATTTCACCTCATTTCATACGAAATTGCACCGCCAAACCTCGACCCGGGGAGACCACCCCCAACTGTAACCAGCTTTTTGTGTTCATTACCACATGTGAAGAAGCTTAAGTCTCGATTTCGTAAATAATAATGGCTCACACAATATTATATGCAGATAGACGCTTAGACCTTCGTTACTGCCGATGAAAAACTGTGTCGCATATTTGTGTGCTTACAAGAAAAAACCGTTTTAATAATGAAGAAACTGTTTGGGCTCTATTTATTGCCGTAAAGTATACAGGGATAGGGGTAATTATTTCTGCGCGCGAAGTACCGTCATATAACTTTGATAGACTAACGACTCTGTAAAACACTGACGGAAAAAATCAATTGTTACGACCGCAT